>NC_142382.1:8512500-8863333 GCF_059441005.1 Hippichthys cyanospilos
TTGTGCTTCATGTTACTCTGGCTTACAATAATTTTAAACAATACCACAGTTAATTTTCATGGGCACTTAGGCTTACTATGCTACTGAATTATTAATGTTGATCAACACTGAGATACTCTTAGAGCTTTTAGGTAGTACTGGGTAGGGAGAAAAAAAACTGTCAAACAACCACCAGGTGATATCAGTGGTGTCATTGTCTGATTTATTAAATATTGAAACAACATTTGCAGTGATATCCTTAGGCAATTTTTATCCAGAAACATCTGTTTTAGTTCTGGTTCATCTTCTGGAAAATTACTTATGTCAATGCACATCCATATAACATTTAATCAAACAAAGGCGCACAACATTTAGTTGAGCAGTCACTATAACCCAATTTATCAATAAGTATCTTCATGTTCCAATTAGTTTGCTCTTAAAATCTAAAGAAAAATGGACTGTTCTTTTCATGGCATTAAAAGGCATGAAATCAGATTTGCTGATACCAGCAGAAACCTTGGTAACATCTCATGTAGCCCGTGGGGTACTAATACCTCATTTGAGAACCAATGGCTTATATAATAACATCTTAAAACACAAGACCAATGACGACACCAAAAAGTTGAACGGGTGGTTGGCGGCAATTCAGCATGACTTACCCCGGCACCGTGTCAAACTGCGTGTAATCCTCAGATGTCATGGAGCTCATACGTAACTGTAGTTCACCCGGGAAAGAAAACACCTGTAAATACACACATAAAAGTTCATATCTTCATACAGCTTCTTTAATCACTTAAAAACTAAGAGATTTGAGCTGGGGATTTTGTTCTAAACCCTAAAAAAATAAAAAAATAATAAAATAAAAACACAAACAACCTCAAACACCACTGCAGCACATACAGCGCCCTCTACATAGTTTTGTTGAGTTACTGTTTTTTTTTTCTGTGACAAACCCCACCCCCCGCCGGGTTAAAAAATGAGTATAGAGTAAGGACCTTTGGCTATTGTGAAGAAAACAGCACAGCACTTTGTGTTGCTGAGACAATGGCATAATAACACACTGGCTGTTATTTTGCCTTGTTCAAATAAAACCCAAAGGAGGCCAAGCCCACCGTCGGCTCCCTGGGATCGGGTGAAAACGCTATTGTTTGATGAGCCAGATCTGACAGCCGCGGAAGAAGAGGAGGAGCGCAATAACCAGACTCACCTCCTGGGAACTGTCCTTGAAACTCTCTGAGAAGGTGGAGTCGGGGGGCGTGCGGGACTGTGCGCTGGGGCTGAACTGCACCGAATTGTGGGCAAGCTGCGGGCGGTCGAAGACGCTCACGTGGCTGTCAGTTTCGGCACAGCTGTTGGGCACGGTCAAACCGTGAATGGGCACCTCGGTCTTGACGTGTGGGTAGTTCTGCAGGGCTGCGATGGACACGGTAACGGTCGTGTCTGAAAGGAAGACACCGAGCGACAGTTAGATGACGACATCAGAAGAAGAGGATTTTTTTCAAAAGGTGCTGGAGAACCTACTGTACCTGGGGATGGGAACTGGCTCCTCTTGTCCTGGGCCAGCTGGAGAATGTTGAAGGGTCCCTTGAGGACCTGAATCCTGTTCTCCATGCTGGTCTCTGATAAAGGAGGGATGCCATGTGACGCCTGAAGCTGGTGCCTGCAGACAGAAAATAAATTACAATGTGTACAGCGTAGGCCAAGGTAGACTCTTTTTAAATTACTGTATATCATTGGAGGAAAGGAAGACACAAGGAAGTTGGGCCAGAAAGAAATGGAGGAAGGAAAGCTTCTTTTTTTAACTTTAATTTAAAAGCTTTTTCCAAATAATTCCAGAGCTCATAGCCCATTGCTAAGGTATGTTTAAGATTTATTCATCCTTCCTGTTTTGTTTTGTTTCTCAGGAACAGCACTAATACATCTACTCAGGTGTCTTTAATTATCCAAAAGTGTCAGAAACGGAAATAAAAATAATCCCATGCCTCTTCTGTTGTTTTTTCAGGGATTATCAACAATGTTTGTTAAATTGATTTCTCATACACAATAATAATACCCATGGGTCACCATTACAAAAATGTAAAATGAAGAATTTTATTGTACGTGCTGAATACGCATGTTTAAATGAACAATTTTAAAACAGGCGGGGTAGGTACTGGTCTCCAGAAAAACTGAAGAGCCAACACTGAGAGCACACAACAGTCGTTCCACAGTGGCCCACTGCCGTTATAAGTCAGGCATTACCTTTTGTTAGGATCCACATCAGAGACCAACGCATCTGGCTTGCCGGGGGTTATTGTTCTTTTTTCCCGGGGCACCTGTAAGGGAAAGGGTAAACACAGCCGCTGAGCGTCTGACCACATCACATCCCCACAGGCTGTCGTCTTCAGTTACATACGACGTGGTCGGCGCGCTGCCTCACAGATGTTGCACCACACACTCCGCTTGTGATAATCCTGTATCCTTCCCCACCCACGACATCCCTCTCCTGTCTCTGCGCTTTTGATTGAGTACCATGCAGCTGTGATTGTGTCACCAGAGCTGCCTGGAAAGTTGCAGGCCTGAACTGTTACACATTTCTTCTAATGGGAACTCAATTTCAATAACCCCCTTTTTTGACACTACAGGTAATCCATGGCTTTAAAGGGGATACTCATCTTATTTAGCAATTTTCAGCAGTAAAAAGTATTTTTCCACTTGCTGTCGACGTCACATGTGCTCATGTGATGACCAATGATGCTTCATTATTATTATATATATATATATATATATATATATATATATATATATATATATATATATATATATATATATATATATATTTTTTTTTTTTTTTTAATCAGACAAATAACTGTAATTATCTCTTGAGCAGTCACCGATACGATACCAAATACTGATCCCACTGGTACTTTTGATGAACAAAATTTCCTCCAAAAAAGATAATTTTGAAGGAAAACCTACTCATTCTAATGTAGCATTTTTCCTTAAAATATCATGAATTGGTTGCGTTTTTCTTTTTGTTATTTTTTTTTGTTGCAATTTCTACTTTGTGATCATAAAACTGCGATAAAAAAAAAAAAAAAAAGCTGATTCTGGTTTTGGGTGCCTTCGCAAGCACCGATACCTTGAAATAGGGGCAGGTATTCCCTCCCCCCACCGGGGCGCTCATTTTTGCATGAAACTCATCTCTGTTGTATCTGCCCACAACCCACCCTTCCCCACATGTATAGTAATTTCCGCACGTTTGCCAGACATAAGCCACGAGTCTGCTTTTTGCCTAACATAGTGCCAAATGTAGAAAAGCGGTGGTTTAGTTTTAAGCAAAAGTGCCTTCATTCGAACAACATAGTTTTTTAGGGGTGTTTGATAACTGCAGATGTCACATTAAGATTGAGTGTGGGAGTGCTGCAGTTCATTATGAGCTGCTGTGAGGTCCTTTGGAAAAAAAAAAATATATATATATCCGCAATGCACTGAGGACGCGACAGGAGAGGCGCGAAATAGCAAGGGATCACTGTATTCATCATAATGATATGTTCATACTGAGTGTGTTGTATAGAACAAATGATTGTAAAATTTTTTTAAAATTATACATGTAGGAATACAGCTTTTAATGGCAGAAAAAAAATTATAATTCCTGCTAAGCTGCAGCACAAATGCAAAGACGTTTTGCAACTGCCCTCAAGAATACCTTATAGTAGTCATAGAGCAGACCCAGAGCGGCGGCGCTGTCCTCGTCCCCATTGATGCTCATCATGGCCTTGGTTGCGGCCGTCAGAGGGTTTTCCAGGAATGACTTCCAAGCTTCATCTTCTGTTGTGAAGGAGCGCCGCTGGCCGCCATAGTTGGGGTCGTTCTGTAAGACCAGGACAGCACGCTTGCTGCAACGCAAAGATGACAACACTTAGTCAGAACAGGTGGACTCCGCCCGTCTCTACACATCGCCAAAATGAATAGAGGAATAAATACCTAATATTTGTCGTAAATAATTCTCAAATAAATTAAGTGAAATTAGATACTTTTTCACAGCACCATGGTCATCAATAAACTGTATAACTTAGAAATATATATTTATAAGAGAAGTAAAAACCCACAACTGATATAGAGTTGCATACTGGCTGATTATTTACTCCAAATAAAGTTTTTTTTCTCAGTTTTTGTTTTAGTATGTATTAAGGTTTTGTGCTAACTTGGACTGGTACTTGACATCCCCAGAGGATGATGCCGCCAACCACCATGCTTTACTTTAGATATGGGGACATTGGGAGAAAATATAAACATGTTTTCGCAGTGTTTTCTTTTCTTTTTTCAGACCATATGATATTACCTTATGCATTTGAACAATTTCAAGTGTATGTGTGGCTTTTTTTTGGGTAAGATAAGTCTTCTGCCATGCTACCCACCTCTCAAAACAGATTGCCACATTTACCAAAATTACAGTACATGCCAAAAAATGCCTTCAATAATGCTGTCGGCCTCCCTGGAGGGCTGTCAAATTCCTGTTGTTCCATTTTATCTCCACTTAAAAAGGTCTTCACTATACTCCATGGTATATTTAATGCTCTGGATTTTTTTTTTTTTGGTACTCTTCCCTTGTTTGATATCGTTGATGTTCCTCTAATGTTGTCGAAACTTTATGTGTACCAATGTTTTTTGCTGTCAGCTGTGACTACAAAAAAAAAATGAATACAAAAATGTTAGTAAAAGCCTACTGAAACATTTACACATCTGTCTCTTTATTTTGATGTGTAGCAGATACTATAAACGGTGACGGGTGTATGCCTATTCTAAAATGTAGTTTTTTTTCACCATAGGTATAAATGTGACTGTGCCCTGCAATTGGCTGGCGACCAATCCTGGGTGTACACCACTTCTGGTCTAAATTCAGCTGGGAGAGGCTCCAGTTACCTGTGACCCCAATGAGGACACACGCGCTATAGAAAATGGCAAGATAGAATGGGAATGTTGTACTGAGGAAAATAATGAAGTGCCATAGCGTGCAGACATGGCTCAACTTTTCATGAACATCTAGAAGAGACCGGAAATGGATTATTGAGCCCATCCTTCTCCATCTTCTTGAGGATTATGCATGTAAATAAAAGGTCTTATCAATCACGTCTCTGTCTCAAAACAGTCACACTTGGAAGAGAAAGACTTCTTTATCTGCTGGACCAGTTGTTCAGGCTCTTCTGTGATTGTGCAACAAATCTCAGTCATGGAACGGCCGATGCGCCTTAAGAAAAGATGCTCTACAGGCTTGTCCAGTGTGGCAACTGGGTTGACACCGCCGCCGCCTCATTCGTCCGCACGCCCACAGTGACGTAGCTAACCCGGCCGCATTCTTGCCTTGTCACAACTTTTGTTATTCAAAGATGACGACGAACTGGAAAATGACAACTACTGTATGTTCCGATGTGCCCCGGCGTCTTTATCCTGCTCTGCCACACTGCTGCTTTGTAAACACAACTGCTGAGTATTGGGATAGCGTGCAAGTTTGATCCCACTTTGGCTTGTTGTGTCATCACCGTGAGCCTCTAAGCTCTGAATTTCATGTTCTCCGAATCGAGATGAAAACAGCCATCATGTAGGAAAATATTAGACTTTTCACTATTGGCTCATGCCTGTTTGCACAGCATATATTTACTTATGTTAACTTTAATGACAAGGCTTGGTGATATTATTAGCAGAGTTCTCGTTAAGTTTATTATTTACAGCAAGGGTGGCAAAAAACTTGGCACCAGCAAAAACCTTTAATCTGGCCCGTCAACAAAAATGAAAAAATGTTCTTAAGAAAAAAAAAACAATTGTCTTTTCTCTAAATTGAAGCCAATGCCAGCTGATTGGTGAATTAGGTGTGAAAAAAATGCAAAACCATATATAAAATACATATATAATATTAATAATGTATACATAATATACATATTTATAATATTATATATAATATAAAATCAACTCAAAATATGGATCAAATTGACCCAAATAAGACAATTTTTTTCAGCAAAATTGTGTGCCTTGCAAAAAAATGTGTAGGCTCCTAAAACTACCTGGTCAAAATAAAAACAAATATTGGGTTATTAAAAAACAAACAAACAAACAAACAAACAAACACCAGCCTGCTGCTTGGCTCAATATGGCGCAACTTTGACAGGTTTCGATTGAAAAATCCCCCCCCTACACACACACACACACACACACACAACCAGAGAAAATTGGGTGAGATTGATCCAAGTGCTTTTCCATCTTAGAACGTTGGATCAAATTGTTGGATCACATTTTAAGAGTGTAGGAAACATTAAATTTGTTGCGTCAAACAAACAAAAAAAATCGGTCAAAAAACTGGACCAACCTACTACCTGGATTAGTTTGAACCAACTTTGGGATGTTTTGACGGAAAGAAACTGTTTCTTTTTTATTCTTTGTATAAAACAACACAGAAAGTTGGATTAAATTGACTCAAGTAGCGAGTCGGTCCAATTTTTGACCAAAATTGGGTTATTTATGACCCAGACTTTATTTAAGAGCAAATGATCGTTGTGTTAATCCGAAATGGCCCCAGACAGGCTAAAGGTCCCCAACCCCCCCATTTGTGAAACATCTTGAACAAGATCGCCAACAAATGATGGTGTGGCTCAGTTTCTATGCACAGTATCTACAACAAATGCACCTTTTTCCCTCTCAATTGTTCATGCAAAGTGATCATTAGTAATCCTAGATCTAATTGTGTCTTTCATTAAACCGCAACCTGATAAGAAGCATTATTTAGGGGCAATAAAACTCTTGGGAAAATGACATTCAAAAGGAAAACAAATAGTTTGGCTGTGTCACTGGTGGTTTACATTTGATTACATACTATAAGAATAAGAAGTCATGGAGAAACTAACAAAAATCATCTAGATCCTCAAACGAACCCCCATGCTTGCTTACATTGTTGTAGTGGAGACAACGCCTAGCGGGTGTACAATTTCATTCCAAAAAGTGTCCTTGTCATTGCCCTCAGAAAAAAAAAATTAAAATGATGAAGTAAGCACCTTTATTTTCATGCAGCAGTCTGAAGCTGATGACTTTTAAACATATGAGATATGAAGATACTTGGCGTGACATCACCTCCACAGCAGCTTAATCCAGAACAAACATCATTAGGACTAAATACATAATAGGGCCCAACTGTTTAGCGCTCTGGGCTTAATCAAACAATCGAATATGAAAAAACAGCCATCACCCTCACGGGACAGTCTTCTTTTTTCTTTATTCTGAGTATTCTAACAGGCGCCTGTGCTCTGACGACAGGTGCTGAGCCACCTGTACAGGCTCCAGCATGACAGGTGAATCACTTCGAACACATGACAGGAGATGCCAAGCCTGACTCAATAAACTTACCAATAACAACAAGAAAACAGAAATAGTCCTAACGTGACATTTTAAAAGCCGAGGTGCGTTCAGAGGAAACTATAAAATAAGAGGGTGGAAAAAAAAAACGTCAAAGGAGAAGCAGCTGGTGAGAGGTCAATCAAAATGGACGTTTAAACTCCAAACCGGGACGAAGGGAAAAGCTTCGGAGGGGGGCACAAAAAAATAAAAACGATATAAAAGTCCACAAAAGTCGTAATTAAGTGCGGCTATTATCTGGCAGACCGTTTGTTGTGAGGGCAAGAAAGTGGCGAGGCCAGGACAACTTACTTGTCATGCTCCTGTGACATCGCGGTCGGTCGAACTGGACTTTCTAGTTGGTACTGAAAATCCGATCCGTCTTCTTTTAAGCGTGGAAAAACGGCGCCGCGAACGTTTGGATGAGGGCAGCGGCAACAAACAAGGTGTCCCCGGCGGAGCAGAACGGGTTTTGTCGGCTCGACTCGCTTTTTTGGGGGGAGGCATAACTGAGGTATCGAGGCCGGTTTTACCTGTGAAGGCGACACGGATTGGATTACAGGTGTCTGGGGGCGGGGATTAAATGCCAATTGCCCTTTCTAAGGCCCCGATTGGCTCAGCAGCTTGCCTCCTTGATTCATAACAGTGAATACCGCAGTCAAACTTAGATTTAAGAGTGCTGCTTTTATTGTTACGGTTTGGGGTAATATTAAAGGTATTATTTAATTGAGGATTTTTTTTTTTTTTAAATCCAAGTGTGGTATTTTGTAAAGCATTGAAAGAATACACAAGAGTACTCCAGAATACAAAGAGTACTTCAGAGTAGTTTCATTCACTGAGCCCCGATTTTGCAGTGTAGATTTGTAACAACCTGCAGATAAAGCAGCATGCAAATCATCCAAGATTGCAAATTGCACAGAGAATTAGAATGCATCCAAATCAGGAGGGTGGGCTAGGCGGTCAGCTTGCTGGGTGGGGCTGTAAATTGCCTTCTCTAGCTCTTCTGTTTATTATTGTGCCACTAAAAAGCTGATTGAGTGGTCTCAATGTGATCTAAATAAATATTGTACATGAAGATGCAAAAGGGGGAGAGAAAAAGTATGCATTAGGTGCAAACAAATAGCTTTGTTGGAGACAAAGGGGGCTGTGAAGATGCTATCAGCGACCCCTCCCATACACACACACACACACACACACACACACACACTGGGCCAGAAACTAACCGTAATCCCCCTTGACAAACTCTCCCAAACCTCCATCTCCTGGATCCTGCTTCACTGTTTATTTATCCTATCGAGGAAAGACACCTGCTCCTCTTGGAGCTTGTTTGTGTTTGCATTGAGGACATGGGACAGTAGGGATGGATAGAAAGATGAATGTGGGAAGGGAGGGTGTTTTGGACGACTGGGAATATGAGGCCTTGTTGCTGATGGCGGCGGGACCTCCTGGATGCTGACTCAACACAGTAAAGCATGGCCACCATTTAGAAAAAAGCAGACAAGATTGCTCAAATCAGGAACTTGTGAGAAAAGTGAATCAGTGAAAATGCGTTGTAGTTACAATCTTTTGTTTTTATTCGTTTCCATGCCGGTCTTTTGACTGGATTGAAACTAGACTATTGAGAGTCTCAGAATGCACGTTGATGCTGGGTGTAGCAGGATTAAATGGTTTTGCATTTTGTCGCCCCTTAAGTAATGGGTGTGTATTGGTAGGTAAGATCCAGACTTTTTCAGTTCTTACCCACCACTTCTTCAGTTGCTTTAATGTGAACCTCTCCTCATAGGTGTGCCCCAAGGTACTTTTCTAGGTTCAGTCTTGTTTGCCTTGCAAACGCTTTGCATTGGGACAAATTATACCTTTTGAAAGCGGATCTTATCACCCTGGGGAATGGCAGTTTTGTGTTGATTCTGTTTTTATACGAAACACCTACCAAGCAGGCGTGTCTATTCAATGTCGCGCTACATCTCAGCTAAATTGGCTTTATGAGTTTAAAAGTTTACATACATTAAACTACAAATATCAAAACTCCCCTGTAAAGCAGTCCAATTTTGATGGAGACGAAAAACATATATAATTCAGTTAGGGCTGTCAAAAACAAAGCCTGAAACTCTGAAGATTAATTTAAATTCTGTCAAATAAAATTAACTTATTTAACTCAACTCTATTTACACCCGATGGCAGCTGAACTCTACAAATTTTGCAACCAAATTTAAGAGGAGGATCAGAGAGATACAAAAAAGAATGTTTACGTAGTTTGATTTTTGAAAAGTTGCTGGACACCTCATTGGAAAAAGAAAAGAAAGTCAAGTTTAACACAAATTTAGTTTTACATCTTTGGTGTATCATCTCAGAGCTAAGTGACCTCCCCAAATTCTGCTGTGGTGTGGTGCCGATGTGCAGAACTAAACATAAAAAAACAAAGTTTTGAGAGTTTTTTTCTGATTTTCAGATTTCGATGTTGTTGATGTTGTATTTTACAGGCAAATTATCGTACACAAAAATCAAAGAAAGCTATTGCAACAGTCTTTTTCATTTGATGAGATTTTACATTATTTACAAGCTTTTCCTTAAGAAAATTTCTGATTACAAACTTCATAGAAAATGGAAAACACTTGGTGAAAAATGCAATCACTCGCAATTAATTGTTTGAAGAAAAAAAAAACTTGTTTGACGACACTTAAATTCAGTAAATATTGCCTGCAATTATGCTGCTGTTTTGGTTAGCAACAGAGACCAAATGGACTCAGCAGTTAATTCCAATACATCCCTTGACAAAAGTCTTATTTCTTATGTAGAAAAAAACAGCATGACATTAAACAGATCCATTGCTATTAGAAATAGGTCATATGAAAGCTAAACTCCTCTCAAACTATGTTCAATGTACCAAAAAAATTTGCTTCACTGACAAAAGATTGGTCATTCAATGAACACAGACATGCCTGATTTTGTCAAGATAAAAGTTTTGTAACCTGCAAAGATTACAAAATGATCCACCTGTCGACCTTGCGTTCCATTCTCCCCTCGCTCACGAACAAGACCCCAAGATACTTCAACTCCTCCACTTGGGGATTCGCAAAGAAGCAGTCCTTCATGCCTCTCTGAGATTATTTGGTTACGTTTTTTGCGATTGTTCTTTCACTCAACACCTGACATGCTAAATGATATTCATGTTTGGTCCTGGGCTGGCCAGTCTCGAAGCACCTTGATCTTCTTCGACTTGAAAAACTTTAATGTAGAGATGGACGGATTTTTAGTTTATATATTTTTTTTCTGAATGATTCTGGGAATCATTTACTGAACTTAATGAGCAGATTTTACTTAAGGTTACTTAAGGTGAACTCTTACTCATATGATAAGACTTTTGTCAGGTACTGAATGTGTGTGAACCATAGTGTCTAGGTCCTGAGGTACCGTAATTACCCTTTAAACCAGTTTTTTTTTTTTTTTTTGGTAAGCAAAGGGGAAGCGTTTGTTTTCTCCTAAGTGGATGATGATGCAACTAACAGCAAACTGGGGTCTGGCATCTGTCCAAGGGGTGGCCAATGTTTGAGGAATTAGGTCACATTAAAGCTGTCAAAGTACAGTATTTTCCCTCGGTGAAATTAATTGAAACACCATTCGTATCCCTAAAAACACCAACAAAATGATTTCACTTGCTTTTACAAAACATACAGTGATTATAAATAGAATGTAATGAATGTAACTGCTCATGCTTTCTTGCTTACTCAATGGGCATCCTTCTGAGGGATACAGTAATTTAAGTCATTCGCTACAGAGGATAAATAATACAGAACATGCCTGAATTTTGTTATATTGTATTCAAATATCCATTGCTTAAATGGTTCACTGTGACACCAATGCTAGTTTTTTTTTAGTGATTTGCTATAGTGGATTACATTGTGTGTTAGTCATAACCCAAGGAAGGAAAGGTTATGTGTTTTGGTCAACAAGTATTCTTGGTTTAGTTTTACAGTAAACTTAAATTGGGAGTGGCAGTAAACACTTGGCAAGGATGCGGCCTTTTTTTTCCAAGAAATGTTCATGATTAGGAAAACTGCTGTTCGTTGTGAAGTTAACTGCCACCATCTAGAGCTCACAATTCAAATATTTGCTACTAATAACTCATAACAAAAAAAAATCAACGAGCCGTGGCTAGCATCTCTAAATTCGTGATGACGTTCAACCACTCATAAGTGGACCCACAAATGTATTGCGAACCTTTGTATCTCTTAATAAAATCTTGAGTTCGCCTGGGACTAAATTTCATTTTTTGCCAAGATATTTGAACATACATTGCATATTTGAACATCCAATTTTGTGTCAAGTCATCTTTTTTGTTTTTGCATACCAAATTGTAGAAAACTAAGTTTAAAAGAGTCTGTTGGATTTTGGCCTGGTTTGAAAGCTCTTAAAAGTCTTCACAAAACACATTTTTGAGCAAAACGTGAAAGGGGCTTTAGTGATGTTTGACTGCCTGGAGGTATCAGGAAAATCTTGTGACAGGAAAAGGAAGAGAAACACAAACATATTCTGGAAGACAAAGAATATCTACGCAATAGTTTTAACTATAAATGAGAGAAATGAACACATATGAATTCAAATCTGTGTATTATATATATAGCAAAGAAGGCAAAAGCAGTCATACTCTGTTTAAGAAGAAGTATTGATAATTTTGAAAAAAAAAAACACATAAAAGTAAAGATTCAACTCCTTAAGCAAAAGTGAGAAAAACATACACTTTTAAATGTACTGTACAAAGATGAATCTAATTGTCAATAATACAAAAGGAAAAAAAAACAACAAACAAAATGGTTTGCCTTTTAATCCTCTTTATTTAATTTACATAGCGCTCATACATACAGTACAAGATAGAAAAAAACTCACTGAACATGCTATTTAAAAATAGCAAAAATAAAACATCAAAACATAAAAAATAATCATTTTTGAGCAAATTCACTAACTCGCCACATCCATTTAAAATTTTCAGTATTTTATAGTAAATATTTCATTTATAATTATTTTTCAGACTGCCTCAATTATTCTTTAGCTTTAACTCTTTCTGTTTTACTTTTTTTTTTTTTTACACATGGTGGCATCATTTTTGGAGCTTGCAAAAAGCAAGTATCCCATTTTGACAAAGCGAGGAGTTTTATGTGAGGAGCTCAAGTGAAAGATAAATATTGAGGTCAAATACAGATACCTGCAAAAATCTAATGCACGGTACAGTTTCAAGTACAAACTCACTTCCTGTTACTGCAATTGTCATACTGCAAGTTGATGGACCGTTTCTACGGGAATTTCATTCATTTGATAAAAATAGTAAGAACAGCTGAGACATATACTGTATATAGGACACAGATCATCCATCAAAATTGTCACAATAAGAGAAGTCCCAGACAAGAAATCGTTCATCAGCATTTGGCATTCACACAGAGCCCAGCAAAAGCGGGATATTACTCAACACAGCGTCCCGCGTTCATGCCAGCGTGTGTCTTATAAAACATTTTACTGCAATACAACGAGTCTTTTTGGCATTCCCTTACTCACAAGCACCTCCCAGTGAAATCTAATGATGGACAATTGCCAAGATGGTTTGGTCCCTAGATTTATGATAAAATGATTTGTCATTCTTTTCTGGGGACATTTTGTGAATCAAAAGTACCGTAAAAACATCGTTCCACCCTACTCCACTCCACAAGTCGTATTAGTATTTATTATCTGTACTTAAGTAGTATTGCACTCTGTAGACTAAAGCAGGGGTGCTCAAACTTTTGGGAATCAGGGACTTCTAGAAAGCAAAATTTCCCCCATTGTAAATGTTTGAAGGAACAAAACAAAAACACATCATTTAAGCCTTTTTTATTCACCAAAAGATTCCATTTGACAACAAGTGTATTTGTTACTTTTCAACCATACTAAAGTTTAGAAAATAAAAATTGCAAATTGCACGCCTCCTTACAACAAAACGGGTCAATTTTCAAAATTTTTTTTTGAAAACAGCATTATCAAATAAAATGCCCCTTCAGCTTTGCTGGCTTCATCTCCTCTTTAGCAAGCGATTTTAAACAGGAAACGCAAAATTATTACATTTTTAAAAATATATTAAGGTGGTTGAATTGAATACTACTTACATTGAATATTTTTACAATTTAATATAAAATAAAATGAAATCAACACAAATATATATTTTTTTCTTAGTAACTCAAATTATTTCTTGGACCCCATTTTGAGAACTACAGGACTAAAGGGAAGGAAATTAAAACATTTTCCATCTTCCCAACTACTGTATCTTTCTTATACATGCTTAGTGTTGCACCCCCCCACTCATCTTCACTCCCGCATCCTGGAAGACAGTTGCCTTTTTGATGAGCCCTCCCCTTGTTGCGCGCTCTAAACCGGGATGTAAATAAGATGCAAATACACTTCTCGGGCATGTCCCGACCTGCTTGAGGCGTACAAGTGTCTTTGGACCGTTAGGTCTGCAGCACACATCCGGAGAATCTTGCTTGTTGGCTAAACAATAAAAGAGTAGTTCAGTTGTGTGTGTGAGATAATTATCAGACTGTAGATGGGTGTCTCTCTAATTGTGTGTTGACTTTAAAGAACGTTTGTTAAAGTGATTATTATTCACATTTCAATGGAAGACACACACATCTGATCTGCAAATATCCATTTATTGACAATGTGGGATTGTCAGCTCACCCCCTAACTGCTTCTTGTCTGTCTCCTGGTCTCATTACTATTACATCATCCCCTGCACCGGTTCTCCGTTTAAGCTTGAGGTCCAAAACAGCTAATGCTTAAAATGTTTTGGAGCGTTTTGCTGAAGTGCTTTGATGCTATCTTACAGTTCCCATTGATGACACTCCAAACAGTCACAGGTACTGAAGGCACAGCAGACCCGTATTCTTCATCTGAACACACACACACACACATGCGTGTGCACAAACACACCGGGGCACATGCACGCATAGTTAAGAAGCTCTCAGGTGTTGTGGGATTATGGGATTTTTAATGGAGTGTTTGTGTGTGTGTTTTGCTTTACAACACAGACCATGTTTGACCTGTGAGCTGTGAACATCACCTGCCATTCACAACTCATGTTCATAACATTAATCCATTTACCAAAATTGATTAGTAGGCTACAGTAAATCATTATTGCAATTTTCTTATAAATAAAGTGTTTTTTTATTCATGTTGGTTTTGTACTTCGATACAAGTCGAAAATGTGAACACGTACTCATTCAATGACAACCGGGACCCAAAGTAAATTCAACTATAACAATGTCTTTTTGTTCCAGCTATGCTAGCTTGCTAGCTAGCCATGAGTGATACTCTTTGTGTGCTCCTGTTATTAATTTCTTGTAAGAAATTCCCACAGCTCATGAAACACCTGGTCCACCCAATATCCCCAAGAAGTACAATGCAATAGAGCCAACTGCAGTGCAATAAATTTAATGATGAGGGCATGTGGATATTATATTCAAAAGAGGTATCAGTCATTAGGGTTGTCTTGGTATCTAGTGACTGATGTCACTTTGTTCATATTCATCCTTCAGCATCTTTGTAAGCCACGCCCTTTCAAGTTCACATTTTCATGGGCAAATATCACAATGTTTGCAATCAAATTACACTCAAAACACACTTTGCATGTACTATCTTTCCATCTTTCCTCGCTCTTCTCTGCTCTACGGAGACGGGACACCTTTTTTTTTTTAATGAGAGTTTCTTTTATGGAAGCGGCCCGACCGGCTCTCAGAGGAATCTTGACAAACACAACGTGCAACATTCCATCTGCCATCGCTACAAAGGTGTTATTTTAATACACAATCCTTGGGAAAGTTGTTGCTTCAGTTTTATTACACTAACGGAGGGAAATATCACATATGAAATGTAATCTCAAACTTGCTGTCATGTCAGTAATGTTTTAATGTGACCAGTGATTCATTTGGACAATTTTGACTCAATCATAGGCCACATGTTGACAAACAACTGTTTAAACTCACAATCATTCTTCAGTGAATATTAAACATTGAGCAAAATGTGCAACAGCCAATTGTGACAAGCAAATCATGTCACGGTCCTCAACTGACAAAAAGTAACTTGAGATTAGTCCAGAAAATAAGACACATCTTGACTACGCTATAAGTCATTAGTCTTTAGTGTTTCAGCAAACACTTGATGGCTGCATCAATTACACGTCATTACCTCACACATGGCCTAGCTGTGAAAGCGATCGTTGATTAAAGCGTGGGATGGACCGCCGAAACAAGCTCTGCCACTTTTTTTTCTCACCTCGTCAGGTCTCCATTTTTCTACTCGTCAAGTTTGGTTTCCTCTCACGAGTCATTAGGACTCACTTTGCAAGACACAACAATCAAGGCCAGATTGAACCATTACTTCTCTCATAAAGCTGGATTTAAAAAAGAAAATGAATTATCCATTTGAACCAAGCCTGAAATTGCTTAAAGTGAAATAAAATTGGTACATGAAATGTACGGTTACAAGATTTGTACAAGCCTTTTTAGGTAATACTTTATTCCGCCACAGGGTGGCGCATGTTTCTTATACTGTATATGGTCAAGGCCATCTAGTGCAGTGGTTCTCAAAGTGGGGTCTTCCGTATTCATGACTGTTCAAAAAAAACAATCAATTCACCCAGTTTAATATATAAACATATATATATTTTTAAATGTAATCATTTTTAAATTTATCAAAATGTTTTTGGTGTCTAGAATTGCTTGCTTACAAGCCAATGAAGCCATCAAATCTAAAGCGGTATTTTATTATATAATGCTGTTTTTGACTGAAGAATTGGCAGTAACCTGTTTGGGGGATATTGACCCAGTTTGCAATTTTGTTTTTGTAAACTTCAGTATGACTAAAAAGAAACAAATTTACTTGTCAAGATGAATCCGCTGCTTAAAAAAGGGCACTTACGTTTGGTTCAAATGATTTTTTTTATCCTGTTTCCGCAAACATTTGCAAACTGGGGGCCCTTGGAAAGTAGCTAACCCAACAACAATGCCACCATTAAATTACATTAAGTACTACTTAGTGTAGCTAAATTGTTGGATGCTAATAATGAAGCTTGTTTTCAGGGGCCTAGTCAGAGACTTTTCAGGGATGGCCATACATGCGCCCGTGATTCTTTATCATACCACCTACAGAAAAACATATAATTGTAATTCAATAAAGGGATAATGTGTAGAATTTAGCACCATTTAGTGATAAACAAAAAATTCAATCTTTATAAAAACTTAAAAAAAAATCTACATTTTCAAAAAAATTGACTGAATCCTATTCACTATCAATTTAAATATGTAGTTTCCTAAAAAAAAAAAAAAAAAAAAAAAAAGATCCTAAAGCTGTCACAGCATCCAAGGATATTGCATCTGTATGAAGTTGGCAAAAAAAACTACAGATTCCAGATTTTAAAAGTTTGGTTGATATTTGTTTTTTGGCGCTGCCTCTGGCCGCTCTTGGTAATACATTTTGTTGTGAGAAGGATGGTGTGGTTCTGAGAGCAGTCAGTCGGTGACGCACACATTGTTTTGACCGGTCCGTGGAGATAAAAAGGTTGGAGACCCCTACCTAACACTACACAAAGATACCCAGACAAACCATCACCAGTTTTGATTACATTCTACACATTCTATTTGGATTTTACACCTTTTCAGAAATTCAATTCTGGTTTGAAAAATGTACCAGAAGAAAAACTGCTTATACTATTTTTCCTTTTTGCTGTAAAAAGAAGCCTCACAAAAATGAAGATGAGTTAGGGACTCATCATGGCAACTTTTTCAGAGCAACCTTTTTTAGTACTCACTTGTTCGTGTCAGGGAGGAGTGTTTGTCACATTAATCAGAATGCAGTGACAAGTGTTGATACAATGGGTCTTTTCTCAAACATAGGTTTCGTTGCTCCTTCTTCCCAATCATCTCCAAGCAGTTGCAACGGTTGGCTTGAAGACAACAGAAACTGCTGCACGCTTCTACATGTCCTCTGCTGACTGTGTCAACCACAAACAAGTCATGTCCAACATTGTGTGTGTGTGTGTGTGTTAACGAGTGTGTGTGGCGAGTATAACTGCAGTGGTCACATAAATGACATAGATGAGTCACAAACAGAAAATCATCATCATACAGCAACATTTACAGTATTTAGAACAGAGGTTTTCCAATAACTATATTAAAAAAAAAATCTAAAATCCCCTCATTATTTGCTTAAAAGTCAATTTAATATATTTGCTCACATGTATTCTGGGATTAGTCATGTCAGGCTGAGCTGTGATTGTTCGTTACCTGAGTCCCGAGCACGTCATTTGCAGTCAACAGCAAGTTGGAAAATGTGTTTTTTAAGGTAAAATTGGTATTGTTGTATGTATTAATATTATGTATTATTTAATATATTGTCTACATTAAGGCTGGCTCTGTGGTGCAGTGTTTAACACGTCCGCCTCACAGGTCAGGGACCTGAGTTCAAATTTGCCTCATTCCGGCCTTCCTGTGTAGGGTTTGCATGTTCTCCTCGAGCCCACGTCAGTTCCCTCTGGGCAGTCTGGCTTCCTCCCACACTCTAAAAACATGCATGATGGGTGTAATGGACACTCCAAATTGCCCCTAAGTGTGGTCGTGAATGTGAATGGGTGTTTGTCCCTCTGTGCCCTGCGATTGGCTGCCAACCAGTCCAGGGTGGACCCCACCTACTGCTAATAGACAGCTGGGATAGGCACTAGCAAGCCTGTGATCCTAGTAAGGATGAGCGACTCTACAACATGGATGTAATAATGTATGCTTTTGGGGTTGTAAATAATGTTCTTATTAATTGTAATTCTAGACAAAATACTAACGTTTTACTGTTGCAATTTCAACGCTGCTGATCCCTGGAAGAAACTGAATTGATGGATGGAATGACACTGAGATAATGATGACTTGGAAGTCAAATGAAAAACGTGTCCGGTAGTAAATGAGCTTGCCTTTTTTTTTTTTTTTTTAAATATCGCGTGGTGACGCAACCAAGTTAATGTTTGCTGTTCGTAAACTGGAAAAAAAACACGTTGGTCTTTCATTTCTCTATGACACGCGAACGTCGCATTTTCAGTCGGTGACAGCGTGGTCTATTAACCACAAGAGTGCAGTATAGGCTCATTTCTTAGTTGTTTTTTTTTAAGACTCATCTTACGTAACGTTGCGCACACACGCGCACACGCACGCTTAGGCACTAAACGAGCAATTTCACACAGCTCAAAGGGTCTTATTAAATGTACACTGACATCACTCACCCTTCTCAACTTGCATGCAAATGCCTTCCTGTAGGACAGTGTGAATAATTATCTGCCATCATTAATTATATTGTGACGTATATTAAAAGAATATTGACGGCTGGCTGGGCTTTTTGCTGGGAGGCCTTGTATAAAAGGATTGCTCCGTTTTATTTTGTGTTCACACAAGAACAAGTGTGTGTGCGCTAGAACACGGTTCATGCTCTAATGAATATTTCACCATATTGCAATGCCCGTTCGAGTGTTCTCCCCTCGGCCGTACCAACATCTTCTCATATTCCCTCTTTTTTTTTGCTCACACTTTATCGAGAAGCGCTATTGTTATTTGCACGTGTAAAGCAGCACTTGCCCTCCTTGGGTGAAGGATGTGGCTGCATTCATCAACATCATGGTGCTTCGTCCCTTTATTTGGATGTGAATAGACCCTCAAAAACCTCGATGTGATGTCTCCAATGCAGATTCAAGGAGATCCAATACAATAGCTGTATAATTAATTAGGACTTTACAAATATACTATGGCTCATGTAAAATTGTTGGACAAGATGTGTTTATGAGAGTGTCATTTCCTAGATTAGAATCAAATTGTGAACTACTATATTGCCAAGCATCTCCGCTCATGTAGAGACAAAGGTAAGCGGAATATTTAAAAACAAGTCTCGGCAGGCCAAGTCAGGTTGAGGAAAACATGAAAAGGGGGTATGGATGCATGGATCCATGAAGCAGAGGAAACAGGAAGCAGGACATAAAGACAGGAAGTGCAGTAAAGCCCATCCTCCTCTTCCTTGTTCTCCTCCCGCTTGCAGATGCTCCCGTGTAATTCACCTCAGAATACTCTGCAACATGTCGACGGTTACCATGGAAACTGCACCGGGACTTTGTTCACAAGGATGGCGCCATGAAGACGTGATGATCACGACAAGACAGGAGGGAGGGACTTTGGGCACGTTCATCAACATGACTAAAGTGGGAATAGGATTATTATTATTTTAACATGATGTCAGGTCAGGTTCACGATTTGAAATGAGAAAATAATTGCATTTCCTAACGCTTCATTGTTCTTTTAACAGCAAGGATGGCCGTATCAAAGCACCTACAGTACATTTACACTTTTGCTAATATCATCCATTGACATCTTAATAGTTTATGACCGTTTGAATTTGATAATTAAGTATTTTCCTATTTAAATATCAAATCAAGCTTTTACACCAAATTGTATTCTGTTGCTAATTGTTTGACAGAATAGCTTAAATGGAACAAATAAACAAAACATAATGCTTAGTTCAATCCAAAACGTTATTACAAGGAACCAAAATTTTCTCAACATGCGAAATTATGGGTGTCAAAAAAACAAATTATTTATACCTCAGCAGAACCTTATCTAGTCACATAGTTGTTGTTGTCTATAGTTTTGACTTGTAACGTCACACTAATACAGCAGATATGTTATTTATATACAATTCTTTTTAATGTATCCAAAACCCGGGCTCACGTACCGAAAACATGTGTATATTGTTCTTATTAGCTCAGCATATAAAGTCTTATATACATATAAACTAGAGTTGCATCAATTAATCGATAATGAAATTAGCCGTTAAATATAGATGAACCACTTAGAAGCCCGAAACTGTCTAAATCCTCAGACCTGTCAGTGGTGATATTCACTAATTGCTTTAGTTCACAATGAAAGCAGACTGATTATCATTGTGTTTACTGGTTTTATTTTATAAAGTAATGACCACTATTTTAGCCAACTTTGTGATATGCTAATGACCAAATCAGTAAACAAATCTTTGAATGTGTGAATGCATTTTATGCACTGTGAATTTTGAGAAAAATAAAAACATTTAAAAATCTGATTCATCAATTCATCAATAAAAAAATTGTCAGATTATTAAAATGTTCATCAGTTACAGCCCAGGGTTACACATATTTTTAAGAAGAAAAAACAACTTCAACAGGACCTTCACTGTCATGATAAAAACAAAATTTCAAACATACTGTAAAAAAGACTAAATTAAAAGAGAAAAAAAGATTTAAAAAAGAGACCACAATTTGATGACAACGCCCAAGTTAATTAATGGATAGTAATCTAAGTAACATTTTAAAACTTTAAGGGACTGAACTTTTTTATTTTAATTGGAAGTAATCACCCTGTTTAGTATGAGCACACTCGCAGACATCAAATGAATGCACAACCAAGACAAGACGCTGACTCGCCCTTTTTAACCTTTTTCTTCTTTGTCTAACTAAAGCAACGAGTCTGTCTACTTGGCGGTGACAACACAGTCCTGGCATCCTCCCCGTCTGACCTCGCTGCGTAAAGGTTACGCGTTGAGTGACTTCTCTTTTTTTCTCAACTGTCCTTGGTCGCCATGGCAACAGTCAAAGTCTGGGTGTGGGAGAGTGACGTTCTGGGCGAAGAAAGGTTTCGCCAGAGATGAATCACGACGTCTGAGTGTGCAAAAACTCACATTTGTTTTATGCGGCACACCATTTGCGAGCAATATGATAGCTGAAAACACAAATGAGCTTTGTACACAAGTGCCACCATCTGACCTTAACTGATGATGACACAACACATGCTGTATTATACTTTATGGCAGGGTTTTCCCCCCGAATAAGAACAATATATGGTTCCTCTTTACAGAAATATTTCATGGATTTGTCATAAAATTTGCTAATACCAGCCTCAACTTTACAACTGGGAAGTGTATTGTCATAAATCGAAGACCACGCTCTAAAACCACTTGCGTTAAAAATAATACAATTATGGCTTAAAAAAAGACTCTTTGGGTCAATTTGACCCAACTTTCTGGATGGTTGTGCACACAATAACCCCTCAAAATGGGTTGTTTAGTACAAGACAACCTCAACAATTTCATTTTGTATAAAAGTTGGGTCAAACTGACTCAAATATTGGGTATGCCCTTTTTTGTAATTGTATGATTTTTAACCAACTATTTCTAGAGTGCAAAGCTGCTTCTAATATTGTTTCCAAGCCTGGTCTGCCACTAAAAAAAAAAAAAAAAAAAAGCCCATAATCCAGTCAGGGGCAAAAAGGAACAATTTGCTAAGCTTGATTTGCTTTAAAATGCCTTTTTTTTGCTGTTGAATCATAAAAAATAGTATTATTTTTAATCAACTATTTTGCGAGTGCAAAGCTGCTTCAAACATTTTGCTGAGCTTGATTTACGCAAAAAATGCCTTTTTTCTTGCTTTTGAATGGTATGCTGTCAATGTTGTAAATGGATTAAGTTGTTGCTTCCTCTTAATTGTGGGCCTGAGGGTTTAATGAAGAAAAAAAAAAATTAAATGACATCGTATTGGCACCATAAAGACACCAACCCACTGGCATTTGTTCTCTCTGCCAAATGGCCAGAATGAGGGACCACTCCAGGATGTACTGTCTAAAAACAGTTGCAGTCAAACTAACCCAATGATATTTTTGTCAAAAAAGGACCGACCCAATATTTGGGTTAGTTTGACCAAGAATTCTGGTTTATTTTTCACAAAACAAAAAAAAATACCATTCATGGCTCAAAAAGGACTGACACTACAATTGAGTCAATTTAACCCAACTTTCTGTATTGCCGCGCCCACAAAACCCTCGCATACGAGTCTACGGGACAACCTGATGAATTGGATTGTTTAAAAGAAAACAACCTAGAGAGTTGGGCTAAATTAACCCAAATATTGGTCTTTTTACTTTTGACCCAACTGTTTTAGAGTGTATAGCTGCCTCCTACCTGAATTTAGCTGGGATAGATTCAACTTCACCCTTGACCCCGGATGACTTATTTAGAAGATATTATTTCACTCTGTGACTCCAAAGATGTGATCCAGGTCTTATTAGTAATATTTGTTCATGGTAAAATGTATAACATTTAAATCTGGCTTCACTCATGAAAAGCCAAATCAAATCCTAAAGTGTAACAGATCTAACGTGTGTTTTACAGTCTCCTGTGCTCATGCAGAGTTTAAAAAAAAAAAAAAAAGGAAGGCTTTTAAGGATAGCAGAGCAGCAGATGGAGGATACATGGCACATAGGAGGAGGGAGGGGAAGAGAGGGAGGTAGATGAGTGCTGCTGCATTATAACTGAGTGAGGTCACCTTGGGAGAGGAGAGGCCTTCAACAAGCACTTTCATGAAAGGAAGGAAAAAAAACATGTTGACAATAGCTAAAGCCCAAAATGAGCGCGAATGGAATCCAATAGTCATACTTTACAAAGAGAAAGAATACTTAAAAAAAAAAAAAAACCTCACCCCTCTATGTCAAAGGTTATACCGAAAAATTCTGTCTATTACATGCAAAGGAAGCTTCGTCCATATTTGGGCCTTGAATCCTCTCTGCCGGGAGCAGGACATAGAAGAGGTGGTACTTCCTCCAGGGATATCCTTTGTGTGTTTATAGACTCAGCAGGATATTAGTACCAGCCCTGGCTCGAAGCCTGCAGCAAATATAGATTTTACTGCGAGCAGACTTTACATCATTCTGAAAAGAGGATAGACATCCACCGCGTTAAAATATTTGTCACTTATGAAACAAAGGAAGATCTACAATTTTGATCACTAAAACGAAGAAAAGGTTTGTCACGAGGAGAGCATTTTGCCATTTGTGGTCCACTGAAAATGACATCACAGTTAATCAGGGTGCTCAGGAGTCATGACTCAGTTTGCGAATGTCACACGACCAGACTTGGAAAAAAGGGTTTTGATTTGAACATTTATCACCAATAGCTTCTGACAATGCAGGCAAACACATTTTTGTACAAATGATAAGATGATGATAAATGATTAAGACTAGTGAAGAAAACAGAGTTTGACTTTATTCTCAGAATTCTCACTTTAAAACCATAAATTTTACTTAAAATGAGAATTCTGACTTCATAATTCTAACTTTAAATTCCTAAATTTAATCTCAGAATTGTGATGGTAAAGTCGTTTTCCTCAGAATTCTCACTTTAAAGTCACAAAATTACAGTGAGAATTCTGGCCTAAGACTGCTGACTTTAAATGTCAAAATTCTGACGTTAAAGTAAGAAATCTAACAATAAAGTTTTCAGTTTAATCAGAATTTCTCACTAGTCAATTTTTTTACTTTAATGTGAGATTTCTGAAAATAGTCAGAATTCTGAGATTGTTCACTTTTTTCTGACTTCAAAGTGAGCATTCTGACATTAGAGTAAAAATAAACAGTTTAAAGTGAGAATTCTAAAATAATGCCATGTGTTTTTCAAATAATATAACTAGAGACCCCCCCAAAAACATTTCAACATGTTTGTTTTAATATTGGATTTTCTTATGTCGATATTAATAGCTATTAATAGCTAAAACAGAAGATATCAGCTATTAATCTGAGTTCAAATATGATAAGACAGTTTTATAAAATTATGCAAACTATTACATGACTGTCTCTTGATTAATTGCCACATTATCACCAAAATTTAATACAACCATCAAACAAAAACAGGTTGCCAGTAGGAAGTTGCTAATAAACAACCTCTTTCTCGGAAGTCATGAAGATATAAACATTACAATCAAAAGTGATAATGTGAATTTGCCTGTTATCAAAGAGCTCCTCCATTGTCTCCGGTGCTTGTGTAACACCGCCATAAAAGTAACTGCACTGTGACGTTAGTTAAACAAGCGATAACAGCACCATATTTGTGGTAGCAATTTGCATACACCTAACTCCCATGGCTTTGATGAAGCGCCGTGACCTCTTTTACCTGCTGCACTGTGTTGCCGTCTCCTCTAGTCTGAACCAGCTCGCCCACCCCCATACGAGCCATCTCGCTGTTACTAACTTTATCTTCTGTGCCAATCGGTGCCCCAGAGGCATGTGGGGCCAGACCACGAAAGACAGAGAGCGCTGTGACCAGTAAGGCACACGCACATAAAGAGATGACATCTTCTATTTTATACAAGCTGTAAAATGCATAAGAGTGTGGGTGAAGATGTGCGTTTGCGTTGGTGTGTGTGTGTTTTTTTTTTTCCTTTTTCAAGTGGGTGTGTGATAGTGAGAGAACTATCATAATCGTTGAATTTGCTCTCACATTTGCATTATGTAACAACCAGCACAATCCTGCGTAGTGCTGTGGAATGATAGCAGCACGTGCTGTGACCTTCTGCTGGTGTCGGCCCGCAAAGCCGCTTGGATTAATAACTCACAAAAAGTGACAGAACCAGTTCAGACTAACTGCGGAGAGGATGCTTGTTGTAAACACCATGAATCGTCTTATAACTTGCTAATATGCAGAACCCAACAAATATGCTTGTGTGGTGATTCTCAATCCTTTTTCAAGGACAAGATTTTTTTTTCAGCCAAGTACTTCCAGCGTAAAGCATTTTGGGTACAAATAAATAAACAAATAATAATAGGACTTAAAACATAGTGTTGTGCCATTAGTGTAGGCGTCACTAAACCTTAGAACTACATTTATGGGGGTATTTATAATCGTGTTAAATACAGCAAATCCAGAAGATATCGAACATCATCTGCTGAAATTTTTATCTCCTCTACTGGAAGACACTAGTGACAATGCACCTCTATAGAAAAAATAAAATAAAAAATATAAAGACATGCAATGTTTTGCAAATGAGCACAGTTTTAACACAATTTAGCAATAAGTTGATTCACGTTCTAGCTAATTTGCTCTTTATTTGAAAACAAAAGTATTGTTAGTGTCAAAGCATTAAAAAGGCATTACATTGGATTTGCTGACACCTGGAAAAAAAAACTGATTGAAATCTCAAATAGTGCCATCACATTCCCCCAGGGGTAGTCACAGAACTGATGTGCTAATGTATTACCAGGGGTGGTCCTGGAAAAATGCTCCAAACTTTTCAGTCAATAAATCCATCGGAAATGAGCCATGCTGGTGAATAATTGAGTCTGCAGCTTGCTGACATCATCATTCTGCCGCTGTAGCCAAAAGCCCCCCTGGCCAGGACTGGGAGAGTTCCAGCTTGCTGGTCCACACTGGGAACATAGCTTTGGATGACACAGTGGAAGACTAAAAAAAGATCATTGGGGCCTGCTGTTTCAACTGAAAACTGAGAATAAGAGTTTAGTTTGGGTCGTTGTCAATATATAGGAGCACGATAATGTACAAGTTCTTTACAAGGTATTAGCATGTGACAATAAAACATAATTAAATGTATTTTCCATACAGCCATTATCTTCACCGTTTATTCTCACAAGTGTTGCGGGCGTGTTGGAGCCTATCTCAATTGTCTTCAGGCAGTAGGCGGTGCACACCCTGAGCTGGTTGCCACCCAGTCGCAGGGCACACAAAGACAAACAGCCATTAACACTCACAAGCACACCTAAGGACAATTTAGCGCGCCCATAATACTTACCATGCATGTTTTTGGAATGTGAGAGGAAATGAGAGTACCCAGAGAAAACCCATGCAGGCACAGGGAGAACAAGAGGATTCAACACAAGAAGCCAGAAATGAGCGAACCAATCTGCCACTGTGCCACCCTGTATGTGTTTTGTCATAAAAAATTGAATTTGTAGTAATTGTAAATAACCTGTGGCAGATATCAAGTGGTCTAAGAATATGACACACATGTACAGATGGTAGAAAAATCACAGACATCAAAATGTTCCACTAGGTGAGGGGGTTGCCAAAAGGGTGGCCAGAGAGTGAAAAGTCCATCTGTTTCTTGGTCAATTTCATATGTAATTTAATTTTAATAGACAGAACTGATACAAATGAATTGCACTTCCTGGATAAATCAATTTTATTGCACTCAAGTCAGTTCAATCGGATCCAGTCCTAGTAAATTACTGTAACAGACCATAAAGATATGTAACATATATTCAAAATGTACCTCTGCACCTGGTCCATATACGTTACAATAACAGTGAAAGTTTATTTGTGTAGTGCATATGGGTCTTTTCTCCAGCATCCTCCCACATTCCAAAAGCATGCACGAGACTCTAAATTCAGGTGTGAATCAGGGTGTAACTGCCTCTTGCCCAAAGTCAAACGAAATAAGCCACACGCTCACACCCAACCTTAATGATGACAAGCTTGACGACTCCAGTTGCCAGTCTTAGGAATGTATAAAGTCTACTGTACTGTAAGTCTTCCATTTCCAAGCAGCAACTTTCTTTGGTTCAGAGTGGCAATCCCACTGCCCACTGATGACTCACAAAACCAACATGGTAATGTTATGGTGCACTGATGCACTGCAATTATGCTTATCTCCAGGTCTATGTGTGGCAAATGAAGTCAAGCAACTCTCACTGATGCTGCGGAGCTGAGGGAAGACTTGTCTGTAGTAAAACCACAGGGAGTGTCGAAGAAACTTAAAAATGAATTTCCATTGCATTTCACCCCACGAAAGAGGAAGGGAGAGGTCTGCGTGGAAGAACGAGAGGAGGCTCGGTGGATGTGACTGTGCTCTGAGTCAGTCGTGGTGATTCAGATATGTACCTTCCAAGCCCCCAAAAAATTATGCTGATAATTTGTCTGGTGGGGTCTACAATGAAAGAGGATATGAACATGAAACAAGGATGGAGACATAGGTGGTAACTGAAAGAGAAAGTCTCCCACTTTGGGTGGGAATACGGTTGTGTAACACTTGGTTCCTCCTCCGCACTATCGCCAAACTCTGCTTTCACCATCCGTTGTGGGATGTTTCACGCGTATGCGCTGTGTTCGTGCCTCCGCACTTTCACTGCATTTTGAGTCAACATCAAGCAGCCTCACTTTGGTGAAATCAAATACAATGAATTAGTTCAAAATTGACACATTCATTGATGTTATACTTTACTTATTTATACAAGATATTTGCTCTAAAATGTCTAATATTCAGTGGTAAAAACTTAACATTTTGTCTATAATATGTTAACTTATGGTAACAATTATTACCTATTATTAAAAAGACATTTTGTTACTCGCTGTCCATTGCAAACGACATCACATACTCAGGGTTTAGGGAACGACCAATCACAACTCACCTGTTTTCTGGATCTGGTCATGAGGTGTTTACAAGCCGAGCCAGGATTGGTTGTTACTTTTCAGTTGACAGCAAAGAATATAATGCATTTTTCAAGGTATATTAAAATAATTTTTTAATTTGCACCCTCTAAATATTTTTTTTTACTTTACGAACTGAGCAAACCTTGTGTTCTGACTCTGTACCCTTCTGCAGTACTATTGGGGAAAAAAATCCAAACAAAAACCAAATCATGGTCATCATTAGGGATGTTTGATTTATGACGTCTCTCTATTATACATTTTACATAATATACTAATTTCTATTATACATTGACTTACAAGCTTATTTGTGTTGCAAGCCAAACTTAAAATTTATAAGCAATCCCAGAGATGGAAATCTATCCCATGACATTGTTGTCTGTTTTGTTTTGTACTCCGTGCTGAGAAGAAATTCCTTTACTGCCATTAACGCCCAAAGACCAACGACCAAAGATCCATTACTATTGCTCTGGCAGTGAATGGGTTAATGAAGTCAGAATACTAAAATGGCATCCACATCTGTACTAGATTGTCTCTCCCCTTACTGAACCAGGCCAATAGCTTTGCCGCTGACTCGCCCAGTGTGGCTGTGAGGGTAATTATCACCCATCAATAATTGATTGTCATTGCAATTTATCTGCTGCAGCAGGAAAAAAAAAGAATACAATAGTACTAAAAGCATTTGTGGGACCTCACTCTTTCATCTCTGGCGGGAAGGGAGGGGCTCACAAAGGCACTGCAGCCCGGTGCGGTGATGCTTGTCTGCTCTGAGGTAGCCGGTGCTGCAGCTCTGCAGCACCTTGCATGATTGGACTGCTGAAGAAGGTGCATAGATTTGATTGACAGCCGGAGACAGCACATCAGTCTTCAAGGCACACATACTTTTGCACAGGTTGTTTATTATTCTTCTCAAGGCAGCTGTAGACTATAAGTATACACTTCCCCAAGCCTGCTTTGGGTCTCTGTGTGCTCGCATTAGTGTTTGAATGTTCTGTGCAAGTTTGCTTTAATTAGCTCTAATTATAGGTGAGACAGGCATAGTGAACTGAAGAACAAAGGCCTAATTGCCATGCAACAGCCTCCTTACTCACTATGCAGTGAGAGGCATGGCACTCCTTTTAAGCATTTTATCCAGTCACGACAGAGTATCGGTTGTAATGGAGGAAACAAGCACTCCCTCCTCATCTTTTCATACATGGGAACCTTTAACGCGATCCTTCCCAGGACGTTGGTCTAACTTGCCATTTGTGTACAACACATATCAACCCTAACCCTCAAGTAAAATACACATTTAAAAAAAAAAAAACAACAGGACACTCTAACCTGTACTTGATAAACAAGCAATTCCACACACAGCTAAACAGATGTTGGCTACCATACTAGTGACTAGTATGCCAAAATGGCTAATATTAGCTGCTAGCATTAGCAACCTATCTATCGTGTCTTCAACCTGAACATCGCTCTTTACTTTATCGAGATTGAGGCTCCATCTTATCTATCTATCTATCTATCTATCTATCTATCTATCTATCTATCTATCTATCTATCTATCTATCTATCTATCTATCTATCTATCTATCCGTCTATCCGTCTATCTATCTATCTAAGCAATGCTTTCTATAGGCAATACTTATGAACACAAATGTAAACTTCAGTATTGTTAAACTCATTTGTTGAGATTGACGCAAGGCATCTGAACAGTGTCTTTCAGTTTAATTTAAACTCATTCAATCCAAAAGCTTTAATTACACGTCTTAGAAAGTCCAGACATTCAATCTTATGATAATTTAGAGTTTTTTATATTATTATTTTTAATATTAGGGTAGAGAATTGTCTGAAGAAGGCTGTCACAGAATGAGTTAATTTAATAGAATATCTTCATGCTCAGCATTCAAATCAAAGTTTTTCACATGATATCCACATGAAACATCAGAATACGGGCTACACAAGTCCCACTGCTCGCTAATATAAACTTGAGTGGCTCAAATCTAGAGCTGACGCTGTGGGATTTCATATTCTATTAATATTGCTATTTCTAGCCATCTGGCCTACTGTGGAGAAGAAGATGCTCTAAAACTGAGAATGCTGCTTCCAGTGACAGAAATAAATGTCTCACTTCCTAGACCGGAAGGCAAAGGGAGTCTGTAAAAGTAAAAAAAAATAATCATAATAATAATAAGAGAGAGCGTGAGAAAGAGGGGGGCCTGGTTTCATTTGGTTGCTTACAGGATGTTAGCCTTTATGTTCTTTCCTGTTGAGAGCAAATGTTGCCATTTCGGTGTCCTCTGGCCTACTTCACAGTGTGTGTGCTGGAAAGTCTCCATGATCACGTCCAATCGGGTAAAAAAAAGCAGTCTGGCTTGGAAAAGGAGAACGTTGAAATTGCCACTCTGTACGCATATGTTTCAGTCACGAAGACCACATTATAAGCTTGTGGCTAACTGTGCGCTTGGTACGTGGGCCTTCAGTGCAGACCTAGCTCACTACATCCATTGTGACGAGCGTAAACCACTGACAGGAAACAAAAACATAATATAACATCACACAATGTGCCATACGTTTAACAGTAACGTGTTTTACACATTAGTGAAAGCCAGCTGGTTTCCATGGCCTCAGTGGCTTGTCAGTGTGCCTTCCCATGACTAAAGAAGGGTGGGGCATAAGAACATACAAAGATCAGAACAAGTAGATTTGAATTTAGTTCAGAAGAGCAACAATAAGCTTTTTTGAAAGCGTTTCCCCCCCCAAAAGAGATCAAATGCAGTTTGAATTTAATCCTATTTTGAACATTTATCTGTGGTTAAAATAAGAATTGTAACAACAAATGAACGCATCATAACTTTCTATATAAATGAATGCGGATTTTAGGGAGAAAAAGAGACGGCGAATAAAATGGCATTGTGCGATTCACTGTGTGATAGTGTGCCACGCCCGCATATAGTGTCCGCACGTCGTGCCAAAGTAGGGAGCGATTGGGCCGATATCACCATGGCAACGTGGTGACGTCATCTCCCTTGCTCTAATTGGAGGAAACCCCGTGCGACGATCCGCTGCAGCGTTTCGGTCTGTCAAACTACACTTTGATGTCCCGCCTTTCACCCCCGCGCTCAATGTTTATTCGCCGGCATTCCGAAAATTACCTGTCACTCAAAAGAGAAAGCGCTATACAATTGGAGAACCTTCCCTAGATAATCCGCCCTCCTTTAATCAAGTTCAGTTGGACTTTAGCTGCCGCTGGCTTGTTCTTTGCCTTTCTGCCCAATCCATCGAATCGGACCAATTTGTGAAGCGATTTCGGACTTCTGTAGGTGAGATACGTCGACGGGTTTGTTCTGTACGCTGTAGTAATCTTCCAGACGTCTTTCTGATAACGAATTTGAACACATTAGACGCGGTCGGTTATCTTGAGCTGCGCTTTCGGTGACACTTTTTCATTGATAGGAGTGGCCCGTTAGCTTAACCTGCAGCTTTAGCTCCGTTAGGCTAGCTTTGTCGCTAGCCAGCTAGCCGCTCCAGACAGCTTTGTGGCGGGCTGCGGTACCGACGTGACTCAGCTTGGCCCTTCGAGAACCCCGTTTTCGGTTCTAGAATCCAATTTCCTTAATAACGCAACCAAAGATATTTTTCACATTTATATACGTCATGAAATGACCGTTACGTAATCGCGTTAACGCGTAATTGTCGCAAAGCGACGGAGACACTAAAAGCGTTTAATGTCGTTTTCCGTTACAATGAATGGTTGTTATAGTATTTCTTTGATGTAGCCGATGACGTTGGTTTCCCCTATTTTTTTTCCGAATGTGATCACGTTTCTCATCCTGTCACGCCGCGGTGGAAATAACGCCACTCCTTGTTCCACTCCCAGTTCACAGTCCCCGACTCTCGCTCGCCCCGTCCTTGTTGACTGATCCATCGCTCCCCAATCAAATAGCCCAAAATAGAAATAACAAAAACGATGGAGAAAACGGATCTCATCCAGAAGGCCAAACTGGCAGAGCAGGCCGAGCGTTACGACGACATGGCCGATTGCATGAAGGTGGTCACGGAGAAGGGCGACGACCTGTCGAATGAAGAAAGGAACCTGCTTTCCGTTGCCTACAAGAACGTGGTGGGGGCCCGGCGGTCCTCATGGAGGGTGCTTTCCAGCATCGAGTCCAAGTCCGATACCAGCGAGAAGAAGCTGCAGCTGGTTAAGGAATATAGGGAGAAAGTGGAAAAGGAGCTGCAAGAGATCTGCAAGAGCGTTTTGGTACGTGGCCTTTTTATTTATTTCTTTAAATTGCGAGAGCCAGGCATGATTTAATTGAACTTACCAGAGTCCAGTCGACGAATCGCCACCTTCAGAGTAGCAAAGACATTAAATCAAATAATAAGGTACATCTATCAGTTTCTGCACATTTCAAAGCCCATAGCATGGTAGCTGACCAATTAGACAATTTGATACTGATTTCATCTTGTGGGGGAACATAACTAACACTTTGAAGAAAGCCCAACAGTAATGCCTGCATACCCTAACCAGTTCAAACTTGATCGAACAACTTGGGCAAGCTGCATAGGAACAGGTTAGCTGTTACTTTTATCAGTTCCGTGAATTGTTTTGCTTTTGGACAAAATATTGAACAGATTATTCCATGGCATTACTAGAACATTGTAGCACAGCATTGCTCTATGCTGTAATGTTTTTGATTTCTAACCCAGCCAGCATTCTTCTCCAATTCCTGAGGGGCTTGCAATTGCTTGTCGGAAGGTTGCGTGTAATTAGTGCAAAATTCAAATGCAGTAGAGTAGCTATTTAATGTCCTTTATTTGAATGAGCCTCTAAGATTTCATTTGCAGTATTTAGATGTGATTGAGTGTGTGTTTTAACGTGATCTCATAGGCCCCATGACCATAATTCAGCCCTATTTAATAACTCATTAGGTTAGCTATTTCAGTCTAGTTTGATTCCGATGCCATGACCCTCTTGTTGCTTGAATTTTTGTGATTGAGCCTTTTTCATACTGGGGCGTATAAGAGTATTATATAGCCCACCTGTCTGTCTGGCATCAAGATTTAAAATCGCAGCATTGTTGCAACACTGAGAAATGGTTTCTATATTAGAGCCTGCAAAGTCACCACCATTCTGTTCAAGGATGCTAAATGGCTTCCAAATTTTTGTTTCACAATAGTTCCCTTTAATTACAAGATCAAACTGCCATTATAATATTTTTAACTTGAGTCGATGCTTCAAGAATAACTTAACTCTGGAAACAAAATGAAATGTTGACCCTTAAAACAAAAACACACTAACCCTTTGAAGATGCCCGACTGCTACACTAGTCAAATAGCAAGAGTGACACTGTCACCTGGTGGTGTTTTATGGGAATTTTTGTAATTAATACATTAACCATGGGCATCATTATAGTCCAATGGATTTTAAGCAAATGATTTGCATTGCTCGTCTTGCGCTTGATAGCCAGAGGTTTTTCCATGAGTAAATTCAATTTCTGGTTTATTGATTGTCACAGGTTTTTATTTATTTTTTCCTTGGGGGTGGGGGGTGGGTCCTCAAAGACGTGGCATCACAAAAAAGCCAAACACATGTGAATGTGGTCATTTGAAAGCTCATAGGTAATTTGCATGAAGACACACAGTGGTGGTTTGGGGTTTCTGGGACACCAATCATCAGGACTCTTACCTGGACCCTGATATGTAAATCTGTGCTTTTTTTTTTTGTTCCATCTGACAGACGAATAGCTAATGTGACAAGTCGTGCAATAATTGACACACACAAGCACTTCCCACTAGTTAAGCAGGGTACCTTTCAACAGGGCCATGTTTTTAAGCTAATGACTTTGGCCTACATTTGAACTAGTTCCAAGCCTGGATTGACCACCAGTGGGGGCGGGGCATGCTTTCACTTCTTGATTAATCTATGGCAACAGCAGGGATTTTGCTTTGCATTATTTCCATCCCGCCTTGATAGTGGATTAGAAGGGATCTGTTTGCAAGATTTTCAGTAATGTCCCTACTGTCTAACTGAGATGCCACAGGGGCTGTTCACTTTCTGCTTGCATGTTCCCTGCCAGTGACTCAGCCTTTTGTATTTCTTCTGCTGGGTGTTCCAGAAGGGTGTGTCTCTCCTCAGGCCTCAACTCGTCCGCCGAAGCCTTCCGGGCTGCTAACTTTTCTCCAAATGGGAAGTCTCGCTTAGGCCGTAGTGGCTGTGAGGATGGGCACAAAATATGGAGCAGATTATCGGTTGCTTACCTGAGTTGTGCTTGGATCTAAAGTGGCTAATCTTGACAGCTAGGTTTGTTGGAATTGCATTCATCATGACTGTTGGGACCCTACTTCACAAGTATGTGGACTGTTTTTTTGGGAATGTTTTTTGGATCTGGTTGGAATGGACTTCAAATGTCCACCTTTGTGACTCTTACCTTTTTGTACAAAGTGGTTCACTTGAACTTTTTTTTGTAGGGGGCTGAATTTAGGAAGAAAATGTAATGTTCTGAAAGTTGTAGGTTTTAACAGGTGAATGTCAGAATTCCCACAGAAATGTAAATGCGGCAGTCTGAAGCTTGCAGCCAGTCAGACATTAATCAGGCCAATCATTAAATATTTGTTGTACAGAGGGGACTTGAGGCTGTGGATTAGGTATTTTCACAGGAGCAATAAACTTATTTATTGATGTGACGGGCGCAATAATTAGCCTTTTCTCAATTACTGTCAAATTCAATATTTTAAAAAAAATCTATATCAGACGTGAAAATACTTAGGTTCACAACTAGCTGTTTTTTTCATGTGGCGACAACGCGGTTCACACTATCTCGTGAGGGCCGGCAACTGAAATCAGAGCTTTGTGTGAATGCGCCGTGAAGAGCGCATCCCTCCTTTTTGTCTTTTGTGCGCAGCTTGAGGGGGGGAAAGGAATGCTCAGCACATGAGCCGTGTGCATGTTTTGACCGAGCCAATGGTGGCTTGTGGACGTGACTTGGGAGTGGCTGCCGGGAGGGCTTTGGCTCAGACAAGGACACTTTCTTCCTGCCAAGGCTTGGAATTCAAACCTTTTTTCCTCATTAGGTTTTAGATTTATTGTAGTTTGCAGATGTTGATCGGCACGGTTTTAACTGTTTTTATTTTTAGTTAGAATCCGCCTTGGGCAATGTCTTATGACTTGGGACAGGTGTGTCCATTTTCTTTCATGACCACAATGAAGGGGGAGGGAAAAAAAAATTCAACTTGTGTGGCTATTTAGAAATAAATAGGACTTATGCACATAAGCTCATATACTCATGCTTAAGCACTTTCAGATATACCTATATATTTCTATTTATTTTTTTGTGGGGGATGCTTTGGAGGCACTGCTATGGTGAAAGCAATTGTCACCGCCCACAAGTGTTGCATGTGTTATAAAAGCACAAATGATTAGATTTTGTATCTGTCAAATGAATTGGTGTAAGTTTTTCCTAAGTTTGATGCCGCAATTTTTTATTAGGAAAAAAGGTTTAAGTTCTGTGACTGCTCGTCAAATCATCTGTCCCCATTGAAATTCATTTAAATACTATTAATCCTTTCCAACCACACGGTGCTCCTTAAAGTGTTTTCGCCTTTGCCACCAACAGGCTAATTAAGATGCACAATTTGACTCAGATCTGTAGAAATATATTCGTTTTTGCTGTAGATATGTATTAGTTTTGTTTTTTTTTTCTTTTGCAGAAGATATGTGTCTACAAGTATTGTATATGTGTACCTGCAATTTAATAACTGCCTCTACTTTGCTGGTTTTCTTCAGCGTATGTTGGTTTGTTTTTTATGTTAGCATTAAACTACCATACTTTCACTAGAGGCAAAATATGTTTTTTTTTTTTTAAAGAATTGTTTTTTGTCATTTGACAGTAAACGTCAACTGAGTAAAAAACAGGTTGAACCATGCAGCGGCCTTTTCATTTTTGTCCGCAGGTTACCAAAAAAAAAAAAAAAAAGGCATTGGCATTTATATCGCCAAACTTAGAAGTTGATGTACCACTGTACTGATAATCACTAATCTGGGTAGTGTGCCTAATTATTATACGATCTGTCTGAAGGTGTTCCTTCCATGCCCCAGATTTTGTCCTGATGTCAGCATCACATTGAGGAGTATTTGATGTGTTCTGTGCCGAATGCCTTGAACTAACGGAGTGCTTCTTCACTGCCCACGCCCAACAGGAACTGCTGGAGAAGTATTTAATTGAGAACTCCAAACAACAAGAGAGCAAAGTTTTTTACCTAAAGATGAAGGGGGACTACTATAGATACCTCGCTGAAGTTGCCTCCGGAAATGACAAAATAAGTAAGTATATTGTATATACTGTATGTATAAAGTATTCAAACTAGGAATGTGTGATAGTAGGATATGTGGATATATAGACTTCTATTATGCTGTTGTCTACCCTTTGATAGACTAAGGAGTGGCTGTTTGTATATTGATACTGTTTGTTGAATCTTATTTGTGTGTGTGTGTTCCCTACTTTGATCATCAGAGATCATCGAAAACTCACAGCAAGCGTACCAAGAAGCGTTTGACATCAGTAAGAGCGACATGGACCCCACACATCCCATCCGTTTGGGTCTGGCGCTTAACTTTTCCGTTTTCTACTACGAGATTCTCAACTCGCCAGAGAAAGCATGTGAACTCGCTAAAAAGGTTAAACCATTCACACACGGTTCACTTTTTGAGCCTGTTTTCCATTGGAATAATTCCGTTTTTCATTTTGTTCGCAGGCGTTCGATGAGGCCATTGCTGAGCTCGACCAACTAAATGAGGAGTCCTACAAAGACAGCACCCTCATCATGCAGCTCCTCAGAGACAATCTGACAGTGAGTGTCCTTCTGTCATCATGTCACTCAAAAAACATCCCTTCAAAAGTTTCTTACAACATCTTAAGTCACTTTGCATTGGACTTAAAATTTCATTTTATAAAAAAAGAAAAATAATTTTTCAAAATATTTTTGCATTGAAGTCAGGTCTGACAAAGTTTTTGAACACTAGAAAAGATTATGCATGACCTAACATAAAACGCATGAATTAGAAATCTAAGGTCTTATTTTTGACCCCATCGCGTTCTTGGAAAAAAAGTTGACTATTTCATTTAATATGAGAAACAAGGGGTAATGGGTGTAAAACCGAATTTTGAAACTTTTTAAATTGTTGGTCGCAGAACCTTGAGTATGCAGGGATCGACTCCTCAAAAGTGCTTTTTCACAGCATTCATTGGAAGTATTACTGTAATCATTTGTACATAACCAGAACAATAACACAATGAACAGATTTGGTGCACTGAAGGGTGTAATTATGAATTGTTAGCAAATGGAATAACTTCTGAAGACATGTTGACTAGGAAGTACACACTCAGTTGGTTTGTATTTAATTGTCCTGTGTTTCTCATTTAGCTATGGACATCGGACACAGCCGGCGAGGAGGCCGACACCGGAGAAAGAGGCGACTGCGGTGATACTGAGAACTAGAAGAAAGAGTCCTTGGCCTCCAAAAACAACAAAAGGATTAAAAAAAAAAAAACAAAAAAAAACTTTTTACACATCCGTCATTCCTTATTGCTCCAATCCAACATTCTTCCAATGAAACCATTGCTGAAAAAAAAAACATGTAATCATGAAAAATAATAAATTGGAGAAACAGAAAAAAACGGTTTAGAATGACCTATAAAAGTAAAACCCTCCATTCCTTTGGTTTATGTGTCCTGGCCTTTCAGTATGTGCAATTTCAGCTGTAGAAAAGTATTGATAGCTTGACATGGTATTACGCTCTTTTCCTAAAGTTAGAGGCAGAAACCCTCAAAAGTCCTTATAGCGAAACAACTGGAAGATCATCCTTTGAGGAAGATTTTGTTTCCAGATTATCTTGGTTTCCTCTTCCTGCTCTGTCTAAAAACAAAATTAAAAAAAAAAAAAAAAAAAAAAAGCGGTACGGTTACATCATCTGAAATTCGACTTCAGAGTTTTCATGCTGCAGGGAATGCCAGTGTTCCACGCATGCCGGCAGCAAAATACTTTAGTAGTGCCCCATTGGATTAATCTCACTTTATGATGCCACTCTTTCACTGAAGCATGTCTGTTTGGGGGAGGAGGGAATAGCGGGGGCTTGACTGACCGACACGCCGGGACCTTTCAAATGGGAAGATGAAGACAATTCTGTCATTGCATGTCTCTTGAGATATTACACTGGAATGGGAACAAATGCTGTAACACACAAGTTCAAGTGTCAAGTTTAATATTTTTCAATGCAGGTTTGTACACATCCTAAAGGAGGGTGGTCTTGTTTGTCTGTCCAGTGATTGTCATTAGAGATTTGGACCACTATTGTTTTGCTATTCATTCAATTGTAGTCCCCTAAAGCCTTGTGGAACCGTTTGAATCCCTGTGTAACAGCTATGTTAACATAAATAAATCATTTTATAAACCATGCCTTTGTCAATGTTTTCTGTGATGTACTGTATCTCAAGCTATGATTCCACATCCTCCTGTTTTAAGTACTCAAAACCCACACCAGCACAAGGAGAGCTAACGAAACTCCAAATAGGAAATCCAAAACCTTGATTTTGAACTCTCAACCAAATAATACCAAAGCCGCTTATCCTCACAAGCGTTGCAGGCTTGCTGATGCCTATCCCAGCTGACTTCGGCAGTAGGCGGGGCATCTCCTGAACTGGTTGCAAGACAGCTGCAGAGCACACAGAACCATTTATGCACCCAATCACAAATTGCCCATACAGCTGCCAAGCATGTTTGTGGAGTGTCGGAAGAAGCCGGAGTGCCCTAAGAGAACCTATGCGAGAACATGCAAACGCCACACAGAAAGGCCGGAACGAGCTGGATTTGAACTTTGATCCCTTAATTATGAGGCGGAAAAGCAAACCATTGGTCCATAGAGCGACAGCGACGTATTTTCCCGTTTTGTTTTTTTTTGTTTGTTTTTGTGAACGCCCAGACATTCAATCTCTGGTATTGAATGTTAATTGGCCATGCTCAGTAGTAAAACTTAATTTCAGCCGTGAAACTGAAGTTTTCTGTGGTCAATTAAGAACTTCAGCAGTAAAAGTTGAAAATTTTGTGTTTCATTTTTATAATGGCCATTTTTAACAGTAAAACATTAATAGCTTGACTAATTTGATTATCTTTCATGAACAATTCATGCCTTAGAAAAACAAACAAACAAAACATTTCTCCTCATGCCGTCAACTGAAAATAGCACTATACATAACCAAGATTGAGATAATGACCACACTTGTTTTCGGGGTTTGGTCCTGTGAGCTTCAAAGCTGAGCCTTGATTGGTCGTTACCCGAGCCAAATACTTGTGATGTAATTTTCAGTCGACAGCGTGCCAAACCTTTTTAAAGGTTGTACATTTAAAATAATTGTCAAATCAAAGACAAAATAAGGTTTTCCCATTGAGACTGTCATTATAAAATTAATTAAAGACAAAATATCAACTTTTACTGCTGAAACTAGCTAAATAAGTTTAGTTTCCCTTTAAAATTGAATAGAAAAAATAATTGCAAAGATCAAATAAAAACTCAAGACTGCAGACAACTACCAATGCCTCGCAGTCGGGATAATTTTTTTTCGAACTAGGCTGACCACGTGCTTTGGAATTAATGACGTCACTTCTTTAATTTTTAGACGACGCTGACCGGAAAATGACAGAGCTACAACTTCCGCTTTGCTCTTGCTAGCATCCCCGAAGAGCTGGGAAACTTTACGACAATGTTGGCGACGCTGTGATATTTGTTCACAGTGCCATTTCACCATGTGGACCGTGTATTTGTTTGCTTTTCTGGCTCGCTTAGGCTTGAGCGGAGCTTTTTCGTCAATAATTACGGCTCAAGACAACAACATAGCTAACGCCGAAATTGGTAAATATTGCTAGCTTTTTACATGCGAGCCATTCTACTGTTAATGAAAACGAGTGCTAAACAATTCAAACATTTAATTTTAGTTTCTGTAAATCTGCTGTCATGCTAATTGTATATTCCTTTGTTGATAACGTATTAGGTTTTTGCTCGTTGCGAACAAGGACGAGCCTTTTGCAAACAGTTGTATTTTTCTCAGTCATTAAATGATGTGTTGTTCCTTCCTTCCTCTTAATAAAAAGATGTTCATTATGAGGTTATTCGCGACTGACCTCGACTGACCTTTTGTCTTTTAGATGCACTTCATTCCATTCTGGCTGATTTTGAGATTCTACCAATGTCAGACCTCCAGTTACACTCAGTGAGGAAGAGGGATGTACACACCCCGTCCCACCTGGAGCGCCTGGTGAGCTTCACGGCTTTGCAGAGGTAGGCAAGGAGCTTTTTTTTTTTTACCTCCTTGTGTCGTCATATCATTTTTTAGGATTCTAATGGAGATGTTATATTCCAAGTTTGGAATACTTCCATCCACAGAACGCTAAATGTAATGTAATAAAATGGGTAACTGTAAAGATTTAATTAGTGTTTTTGTGAACCTACATTTGTTTTTGCTCTTCCGATGCAGTTTTTCAAAATCAAATGAACTGTAAAACCCATTAGTGTTCTAGGGATTATAATGATGATTTTTAATGTATTTTGAAGGTGTGGTCTGAAGAAGGGATGGGGAGTACTGATACTAAGTATGGGTATCATTCTGATATAAGCGACATTTTCAGGTAACAGCTCCTTGTGGAAGTTGTTGATACCAGCAACTGATATTTTAAGGTGTGGAAGCAACAATTTCATGAGGGTTTGTTAAAACATATGTGTTTTCATTGTTAATGTTTTCTAATATTTGATAGAGACACCAACGTTTTTTCAACCACTGAATCAGTCGAAAGCAATTGTGTTGAAATGGGTCAGTATCTTGAAGCACTTCACACGAATCCATGTTGAGAGTCGAGACACTGCTTCCCGAAACACTCCATCCAAATGAGTCAGTTGTTGAAATGGATCAGTGGTTCAAACATTTGACACAATTCAGTGTGGTGGCATCTGCTGAATAGAACTATTTTGCATTTACATTTGACAGTTAGGCAAAGCGTCACAAAAAGTAAAGTTGAGGTGAATGAATACAGTGATAGTAGTTGTACACAATGCTCGTGAGAATGGGATGAGAATTTGGGTGATTTACATATTTTTTTTATTCCAAAATAAAATGATTTCTGGAGCACTTGGCTCCCCTTTTTACTGATGACCTCTCCAAGTTTGGAGAAAACCCTTTTGCATGGCACCAAAGTTGCAGGCATATGCAAATATATTTTACTGTAGGTAGCATGACGTATGTATGTCTCCCTCGTTATCAATTATGCATGCAAATGCTCTTTTCCTCTCAAAACCCACAACATATTAAGGGATCTTGCCCCTTTATAACCACTGTGAGACTGATTGAGTCCAATTGACTAAGCCTAGCTCTGCCCTAAACCACCTGCTCTTCACATGTCAACGTTCACAGGCTGCAAGTGTGGGACGCAACAACGTACAGCTGTGAAAAAAGACACAAGATGAGGACTTTTTGAGGGGCCCCTCAACATGCCCGAAAAGTCACCCATTTGTCCAAGTGTGTGTACTAATAATAGTTTTTGTATTCTTTCCAGACATTTCAAATTGTACTTGACCACCAATACAGACCTTTTCACCGACAACTTTCAGGTCGTTTTTGTCGATAAACTCGGAAGGAAGGAGAACTTCAACATTCAGCGTCAGAACTACTTCACAGGGCATGTGGTTGGTGAGTTGAGGTTAAATTGCCTTTATACTTTGCTAGAAGTATTGAATAGTTTGTGTCATATATGTAACATGTAAAATTCCAGTCCAGGTACTGTTATTTTGCGGTCTCTTTTTTATTTATTTTTTTAATGTTAACAAACAAATCTACAGTTTGGACATTGTTTTTCTTTATTGTTTTTTTTTTTTTTTTAAATCAGGAACATGATTGCCAAGACTTATAGTCATTTTGTTTTCAGGTGAAGACAATTCTCGTGTGCAAGCTCACATTGATGGAGATGAGTTTTCAGCTCACATTCTCAGTGACGAAGCAGAGTACAATGTAGAGGTGAGGGAAAACTCACTCTTTGCATTAGTTATAAAGTTAGTTCACATCCCTCTGTTGTCGGATGTTTTTGGGGTTCTTTTCACCGAGGCAAAACAGAGAAAAAGGGACAAGTCAGATACATCATCAGCAATGTAAAGATGCTTGTTGCCACTTTTTCTCAGATCTATACCAGTATAAGGGTTCACTCTGTCAGGACTTACTGATACTGCGATCCGATACCTCAAGTCATTTTGATCTTCAAAATTAATTTAACACACAAAAAAAGTGTGAACAAAGCCGTTTGTTTTTTTTATGCTGACGATGACTTGGTAAAACAACTACGACTTACTGATTACTACAAGTTGTGCCTTCGGTATTGGTGGCTCCTATTAACAGCCTGCACGAGTACACAACACCTTAAACTAAGGGTGATGTCAACCCAAACACTGTTGCCTATCTTCCACAGTTGTTTAACCCAATCATTTTGTCCATTTTTGACAGCCATTATGGAGGTTTACAGATGGCATTAGCGATAGCAGATTGCTGGTATATCGCTCAGAAGACATCAGGAACCTGAGCCGCATTAACTCCCCAAAAGTATGTGCCTACATGCACGCCAAAGACCTCCTGCCTGAATCCACCAGGGCAGGTTGGGACGAGCCCCAGGTGACGGACAAGACAAACGGTGTGTCTGCTTTTACTTTTACTCCTATTTGTAGCTAGAAACATACTGAGAAAGATGAAGTGTCTAGTGGCTGGAGATCAGAGATGATGTAAGATGGTTAGGAAAAAAAAAAAGAGTAGGAGGATAACGAATGTCTAAGCCGTAGGAGGCTCTGGTGGTTAGACAAAAGGGCGTGGGTGCCAGATTCTTGTACTGTCACTTTCATCAAAATCCTTTTTATCCGCACACACAATTGTGATTTATCATTCATTATGTCAAAATACCTTGCTGACAAAAGGTGAGTTGTGAAATTAAGATACTTTGTTCTGCTTTTTAATACTATTACATGTATCTGAGATCAAGGAGCATACAATTTACTTACAAAGATTTTGAATAGTAACATTTATCCTCATTGAATAGTTTGGGATTTTAGAAAATTCAACTTTATCCAGAGCTAGTCCTTAGTCATCATTTAACCATATCATTTTTAATGATTATGATTACAGGTTCTATGCAACAGTTTCTCATAATTACGTAACATTTTGAAATAACTCTTTCATTGTCGTACTTTGACATCTTTTTAAAATATGAAAATTCAGACCAATTATTCTGAATTGAATTTTGTTATATTGGCGGCTCTGAAGACTGTTGTTAATTTTTGGTTCTCTTTCCAAGTGTCATTGAATGTTGTTTGCCTTCATGCGATGAATTCACTTCAGTATGAAATATGATGCTGAATGGATTCAAATTTCAGTTTCCTTTGTTGCATTGTTGCCATGTTTCTTGAGAAAGTTAAAGCTAAGTAGCGCAGCTTGCCATCATTGTTTACTTTAACTGTGTGTGCGTGTGTATCATGTCATCTAATCTTTGACTGATGTTTATTTGAATACAGCAGTGCGCATATGTGCTGCTCTTTCTGTTTATGTCTGACTAAAGCTGCACATTTCGCTTGGCAGATTTTCATCATAGAGAAAAGCGCCAAGTGCACGACCACAAGAAAAATACCTGCCCCTTATTACTGGTCGCAGACCACCGCTTCTTTAAGCACATGGGTCGCGAACAAGAAAGCGTCACTCTCAATTACCTGGTCAGACACCTAAAACATGTTTGAATAATAAAATGTATTGTTGTGTAATTTTCCATGTCTGTTTTTCTTACTCCAGATTGAGCTGATTGACCGAGTCGATGATATTTATCGAAATACAACCTGGGACGATGAATTCAAAGGCTATGGGGTGCAAATACATCAGGTTTGGCAGCACCAAAGATCTTCGCTTTTTGCTGACTCACTGCAGGAAGCGACTGACTGGTGGACTAAAACGGTCCCCTCATTGAGACATACATTTTAAGAGGAACTGAAAGCTTTTGTCTGCGGCTCATTAAGTTTGTTCCACTGGCGTTGCGAATGAATGGGCACACTGTTTATTGTAGTGTGACTAGTCTTTTCTCACTCAAAAGATATGCATTCATTATTCGACAACACCAAGTCATTTCTAGTTCACTCTCAATGTGAAGAACATCTGACCGCTTTTCTGCCACGGATATTTTTGTGGTGTAAAGTACATAAAATAGATTTGTCATTCACGATTTAATCACAGTTCTGAGCTTCAAAAGTATTTTGTCATAGATTTTCGTATTTTAAATAGGATTAAAAAAAACCTCCCCCATTTGGCTTCTTGTAATTGAGTTGTTGGAGCATGGAGAACAAAGGTCATTCACACCCTGGACAGTCATTGTTTTCATTGTGTTTTAATTAATGTTTTAATTGCAGAATTAAGATATGAAAATGGATTTGAAAGTTTTCAGAGTCATATGCATTGTGATGAGCAATTTCAGTTTACCACATAAATGCAAAGCACTCAGCTGCGAATGCAGCCACAGTTGATGATAGCAACAAAAATGTTGATATAACGAACCTTAGCAATCTGTTTGGCACACTAGACTATAGAATATACCATGTTTGAGTCAGTTTGCAACGGACAGGATGGAGGACGTATTATTTTTTATTTTTTTTATTATTTGGCGATTTGACAAAAGAAGACGGCCCCATTCATCTTGTTGGTTGGAACTAAACATTTTCGCCAGCATTTGAAACAATGGTTGCAACTGCATCTGTTAAAATCAGTTAAAGACAACAAATGACCAAAGCCACTTATTGTTGTATGAACCTTTTGATCTACTACATCCAAATTAAATTAAAATTATATAAAAACCTAGTTGGGGGTTTTTGCACAGACTTTTAGGTGATATTAAATTAGATGGGTTTAATGAGATTGTTTATTTGTACATTTTAATGAATTAAACTCTCAATTATTCTAATCTCTTAATAGCGCTGTTTTTAATCGATTGCTGGATCGTTTCTCAGATGATCATTCACAAGGAGCCCACAAAGCCACCTCCTGGTCGTGCTGGCACTGGCTGGGTCCACTACAACATGGAGAACAGCCCCGTAAAAGGGAAGGTGGTTTGGGATGTCAAAAAACTTCTGGAGGTAAGAAGGCTGCAAGCATTTGGGATCTACAAGGAGTTGCATTACTTCAAATAATGAAGTAATTCTTCATTTTTTTGCAGCAATTCAGCTCAGACATAGCTGACAACGCCTCCTCTGTGTGTCTGGCCCATTTGTTCACCTACCAGGATTTTGACGAGGGCACCCTGGGCCTTGCCTATGTGGCGCCTTCCAAACCCCAAGCCCTTGGTGGCCTCTGCCCCAAACGTGATTTTACAATTTCTCTCGCGATACTGTGTGCAAGGATCACAAATATTTATTTCTTGTTTGTTTTTACAGCTTATTATCCATCTCTAACTGCCAAGAAGCCCAGTTACCTCAACACCGGCTTGACCAGCACCAAGAATTATGGAAAAACCATTTTGACAAAGGTTAAGTTATGAATATGAATGCAATATTTCAAGATATGTCAGATGCTATAGACTGCTTGGCCAAATGTGTAAAACAAAAAAACATCATTGTTGACCATGACGAGTTTTGTCATAATTATATACCTGTAAATTGTACATTTTTACCGCTGCCCACAATTTCTATATTGAATTTAAACAGAACAGGAATAATATGGCTTAACTTCTTTAAAATGTGTGTATTTGCATTGAGATTAATTAAGAGAATTTTGTCCAAATATGCAAGTATTCAGGCTGTTACTGCATCTAACATAGTGTAAGGCAAGGTGGTTTGGGGGTATGAAGAAGCTTCTCAAGGACAACTTTCAGTCCTTGGCTTTGTTTTACATGTTTGCTTATTTGTTTACCATCAACTGAGGCATCTTCTTTTCGCATCAGGAGGCAGATTTGGTGACCACTCATGAGCTCGGGCATAATTTTGGAGCCGAGCACGATCCGGACAACATTCCAGATTGTGCTCCCAGTGACGACCATGGGGGAAAATTTGTCATGTATCCCATTGCTGTGAGCGGAGATCATATCAATAACAAGGTACACGCCTCATGATGCTTATTTTCTTCTAAAGGTTTCACTACAACGATCTTGCTAGTAGGTCAAGCGAGTATAGTGTTCTCAGTCTTTTGTACAGGCATTTCAGATTTTCATAAAAGATCCACTGACTTGTCAAATGCATTTGTATGCCTTGTTATAAGGTTGCATAATATCATTTATTTGCAGCCCTCTTTGTTGTAGCCATCGGCACAGACTGCTGATGGAGGCGATTTATCAGTTTGCCAGAAGGCTTGCAAATTTGCATAAATTGCATAAATGTCGGCAAAGCTTGGATGACGCACAACCCGACTGGCAAGACTTGAGGAAATAAAAAAGGGTTCAGCTTTAGTTGCCACGGAAGGTGTTGAGTCGACGATGCGATGTGTGATACGTGTGAAAGCCAGTTTTAAGTGAGCCGCTTTCTGTAATATGTAATAACAATAAACTGGCCTCCGCTTTGGCTTCATGAACCTTTTATCCTCAAGATTTTTATTGTTGTGAATAAAGAATGCACAAAAAGTCCAAACAAAAGCAAAGCACATTTTTGTGCTCAAGATTTACTAAGAACGATTAATCCAATTTGAAGAGTTTTTTTCGTCAGACTGTTAGGGCTTGCAGTCAGAATGAACTACTCCATTGTCTCCTCTTCTAGCGTTTCTCCAGCTGCAGCAAGATCTCCATCGGAAAGACACTGCGTTACAAAGCTCCCGTGTGTTTCAAAGAGAGGAACAGCAAGGTGTGTGGGAATTCCCGAGTGGAAGAAGGGGAGGAGTGTGACCCTGGCTTGCTCCACCTCAACGACGACCCTTGTTGCTCGTCCAGCTGCAAGTTTAAACTAGGCTCCCAGTGCAGGTATGAAATTGAACATAAAACAATAAACAATACAAACAAAAAACAATAATGCACTTTATTCCTTTTCAAACTGCTCACCACGCTCAGACTTCTAATATAAAACAGTTAATTCATATAATTCTTCTTCAGAATTATTCTTCTATAATTCTGTCTCAACACGCAACTTCTTTTTCTCACAGTGACAGAAACAGCCCATGCTGCAGAGGTTGTAAGTTTGCGCCAGCAAGAACAAGGTGTCAAGAACCCATCAATGCTACTTGCAAGGGCATTGCCTCCTGCACAGGTAGATGTGCCCCTCCCGCTGGCCGCACGCATGCTCACGCCCGCATCTCAATCTGAAATGTGTTACAAAATTCATTACAAATGTTCAGTGGTCCCGTGACCCCTGTGAGGACAACCCCAGTACTTATTGAGATTTTTTTTCCCTTCACATTTTTTTCAAGTGTTGGGCTAAAAAAGGGTCTAAAAAGGCTAGTGCTAAAATAAGCACTAAAGTAACGAATTACTTTGGGTCACTGCTTCTCAATTATTTTTTGCAAAAGAACATTCTGCACCCCTTGTCCTCCCCACTCAAAACACTGTCGATGAATAAGTTCATTATCAATGAAATTATATGAGTATATCTAAAATTGTATTCTTGTGAACATTACAAAAGAAAAAAAAGCAACGTAAATCAACTTGTAAAAATGGTAGCTTTACTTTTTACACGTATTGTAGAAGGGAGATGTACAATTTGTTTTAATATTTAGATTTTTTTTATAATTATTTAAAAAATATTTAGATATAGGTGGTGGAAGATTGGTTAGCGCGTTCGCCTCACACTTGAGAGTCTCAAGTTCAATTCCAGCTTGCTCCGGTTTTCTTCTGTTCTCCCCAAGCTCGTGTGGGTTCTCTCCGGGCACTCCGGCTTCCTCCCACACTCCAAAAACATGCTTGATAGTTATATTAGAGACTCCAAATTGCCCTTATGTGTGGTTGTGTGCTTAATGGTTTTTTGTCAAGGCGTGATCTGTGATTGGCTATCAACTTGTTTAGGGCGTCCGCTGCCTACTGCCCGTTGGCAGCTGGGATAGACACAAGCAAGCCAGCAACTCTTGTGAAGATAAACTGCGATAGAAAATGGACGGATATGTGTAAAATAATATCCAAAACATGGCAAAAATCTTGTGGCCACACAAAATGGTCCAAACCTTTTCAGCCTTTTGACTTTGAAGAGGGAAAAATGTTGTTTCAAAGTTGTCATACAGCTATATTTGACCTCCAGGCAACAGCAGTCAGTGTCCTTCCCCTGAAAATGCCCCGGACGACACGCTTTGCGTGGACAACGGTCGGTGCCGCAACGGAGAGTGCAACCCGTTCTGTGAGGCTGTGCAGAACCTCCAGTCCTGTGCCTGCAACGGTATCAAATGCAGCACAATCAGCAAAAGCTGTTCTTTTCTTTCTCACCCGGTGTAATGAGTTATTCCACCCTCCCATCTGCAGCTACAGAGAATTCCTGCAAAGTATGCTGCCGGGTGAAAGATGGTACCTGCGCGCCTTTTGTCCTGACCGGCGGCAGTTTCCTTTTCCTTCGTAAAGGGAAACCTTGCACTGTGGGCTTCTGTGACGGAAACGTGAGTATGGAAAAGTGCGTTAGACGAGACACGGTCAAGTTGCAATCGATGTTTATTTGGTGTTGATATTTCCGCAGGGGAAGTGCATGAAGCAGGTGCAGGATGTAATTGAGCGTCTCTGGGACTTCATCGACAAATTGGACATCAATACATTTGGTATATGCGTCACATCAAACAAGCAGATGAAAGCCTGAATCCATTTGATGCTTATTTCAATTTAATGTGTCTCCATTAGGGAAATTCCTTGCGGATAACATTGTGGGTTCTGTAGTCGTCTTCTCGCTCGTCTTCTGGATTCCTCTTAGTATTTTAGTTCACTGCGTGGTAAGAAACTATTTTAAATTCTACCAGAAGAGTTAAACTCCTGAAAGCATTTGACCCGATTATTTGTGTCGCTGCTCTCTTACAGGATAAGAAACTGGACCAGCAATATGAGGAGAACACGATGTCGCTGTACTGCCCTCTAAATGTAAGTGTGTTATCGCTTACGAGCTTCCCACGTACATTTTTAAAAAGGTCTTTTGGGGGGAATTCTGTGGTGACCCTGAAGCACTTTAGTTAGGTGGAGATAGTGGTCTTTTGCTTCCAGTCATTTCCATCAGTCTAACCTTACACTAAAGATGCCAAACATTTCAGTAGATAGTGCTGAAATTCAATATAAGAGCTGTATCAATTTTTCTTTAACCGTAAACGTGGAACGGGAACAATAACAGGAACTGCTCATATAGATCCTTCAAATATATTGATTGTTTTCAGTATGTGAGGGTTAAGTTATCTAATATGACATTAATTTCTCCTTTTCCAAATGTAGATTCAGAAGTACTAGACGGGCAATACATTCATGTCCTCAGCTAGCAGACAAAAATGCATTTGATACAAGCTCGAACTTTTTCAGTCATCATCTATTTGACAAGTATGAAAGGAGCTTGTGGAGCCTAAGTGCAGGGTTGTACCCTACTCTTCCATGGGCTGCCTCGTTTTTTTGTATTTCTCAATATTGTTTTTCTCTTAACTTTTACTCATACTTCGTAACCTAAAATTCACTCAATTCTTATAACTGTTGTTAAACAATCCCATACTCCTAAAAGGCTTCAGAACAACCTTGGTCTCAGAATGTGTTGTTGATACAGCCCTTGTATTGGATTTTACTGTTGATCCTTAAATACTTGATGGAACGATAGAATAACAAGGAGGATAAGTGGAAAGGCTTTTAATTTGACTGATGTTTCCTGATTCGGGGACACAATCAGACTTGTGTTCAGAGTTGAAACTTAGCGGTGGGGCTTTCAATGACCTTTCTGTCACTCTTGGCCTTTTCCTATTGGAACTGCAGCAGACGCTGGAGGTTTGTAGTAGAGCTCCAGCTATAGGTGAGTGCGTGCGCCATGGCTTGGTGTTGCGTTGCCATCGAGTCCATGATGATGATGATGGTGCATGGTCTGTGGGCCCACGTTTGGGATACTCCCGCACTCCTTTACTCCTTGATGTAATCGCTGATCGCCCACAAAATCGCCGCAGGGACGTCCCACGCGCTATTCGATCAGAAATTACCTCAAGAACGCAAGATTGCATCTTGGGAGTACTCAAACAGACTTGTTGTCATCTGTGAGGTCAGATGCAGTGTGTGTCCACGTTTTCAGTTTGCATCTGTCGCAAGCAGAGCAGGATGATGTTTTCTTTTTAAAGTCACTTCTTGTCTTTTACCCCTTTTTTTCAGTTGCTTTTTGCACTTTAGTCACTATTTTGTTGTGCTGGGGAACATTCCTCACAGGACATTTTAGCCTTTTTTTTTTTTTAAAGAATCAACAAGTTTGCTCTGACCGACCCATCAGCATGTAAAAATGCTGACATCGAGGGCCAGCGCATGATTACTGTGAGGATGAATTTGGAATCTGATCGCTTAAAGGGCCCCTATCATGGAACTTCAACTTTTTGGTGCTTTTGACCATATTACAATGTTCATTTCTCACCCCAAACACCCTCAAAGCGTTATTTTCCTTCCTTGATTCGTTTAGGATAATTCCCTGCTTGTTATGGGCTCTCAGCACTGGCCCCGCCCGAGTTGACAATCAAGGATTTCAGTTCTTGTGTTTCTCTTGAGGCACACTGAGGAGGAATGCCCTTGTAATGTCTCGGTACCGTCCATGCAGAGTAAACCCATGCCCGCATTATACAGTACAAGAAGCCTCTTACATTACATTTTCTTTCCAGAGTTCGGGAGAAGGTCGGTCAAGTAAATTCCTACGTTTCATTTATCAATTTAAATTTTTACTGTAGAATATGACAAAGTTACGAAATTGTGCATTTGGAAGCACACAGCCAGACAACCAGCAGGCATTTGTAATCGTCATCATTTCAGAGAGGACTTTATGATGAATATCCACCAATACAAGAGTGATATAATTTTACAAATGAAAGCTGACGCAATTTCCACAATTGCAGAGGCTATAGGTTATGTTAGCTTTTTTTTCTTTGGTAATGTTTCGTGGATGGTCGGCTTTAGAATGACTTTTTGTAGGTGTTGTGGCAGCCACGCGGTGAGAGGCGCGGTTTCAATCAATGAAACTAATCACTTAGTAGAAATGTTGCTTCCAAAAATGTCATAAGAATTTCAACCACCTATGTGCCAAAGGTAAGATTGCATCATTTATTATTTAACTGTGGTCAGTTCAAAATACCATGATACAGGTCCTTTAACAAATGTATACAGCTTTTGTTGGCTGCGGTGTATGGCTTTTAATTTTTAGTTTTTTAAAGAAACAGTCTCGTTGCTAGTATGGTTCAAGGCATCAGCCACCACCAATCACTCGGCATTGACGCTGGGACCCGTTTGGACAAAAACTAGATAAATAAGATCCACATACATGTATGAAAATCAGTGCAGCCACGAGAAATAAGAGATTTATGTGACGATATGCAGAAATTAATTTTCAGTCAGTTCCAGTCAAGAGAATGGCATCCCTATCTGGCACTTGGTGGAAATGGAGCTAAAATGTCTCATTTGAGTTAAAAAAAAAAATGAACCCCACCTCAGCCCCAGTCAGCTGCTACCTGCATGCACTTCACGCCTTCTCATCTCCCTCCAGCAAGAAATCCTGAGCAACCTGGAGACTGCGCCCATACGCATCGTCAAGCCTCCTCCACCTCCCTCTTCCTCCTTCGCCGGCCCGACCGCGCCCTTATCGCAGCCCCGGCAGGCGACAACCAGCGCCATCTCAAACCCGGGCCCCGGCGCGATCCACGCGGGAACCCCGGAGGGCGATGTCGGGGGGCTGCGGATGGCCACCATCCAGGAGGACAACAGCAGCGAGTCTCACCTGGGAGAGGAGGGGGGCCGGGCCGACGACTTCCCAATCGCAGGAGCCTGCTCGTCGGCTATGAGATCCTCCTACGAGGATCTGGGCGATCAGAGCCCGTCGGCTCGGGAGAGGCGGCGCCTCAAGAGGCAGGAGTGCTTTGACGCCAAAGAGACTGAGTGCTGAGTCCAGACCTCGTTTAACTAACATTCACATGGACACTAGTTTTATGGAAAGCTGTTTGAGCATTTAGTTCATATCCAGCTTAAGGTCAATGTACTGATGCGCCCTCTGACCTCACTACTAGTGAAACTATGCCATTTAGTCGTGGAGAATGAGCAAATGCCATGAGGAATGCGAACCATCAGATGGCGCCAAAGCAAAAATTGGTTTGATCATGTGTACGCTGACCTGAAGCTCGCTATCAACGAATTTCTCAAATCTCCCATTGAAGTGTCTTTTTATTTTTCGTTATACCTCAAACACATTTTAGACAGTATTTGATGCACGTTCAACAATTTCCGCTGTGTTTTCACAAGCAAAACCACTGGATTATCGTTTTACTGTAATCCCCCGCTATTTATGGTGGACAGGGACCAAGCCCCGCAAGTGCAAAGATGCCAGTGAATGAGGCTCCACCCCCAAAACCGAAATTTGTAGTTTACATTGTGAGTAGACTGCAAACAAGTGATTCTATGTAACTTTAAGCAATTACTGTTCCTATTAGTTGGGCTTCAGCGCCATCTTGTGGTGTGAGTCAATAGTTAATCATGTTTAAGCAGGGGATTGTAGTGCGCAAATACTTTTGGCTTTTTTTTTTATTTAAACTTTTTTTCACTGCCTGCCTTTTTGAAACTTTTGACATCTTTAGCTGTCAATGACAGTGAATAAGTGAAATGTCTGCTTTGTGTCACCCTGACTCCGAAACACACTGTTGTGCCTTTTTGGACTCCCTCATACAGAACAAGGTAGTACAGCGAAAGTCCTGTGGCAAAGCTGTGAGGTGCTCAATTTGTGTTACTGCTAAATTGTGTGCCCGTGACAAAATTGTCACGATGTCTCGCCACTGTTTGCCTGCCTGCTATTTTAAGTTAAAGCCAAAAACTGCAACATGGCTGATATAAAGATATCAAGTGGTTTCCAAGTAAAATGCTTTTATTCAAGGCCAATGCTTACTTTACTTACACACATAACAATAAATAATGATTGTAAATGAAGTAAGACATTCTTCAAAATTGACTGATGTTACGTGTTCTTCTTGTTCACTGGTTACGCAGCAAGTTTCTTTCGGGCTTCCTAGTGTCCACATCTTTGGAGTCGGACAAGAAAAAAGACAGGTGAACCACTCTGCTCTGCAGCAGCTCCCAACTGTGCTGCATGACAAACATGTTGCCTTTTTCTGACAGGCGGAGGCCATCTGACAGGTAAACTTTGAAATACTGTGGAAACAATTAAAAATGTCTTTTTGGGGGCACTTATTTATACTTTACCTCAGAATGTATAGTCTCCAGTACAGTATCTAACGTGCAATTGTTTTCGCAAATCTTTAAAAAAAAAAAATAATATATATATATATCACATTTGGGAATGCAGCATGAGTGTGGTACTAATACGACTACTGGTACTTGAAAGAATAATTAATAGAGTTCAGTTGTATTTCACTTTTTAGATTATTTTACACAAATACTGTTATGTCCTTGTAGCTGGCACTACTGTAGTTATGATGCGTTGCCATGACAAAGAGCATGTAACTTTCATTTGAATTTTTTGCTTGTGTACTTGGTTTTTAATTCGTCTTGCTATTTTCAATTTTTTAAATTGTAACGGTTGAAGTATTGAATAGGAAAGGAAAATTGTGAAAACTCATTTTCAGTTCAAGTCGGGAAGCGCAAATGCACGAGAGAAAGAAAAAAGTCACAGAAAAGAAATACGGGAAAGATGATTGTCTGGTGGACTTTATTTTTTGAGTCATCTACTTACGTTTTCTGGGCACGCATGGTATGTTATCTGTATTTATTGATTGACTTTGTCGTTCAGATGCTGTAAATATTAATTGTAAATATTGATTGTAAATATTTGTCCCTTTTTGGACTCCCCTTATATAGAGCAAGGTAGTACAATGGAATTTCTGTGGCAAAGCTGCAATGTACTCAAATTGTGTTCCATTTAAGTTGTGTGCCCGTGATCAAATTGCCTGTCTGCTATTTAAGTTCAAGTCAAAACTGCAACATGCCTGGCATGAAAGAATATGAAATGATTACTTAGTAGAAATGTTTTTATTCATGACCGCTGCTTACATACACACGCCCCAAAATGTGATATGATTCCATATGGTAAATGGAATTCCACTTATAAAGCGCTTTTCTACCTTTGGTACTCAAAGCACTTTACACTAACTAGTCATTTACCTACTGATGACACAACATCACGAGCAACTAAGAAAAAGTCCATTCTTCAAAATAAGAGTCTCCATGTTGTGTGTTCCTCTTGTTCACTGGTCACACAGCAAGCTACTTTCAGGCATCCCAGCGTCCACATCACCCCAGTAGGGCAGAATTAGAGGCAGATGATCCACTCTGCTCTCCAGCAGCTCCCAAACGTGCTGCATGACAAACTGGTTGCCTTTTTCTGACAAGTGGAGGCCATCTGACAGGTACACTCGGAAATCCTGAGGAGACAGAAACGAAAATTACTTTTTGGAGGTATTAATTTATTCATACTTTACCTCAGAAAGTATGATCAATATCAATTAGTTGGACAGACTTACACACCTAAAAATGTTGCACACATAAGGTTTTCATTATACAATGTATCAATATGAAAATATTTCAATATGTTGTTTGTGTGTATATATATATATATATATATATATATATATATATATATATATATATATATATATATATATATATGAATTTTGAAAAAATACTGCAAGGCTCCAATGAGAAATTGACAAATTCTAATTCAAAAATGGCAATAGGATACTTAATTTTCTTTTGAATGTGTATACGTTTGAGCTGAGTTTACATAATACAAAAAACACTGCTCCAGATTTTGTTTGGCCTTGTTGAACAATTTAACAAAGACAATTCATATGAAAAGATGCTACGTTGTTTTCTTTGACATAACTTATACAAATAGAATGATAGACTGAAACCTGTTCATCTTTCTGCATGAGCGTCCACAAGTCCAAGGCAGCAGCCCCACACTTTGCAGCCGCCTGGACACACGCCTGAGCATACTGACCCGCCACAGAGTTGAGACGATTGAGAGGACTACCTGGGATGCAAAAAGACAGCGGATGAGCTTCAGCGGAGACGCAGACATCCTAGAAAAACTACCTTTCTGCTTGCACGTTTTTTCCCAGGCTGCCTCGTCAATAGGAGGTGGGCTGATGAAGATGACCTTGCTTGCAGGGATCCCCACCGTGGCCAGGTAGCTGCTCATTGCCTTCAGGTTCTCGGAGTACTCGTGCAGAGGGACGTGCTGCTGAGGGTTCTTATCTAAAGATGGGAGTTTTTTTTTCAATTTGTGTTCTGTATATAATGAGTGAATTAACAGATTTGAGCAAGATTGTTTAAAACAAAGACGATGGCTGTAACGTGTGGTTTCTTCGCCTAGCCACATTGGTGACCCCTACGTGATTCAATGTGACAAGGCGAAGAAACCACACATTGCTGTGCTAGTGTAGATCTTTACTCTTCGCATGCAATCACAAAGCTCATCGAACACTGTCCAAAACAGCAAAAACAAAGCCAACGGATCAAGGGTTCATTGCAACATGCCTACTGGGCTAGAGACATGGTTCCAGCGCCCGCCACAATATATATAACTTGATTTTATACATGCAATATTTTACTTCATTTTCTACAATAAATACATTGACAATATCGAATGGAAAGTACATTGAACGAACCATTGTGAATTCCCTTTAGTTTGAGCGTCCCACCGTTGGCCACTAGATGGCGTCACATTACAGTTTACGCGTCATATGTCTGTGCAGCGTGCACCCGTAAACCGATGAGCATATATACCGTATTTGAAAGGTTAAATACCTTGCAGCGCGCAGTCGTTGGCTCCAAAGAAGACAGTCACTGCCGCAATGTTTGCCGACATGTCTTGATGCACTATCCTGGGAAGAACAATCCTTCCCCATCTGGAGTTGTAGCCGGACAGCCCTCTGTTGACTACGTCGCACTTCCTGCTCGAACAACACATAAAAATACTCCAATGACTAAAACTCCGAAAGAATTCATCAACTGCGATAATCAAGAAAAAGGGGGGTCAGCGTAGACCTTGCCAATTTATCGGCGATGCCCGAACCCCATCCTTTCACTTGGAAGGAATACTAAAAGAAATCAATCAAATCAGATGACATAGCAGCGTGCGAGCGAAAACAGCAAACGTTTGTTTATGTAGCAGACAACCTGAGTGATGGAATCCCCGAAAAGGATCACCTGTGGCCAAATCTTTAAATGTATACTTTTGGACATGGCTACTTGTTATCACATTCAAACGCGGTAGTTGTATAGCGCATGCGCATTACACAACCCTTTCGGGTTTTGTGCTTTACGTCAAACACTTCATCACCCACACCAAAAGGGGCGCTGCACACACAAATGAAAACAATAAATACGACAACAAAAAATACAACCACTTCCGTGTTTTGACAACGAACATGGCGGAGGTCATACCCCGTTTCGGCAAAAGCACCTGCAGCCTTTCGCCGAAAATTTACAACTTTTACCCGCTAAAAACGACGAGGAGGCACGGTGAAGGTACAGTAAATTCATCGCCTTTATCCGGTGGGGTTTTATTGGTGGATTGTAACCGTGCCCGAAACGCAAATGACTCAAACGTGACAGTTGGGATTTCACACGATATCCGTGGATGCGGTTTTGATAGTTATCTAAGAGTAAGATATCCAAAAGGTCCAAAGCACAGACAGGTGTTGTCCATTTGGCGAGGAGATTCTTTGGGGTTTTTCTTCCCGCATGACAACGCTCGACCGGGCTCGTGTTGGGAACATTTGACGTTCGCCAGGACTTATTCCAATGGCGCCCGAGCAGAGGAACCGCTTTACAAAAGCAAAACGGGCTACTACGACATCCTCGGGGTGTCCCCCACGGCTACACACGCTCAGATCAAAACTGCTTACTACAAGCAGTGCTTCCTCTACCATCCGGACAGAAACGCCGGCAAAGACGACACCACTGTTCGCTTTTCCGACATCAGTGAGGCCTACGCCGTGCTGGGTCACAAGGGCCTGCGAAGGAAATATGACCGCGGTCTCTTGAGCCAGCTCGACCTGACCAACAAGGCCCGTGCCGGACCATCTGTGGCCAAGACCCCCGGAGAAGGAAGCTCGACTGCCACTGGGCGTAGAAGCTCGCCGGTGGACCCCCGGGCGAGCATGTTTGACTTTGACAAATTCCTTCGCTCGCATTATGGCGAGCAGCTCCAGAGGGAAAGGGATTTTCGGCAACAGAAAGAGGAGATGTTGAGGAAACGCCGGGAGACGCTGGCCGAGAGAAACAAGGAGCGGTCCATGGAGATTGGCGTGATCATGATGGTCTTTGCTGCCATGGCACTGGTGGTCACCTTGAGAGAAGCTGCGCGTTGATGCTGGCAACTGGACCGCGTTTCACCTTATCACTGTGTTAATTTTCCATGCGCTCATTGTTGGACTCCATATTCAAGCTTCATTTGAAATTATGAAGCAGAGATTACTTCAAAATGTAGACACTTAAGACATCAGTGATTTATTGAAGAGGCTCTATTTCATCCATCCATTTTCTTAATCCCTTATACTGACAAGGGTCGCTGGCTTGCTGGCGCTTATCCCAGCTGTAGTAGGCAGGGTATATCCTGAATTGATGGTCAGCCAATTGCAGGGCACGCAGAGACAAATAAATCACGCAAGCCTTTTCTACACGTCGCCGAGGTTTTGCAAACTGGCAGTAAATGTCTCCTGGTTACGTGTAGATAAAGCCTCATATTCACAAACACAATTTGGAGTGTCAGATATACATGATGGGTTTTCAAAAGGTACTTTCCCACAGATGTTCTGACATTAGAACTTTTCAAGAAACAGTAATTAGTTTTAAATGAAGTATACCATCAAAGTTGAATCCCGATTTTTAGCAACACTTTGTGTTTAGAGGTGTCTATTGGAGCCTGATCTGATCAACTCCAATTGACATTTATTATGAATGTGTTTATGCAACCCCCCTCCACTACCCAAGGAGAAAAATGGCTGCTGCTTGTGTCACTTTCAATTTGTCAAATGTGGAAGTAACTTGACTGTTCCACAGTTAAGCTGTTTTGACTTACAATAAGTCATGTCACATTCATATTTATTGAAAGAGACTTTATAATATGTTGTTGATCAATCTTGTTAGAAGTGCAACCTTCTGGAATGATGTGCCTTTATTTGGTGGGTGAGTGCCTTTGTCATCCACATAGTGAAGTACTGTAATAAATAAGACCTAAGTATCTGATTTCTGTGTTCATTCCGTCATTCTCAATTATCTTAACATGTATTTTTTTAAGTGTTAAAACCAGTAAAATCACAGACAAAAAAATGACCCTTGTTCCCATTGTTAAATACTGAACATTTAGTGCAATTAGAAATTAATATAAATGGACATTCAAACACAGTCACAGGTCAGTGCACATTTTAAAAACATATTAACTATAAATAAAAGTGCTTATAAGGTAAAAACAAAACACACGTTAAAAACAGTGACAAACTATTCAGGGCATATAAAATGTTACATGAAAAATGACATTACTTAAGTGGTGGCAATAGTGACGTGATGGGGTTGAGGGCGTCAAAGAGGCGCTGCACGGCTTGCTCCACCAGCTCCCTCAGGGAATCGTCCTCCGTGTCCTCGTCCTCGTAGCTCACCGACTGGTCGGAGTGGAAGAAAAGTTTCAAGTGGCCGTAACAAATTCCAGAATCAATACCGCACAAGACAAAAGAATCTCACCCTTGTTTCCAAGCAAACATTCACCGTCTTGCCGTCGACGGTCACAGAGATGTTTTGACCATCGCTGATGTCCACGTAGTCTTGTCCGAACATGTCCCTGAAATTGCATTAGGCTTAATACTGTACTTTGAATCATCACATCAGAACATGTAAATATGATAGTCATACTATACTCACTGCAACATGACTTCTAAACGACTTTGAAAGACGTCCATGTCCAAAATAGAACTCTGAGATTCCATGACTAAATAGAAAATTAACAAAGTAATTACTCCAAGTGATTTACTGTTTGACTTTGAATATTAACTATACAGTATATTTAACCATATTAATCTGGAAAAACAAATTTCATATCCAAGTTTGAGCTTCTCACAGAAGTCAGAAATTTAGTAAGCATGCGATTCAACCAATTAAAAAAAAAAAGAAGTGTATAATATACTGTAGCGTCTCTTTAATCGAGGCAGCAAATGTTACTGTTAGCTGATGCTACAAAAACTAGTGTGATATTTCTCTGCCAATTTGTGTTGTCACCTGAGGTGATCGACTGAAGCGATTTTTTATTATTTTTTTCTCTCCAATGACAATTGACAAACTGAGAACAAAATTACATCATGATGCGATGAGAGCTCAGCATTTTTACCAACCTTTCTGAGCCTTCGGATTGGACTGGACCTCCAGCACCACAGTGGTGATGGCGTCGGCATACATGTCATTGAGAGGGTTAGCGATCCACTGAAACGAAATCCGAACAATTACGAACTAATACACATGTAGCTAAGAATCCCAGCGCTCACCTCCAGCAGAACCATTCCAATTTCGTGAACCAAAGTAACACTTTGAAAGATCCTCAAGGTTTTCTTCTCTGTACCATCTAGCTCTTCGACGTCACCTGTGAGGTTTCTCAGGTGGCAGACGAGCAGCGAGTAGGGTCCGGTGAACGGGATGGCTTGGGTCTGCTTCACCGTGCTCATGGACAGCTCTGTATACACTGCAAAAAAAAAAAAAAAAGTCACATATTGACATATACTGTATATTGTGGGATGAAAGGTGGACTGCTGAGAACGTACGTGAAAGGTCCGAGGGGTTGAGGATGTGGTAGTTGAAGTTCTTTTTCACCAGGATGCCAGAGACTCTCTGACCCTGAACACACCTCTGATCTGCCAGAGATCCCATCACCTCAACACAGCAATACAGTCATATCATAAATATGAGCGCTCCTCAAACAATCAATAAGTAGCCTAATAGCATACAGTAATTGTCCTTTTTTAACTTAAGAGGAATAAAAAAAAAACCTACCGTGCTAGTTAAAAAAAAATGTTCGCGACAGAATCTAAAGCTAGCCAATTATATTTTGTGCAGCGAAATGCTTTTTTTCCTACTAGCAGAGTGGTAGGTTTTTATTTATTTTTTGCTCTAACAGCTTATTAAATATGATTTCTAAAATGTGTTTAGGTAGCATCCCATAGTCTTAAAAGCATACAGTAATTGTCATTTTCAATTGAATTAAGTAATAAAAAAAAAATAATACCTATGTGCTTGCGAATAAGTGTTTTAGTGCCACAGAATCAATATGCTGAATATGTTTTGTATAACTAAACACATTTTTTTTTAGCTAGCACTACGGTAGTATGGATAGTATTGGTCACATAAAAGCAACTTAAAAATGTAGCCCCTTAGCTCGTGTGTAGATTGTGTTCCTTGGCCCTTTTTTTGTTTTGTTTGTTTTTTTAGCTAGTACATTGGTAATTTTTTTTAATTGCAATTATACACAGAATCTACACACTAGCTAGAGCAATTTTGTGGAGCTAAACACTTAACTATTTGTAAGCAATAAGAACTAATACAATAGCTATAAAATGTATTTCACTATGCATGATCTGCATGCTAGCACATTGGTAGTTATTGCGCTTATAAAAACTAGCAAAAAATGACTAGCTACACAGAATCTACATGCTAGCTAAACACATCTTTTATCTAGTGTGTAGATATGGTGTAGATTTTCAGTGGTTCAGGTTTTAATGGATAGACTCATCTCGTGTTGAATTTGTTTGTTTTATGACAAACCTTCAAATATGACTCAATAACCACTGCGCTAACAAAATTAAGTATGTTGGTTACTTGATGTGCACTTTTGCGCCATGCGCTAATGTTGAAGAACCTTGGCCAGTTTCTCTCCTCGGAAGTTGAGCGTGACAGACTCTGTGTTTCGAGGGTTGTGGACTTCAATGTGAACCTGGTCGTTGTCTTCGTACTCTCGGATAAGTGCCGCCTTCAGGCGGGCCATCTCATTCTGCTCGCCGTGGACCAGGATCTGAGGATGGCAAGAGGCCATTTTGACCCGACCGACAACAGAACTACGTAAAGGATCGCGATTCCACCGTATCTATCGAGGTACGAGTGATGTGTTTGTTTCCCTACCACATGTGGAGGTTTGAGAGCACGGATGAACTCGCTGGTCTGCTGGTAGTCTGTGTGTGCCGAGAAAGAGATGTAGTCCACCGACATCTTCAGCTGCAGCTTCTGTCCCGACATGGTGGTGATCTCCTCCGGCTCGGACATGATGTGCTGCGCAACGAACGCAGTCATTTGCATTCACATCCATAGGCTCATAAAATCAAGCTTGTAGCATTTACACTTTTCTTACTTCAGCTTGTAATTTCTGCAAATATTAATGGAACTTCTAATTAACTGCTACTGGACAAATAGTATCAGCTGACCTTGGCCAGTGTTCCCTCCACGCAATATCCTGCGATGATAACTCCATTTCTCTTGTCTGTGCACCAGCTTTCAAAGAGCTCCCTAGATAGGCCGCTCTGCATCATGCCAGGGGACGCCATCACCACACTGGGGCCGATGTCATCAAAGTGGTCCATGCTCTAGAATTTTTAGATATGTCAGATTTCATACTTCTTAAAAGGCAAAACGATTTGAGTTTGCTTTTCAAACCTTGTATGGACAAGACGGTGGCAAAAGTCCACAGACAACGGGCCCAGTTGATTAGATTGAGGGTGTGAATATTTACGCAGCTAGAGTATTGTCCCCCACAGGTTATAAATGAAAAACATTATCTTGAGCTCCAGATTTTTCATCCCTCAAATAACATGCATTTTAACAAGGGTGTGTACATTTTTTTCTATCCACAATACATCACTCAGTATTTTTTTTTCCCCCGTACCTTGAGGTTGCTGATGTGCTTGAAGACAAAAGGGTTGTTGATGTTGATGGCCTTGCGGATTTTGTCGTTCATGGCGTTGACATAGGTCTGGTACACTGCCATGCACTTCTTTGCCAAGGACGAGGCGTAGTAGATGGGGATGTCGTGGAGCTCGGGATGGTTCTGCCAGTACTCGTCTGCGAATTAAACACAGCAAAAAAGACACGTGACATGACAGAAAACTGATAGTAAAGATGCATTTTTTTTTACAATTTACATTAACTACACTGGAATCTCCAAAGTTGTATTTGTTCCATGATGCCAGTTGACTCTCCAACTGTTCTATTTTCTTAATACAATTATTACCCCAGGAAAAGAGGAATTAATTCATTCCAGGCTCAAACACCAAGCATCATCAACATTTATTATTGATGTAGGCTATTTTTTTTAAGTTTGTTTTTTTAAACGTTCCAAACTCGAGTACAAGAAGTTAACCATTGTCAAATAACTAACTAAAATGGATCTTTGACATCAATATCCATCAACGATAGTGAACAGATCGGCCAGATAGATTGTATATAAAGTAAAACGATTTATTTTGCGAGAAAATAATACATTCAAATGATTATTTAAAAAGAATACCTACATATGAGACCCATATTTGACCATTGTCTTTAGTTTAAATATACATTGATTGTTTTTAACAAGGCAGCACCTATTCCAAGTATGTTGTCATACATGATGGTTTTACTGAAAATTTTGCTTGACTTTTTTTCACCATTCTACTGTAGTATACAGTATTAGCATACTACGCCAATTATTTAGAAAGTATCAAATATGATGGCTTTTATTTTGAATTGTTCCCAGTGGCGGTCTTAACTTGAATAAAAACCCAATTCCCCATTCTGCCCTCCCCAAGAATCTATTCAACAAAAAGGCGCAGCTTTTTTCATGTCATGATATCACAAATATTTCCATTTTTATCTTGGTTACAATGCTGCCTCTTGCATGAATTGCACAAGCCCAAAAAAAAAAAAAAAAAGACATGCCTGATTTTTCAAAGTGTTGAGAACGATGATCATAATCCCACAAAATGTCTCACCCAGTATGAGCAGCAGTTCCTGGGCTCGCCCCAAAGCGAATACGGGGATCAAACACCGGCCCTCCCTGTTTACAATGTCGTGGACCGTGTTACAAAATCGAGCCTCGCGCTCTTCGCGCTTCTCGTGGATGTGCGTGCCGTAGGTGGACTCCTGCACAAGGGCGTTTAAAGAAACTTTTGTCAAGATGGAAGAGAAACATTTTTTGTGAGAAATGTTGAATTTTGGTGGACGTACAATGATTAAAATGTCTGGTTTGACGCTCGGGATCTCAGCCGCCATTAGGTGCCTGTCTTCTTGTCGTGAGAAGTCGCCGGTGTACAGCAGCTTTTTAAGGAATGGAATAAATACATCACAAACATAAAAAAGTAAATAATAGAAGCGGTCAGAGATGGGTTGAATTGCAAAAATTGAATCTAAGGAAGAATCTTTATTATCTTTATGAGTAAAGACTGTAAGTAACAAAAGGCCATCCACATAATTAAAAGTAATCAGTGAAAAAATACTGAGTTATTGTTGTACAACAGTATCACTTTCAACTAAAACAAACTAATATTAATAAAATAATAAAGTGAAAAAAAACCTAAGCACAAGAGAGGGCCTTAAATTTCATTTTGTTTCCACTTATGAAACAACACAAAAGGCTCATAATGATATGGTGAGTTGTTACCTTGACCCCGGCTATTTCAATCATAAACATGGCAGCTCCGAGCACATGGCCTGCATGGTAGCACCAGAACTTAATCCCCGCTACCTCTTTGACCTCATGGAAATTAATGGTCTCAATTTTATCCATGCTCTCCTCCAGGTCCGTCTCCGTGTATAGCATGTCATCTGCGGAAATATTGCTAAAAAAAAAAAAAAAAAAGCAGCACACATTACACTATTGTGATTTAAAAGAAATTAAGGGTCTTATTGCTTACCTGACTTTGACATAGTCGGACAGGAGCCAGCGGTAGATGGCTTTGGTGGCGTGGGTCATGAACGTTCTGCCTTTGAAGCTGGTCTTTTGGAGGAACCAAGGCAGGGCCCCACAATGATCTAGGTGGAAACTGAAGACAAAAAAAACGTTTATTTATTTATCTATTTATTTGTGTATATCATGTCAGCCCCTAATGGTAGAAAGAGCAGTGGTTTTAGCACCTAATTAGAGGCACGCATTTAAAATGTGTTGGGGGTCTTTATGTTTGACCAAAAAAAAAATTAAACCGCAGTCTTCTGAAAAAGACAGAGGCTTACTGGCTGATGAGCAGCAGGTCAATCTCCGCTGGGTCGATCAAGTCGATATATGGGAGAGCATCCATTCCCTCTAAACCAGGGTGGATGCCACAGTCGAGCTGACGAAAACACAAATTATGCATAACCTCCAAACACGCATTTCTCTCTATATTAAACTGTCAAAAAGATCAGTTCGGCCCTAATCAATAATTATTTACCATAATTTTTCTTCCTTTGAACTCCAAGATAATACAGGACCTCCCAACCTCCTGCCCAGCTCCACTGGTGAATAAGCGAAATAGAGAAAGGAAAAATAACGGTGGTTTACATTTGATTTGCAATCGTTTTAAAATAATGAAATAATTTTTCAACGTACAGCGGACGGATATGAAGCTGATCGCTTTCCTCTGCAGGGACGGCCATCTCAACTTTACGTTTTGAAGCCATCGTAAGCGAAAAGCACAGTGCAAAAATGACAAATCCTAAAATCAAATCATAGCACAATGTTTTGAAAATGAATGAGGAGGCGGTCCCTCGCCGAAAGGAATACTTCCGGTCGTCCTTCAAAATACCACCGATAAGAAGGAAAAGCAATACTCATCAGGTTCCGGTGCAAACATTCTTTTCCAGAAGAGTTTTTGGGCGCAAACCAATAAAACAATTCGAAATATAGCAAAAATTCATATGCGTCCAGCTTTATTGGTTTAACGTTTAACGTTGTAACCGTAGTCTACTTTAGAACGGGCTAAAGTTGTGCACGTCCTCTTTAAGAAACGCTGGGTGGAGACAGTGAAACTACTGGTGAGAAGCTAAACAGAGTGAATAAAAGCCTTCAAACGACCTGTTGTAGGCACGGAGATTAACAAAGATATGTTAACGGTACACTGACGCACCAACTTTAACGACAGGTATTGGTATGCTGCTTTTCTGTCAACCGCGATCATTCGGAGCAGACATAGTTAACCAACTTCAAGGTTGAAACGATGTTGAGCATGGGAGGTGAATAAGGAATCGTTTTTGTTGGGTGTTTACGTTACTTCAAGTTAGATGCTGGTTAGAGCAACTTTAGCCACGCTGTAACTTGTAAGTCGCGAATATAGATAATTGTTTTGGCTAACTGTTAAGGCATAACAGATGTGTTGCCCCTAAATATACGCGATCCACTTACAGACGAAGCAGCGTTCGATTTCACTCACTACTATGCAGATATAAATAAATGGTGTGCCTTTTCCAAAATGTACATTTACAGTCCACTAATTTACGAGTTAATTAATTACCTGCATATCTCGTAGTTCAAAACATTCTTATTTCAAATCACCTGTAACATTTGCGAATGAATGGAAATGTTAAAAATGCACCCAAGCTGCTCGAAACAATACAATTTTTTTGTAACATGTTTTTGTGTCAAGATTTAAACGAGGTGTGCATTGTGCACAACATTGCGGTTCGGTTATTGCTGCTTTATTTTTTATCACGGATTTTAATTTACGACCACAACTTTTACTATTGAAGGTTTACGTTGCTATTTTCCATGCAACTATTCTAACTTTTGTGTCAGATCAGTTAAAAAATAGCAATTTTATTGAGTATCTTGTCCTCTGTCTACATGTGTTGTCACTTGGTTGTGTTCAAATGTAAGTTTAAAAGTCTGTAAATACAGCCACATCAATTCTAGTTCAATTAACAGGGTAACGCTGTTTTGCATTGTGTGTTAGGACTTTCACAAGATACATTTGGTTTGATTAAAGGTGAAATCAAGTTAAAAAAAATCTTTATAATATGTTGTGCTTGTCCTCCTCTATCCCAGTCGTTATTCTGATGAATATAGCGTTTGTGGGATTTGAATTTCGGGATGGCTATTTTGCTATTTGCCTTCCACTTAAAATGACAATCATGTAGTTTTCCGTGTTAAATGTTTTGTGATGTTCAGGTTGGAGGTGGGCTGGGATGCGGTGGTCCAGGATGCGAGAGTGAAGGATGTTTCGCAAAGTGAAGAAACGTCACAGTAGCAGTAGCTCTCAGAGCAGTGAGATAAGCACCAAAAGTAAGGTATGAAAATGGCTTTTTTTCTTTTTTTTTGTATACACATCTTCCATTGGATCTCATTAGATCATACGAGTGTATCAATGTATTGGTCTTAAGTGCTGTCTCTTGCGTAGTCTGTAGATTCAAGTTTGGGAGGACTATCCAGGTCCAGCACAGTCGCCAGCCTTGACACGGACTCTACCAAGAGCACCGGTCAGTAGGACTTCATTTTCTGGACACTCACATTCATTTCATCCTGTTTATTTGATGCCGAAATGTACACCGATTTAGGAAACAACACATCGGAAACATGTGCAGAGTTCCGGGTGAAGTATGTGGGAGCCATTGAGAAGTTACAGTTTGACATGAGCAAAATGCTCCAGGAACCTCTTGACCTCATCAACTACATTGATGCTGCTCAGGTAAAAAAAAAAGATCTGAAAAATATTGGTTATCGCTACTGGTGGTGTATAAAGGCAATTTTTTGTCATTCTCTAAATATATCTGGACAGAATCTTGTGTATTCTATTCTTTTTATGTATTTATACAATTATTTTTTATTTTTTTAGCAAGATGGAAAGCTGCCGTTTGTACCAGGTGACGAGGAAATGATCCTGGTTGTGTCAAAACATGGAGTTAAAGTAGCCTCGCTTGACCAGTGTGTGAGTTTTCTTATACTATGCTTTACTTCTTTTCACACAAGAACAAAGCAATCAAATCAAATCATTGTTTTTTTCTGACAGCACAATGTATATACACTTCTATTGGCTGTATTTACAGCGCAGTATTTGCGATTAAGCATTTCCACAAGTAGTGAAAAATAGCAATAATTGACTGAGCCACAAAAAGGTTTAGAATTGCCTCTTGAGGCCTGAAGATGGCAGCAAAGAGTTATACTTATCTAAATGTAACTCAGGATAGATTTCGATTGAGTTTGTTTGCATGATAGCTAAAAAAAAATGGTGCTGTGGTTTTAAAATTTTATGATGTCAATAGTTCTTATTTAAAAAATACCTTCCTCCAGGATGTGTTGCACCGCCACCCTCTCTACCTTATCGTGCGCATGCTGTGCTACGATGACGGTTTCGGCGCGGGGAAGAACCTCTTGGCGCTCAAAACCACTGACCCCGAACAGGAGGGGTGCAGCATCTGGGTGTACCAGTGCAGCAGCTCTGTGAGTGCTAGTGTATGTATGCTATTTAATAAACTAAAAAAAAGAGGATAAAAAAAGATTGGCTGTTTTTTAATGCCAACAGGAGCAGGCTCAGTCCATCTGCAAGGTGCTCTCAGCTTCCTTCGATTGTGCACTGGCATCAGATAAGTCTTGAAGATGGTGAGCAAAAAAATAAAAGCAGCAAAGGGAGACAACCATGACTGACAAATGCAAACACGTCTTAAAACTGAGTTTCTTTTCCAATAGGTACTACATAGATGGCATGTTAATTTCTGTATCCACCAGCCACCACACAAACAGTCTCTTTTGATTTTTAAGTTCAACATGAATGCTTCCAGGGAATCAAATGAAGTAATGACAGTGATTTTAATGTATAGGTTTTTTGTGCTTTCCAGTCATTTGGTACGATATATGCCTCAAATCGGCAGATAGTATCTATGAATAATTGATTATTTCAACAATAGTTTGGTGCAACTATAACGGTACAATTCTTGAAATATGGCCACATGTCCTTCATTTTTGAAACTTGAATTAAGAACATACTTTTCATTTTTGTGACAAATAATATCAGAAAATAAACTTTGGTACATCTTTTATGCTATGCTTTTGCCATTGTCACTTTCACCCATTTGTTGTTTGAAAATGCTTGTGATATTAAATGAGTGAAACGTTCAAGTTCTGATCATCTTCTTTTACTCTTTAAAAATCAAATTAACGGTGTCAAAAGGATAGATTAATAGCAATCATTTTTTTACAGTCAGAGTCATAGTTGAAGATATTGGCAGCCAGTGAATCTAAAGTCAAATTACAAATTTTACAAAATACTTAATCCCCTGGTAGTACTGTACCAGTTAAAATATCCATCAGAGGGCGCTCTTGATATTTATCACAAGATAGTAGTCAGGGGTGTCAAACTCCTCTCGGGCCAGTGGCCTGATTGTTTTCCAGTTGTTGTTTTTTTCCCCCCCAAGACACCTGATTCAAATGATCATCCTGATCATTATCAGACTCCTCCTGAGCTTGTTAATGATCTGATCATTTGAATCAGGTGTCAGGGGACAAAACCTGTAAAACATGTGAGATACCTGCTCCCGAGGACCGGGTTTGGACACTCCTGCTGTACATACAATGGTTAAAAAAAATATTCATTAAACAATATAATCATTATTTTAAAAAAAAGAAAAAAAATCACATTACTATGAATACATTGATGTGAGATTCAGAAAAGCCCTTCTCAGTTCAGTGCTGCAAACTACTATCACAATAGTAAATAATATACACTTTTCTCATTACCTATTAGTACATACAGCACATTGTTATTTTTGCTCAAATAATGTTCTTGCATTGGCTAGTATGAGATTGTGTATGAGTAGCACATGATGAGGTGGGTGTGTTGCAAGCCAAGAATGCCATGCACGTTGTGCACTTACTCTTTAAACAGGTTGTACTTGGTATTATTAATTGTGTTGTTGAAACTAGACTAGATGGACTTTGCCCAATATAGAACACATGCTGTGATTTTGTTGGCAAAATACTCTCTTGCTATACATTCATGGCATTTAAATATACACATCAGTAAATGCATTTGCACCGTGTTACTGCATAAATGCATGCTTGTTTTTTTTTTTTTTTTTTATAAGGGGTTGGTATTTTTTTACACGTCGGTGTCCAATCTGCTGTCCTCGAATTGTGCTGTTGTGAATCTGGGTAGCAGATTTTCATCAGGGTGTGTGTGTTAGCGTTTTAATTTCATAAAGACGATTGGAGTCTTCGTGCCAGGCAGGGTTTGACCAAATCGTGAGGGCTTCATTTAGCAACTTGCCAGGAGATGCTGCAGAACTGCAAGAATGTGTGAACACTGCCCACTTTGTGATTTTGAAGGCTGGCTAGACTGACACTATTTACAGTTCACCAATTGCCTTACTTTTGGGTTGGAAATACTTATTTTTTTAATGTTCAGAATCTGGGAGAAAAAAATATGTCTGGTAAATAGTGACAAGCTGTGTGTTGCTCTACCGTGTTGGTTCAGGGTACCCCCTCCTCACACACACAAACACAAACAGCACATGAGTAATATTTTGATACCTGCATCAGTGTAGATCCTGTTCACCCTGTTCTTAGTTTACAGAAGTGTGCATTGAAATGAATAAGCGTTGTGTTTTGGTGTCTCTATTGATACATACAAGTGCACTGGTGAATGCAAAGAGCGGTGCATAGAGGAAGTGTACATGAAGTCAATTTCCCTTTAAAGTACGTCATTCACTGAACAATGAAAACATTATCTTAACTTAGAAATATTTAAGTAAACGTCACAAATGATCGAAGCCTGAATATCGGCTATGACGCTTTACTCTAATATTTTGTCAGCAAAATCAGACGATAATATAAAACAGATAAAGTGTCAATGACATGCCAAATTCCCTCATGAGTTTCATTAAGAGTTATGGATTTCTTTGAAACGTCTTTTCCAGTGGGAAAAGGAAAAGTGTAAAAGATGAAGAAAATATTGTAAATGTTATTTTTTTTCATTCATCCAACACATTTGAAAAAAAATAAATCGCTGGTGAAAATTTAACCATAGTGCTGCATTCATGTACTACAAGAAGAAAATCTCACGTACTACAAGCAGACATTCTCACGTGCAATATGAATGAAGAACAGTTAGGAATTGTAAAATATGGACGCAAAAATGTTGCTATGGCAACGAGTAAACAAGACCAAAATGTCAGATGTTGCTCAGTCGAATTTCCTTTTAATCGTGTCCAGGCGATATCTTCCGAGTTGCTATAATTACGATTGTTTAAATAGAGTCTCTGAAGGTAGCATAAGATCACGCCCATGCTTGACTCTGATTAGCTCTCGTTTTCTATCCGCCGTTTTCTATTGGCTATTGCCGCTCCATTGAATCCCCTCCTCTACCTTTGTGAATTTCATGCGCTCGGGATGAGAAGGTTCGCTTGTTGTTTCCCGGCGCTCGTTGTGTAGTACTCGAGTCTTCTCCTCTCAGGTCCCACGTTGGGAGACAAGGAGGGACAATAGACTCCACAGAGGGAACTTCAGTGTCAACGTCGCACCGAGAGACAAGCGTTTTAAACCGAATGGAGTGGCAGTACGTCAACTGAAAGGCAAGAAGACGTTAAGAACTCCGTCACTGCGGAACACCGTGTCGGCGACCGATCGTTGTCCGAGTTCTACCCAGACATGGTTCACTGTCGGCCGGGGCCGTCAAGGACACTATCGCCGCTTCTTTGAACATACTTTATTGCGTCGTTGCAAAGAGCTAGTCTTCTCCTGTTTGTCCGACAGTGGTTTGGGAACATTCATTATGCCTGACCAAATCACAGTGTCCGAGTTTGTGGTCGAAACCAACGAGGACTACAAGTCACCCACCGCCTCCAACTTCACCACCAGGATGTCCCACTGCAGGAACACCGTGGCCGCACTGGAGGAGGTGAGTGCACCAGCAAAACCTGCACTTTCTCAAACTGGAGATTCTATAGAGCAAAATCTTAGAAAACGCTAATATATTACTTTCTGCCATCTAGTGGAAGAGTTCTTAATTAACCTGCTTGCCAATATACATCTTTGGCGTAGAGAGATGGCCCACCCAAGGAAATAGTTTATAAACAAATTTTAGGCCAATTAATTGGTATTGTTCATTATCTTTCTTGGCACACCTGATAGCCTCACACAGATAACTGCCGCAGAATCACAGCGGTACTAAATCACCTGATGGACACTCTTTCGACGTATTTAGCCCTTTTCAACAGTCAAAAGTTAATATTTTTCTCTATTATTAATTGGGTTATTATTTGTCATGTGCAATTAATACCTTTGAAAACACATTTTGCCACTTAGGGTTCACATAACAACCAATCTTAGCTCAGCTTGTGATCATCACATGACCAAACCTAGAAAACAGGTGAGCCGTGATTGGATATGAGCCCAGAGCATGTGATTGTGTGGTTATTTGCAACCGACAACAAGTGGCAAAATCTGTTTTCAAATGTTTTAATTGTACGTAAGAAGTGAGTGAATCATCTTTGGCCACAATATGACTGAATGTCCGCCATGCGTAATATGTAATGCTAATTTCTTTTACGGTGTGAATGGAGGCATAGCATGTTTAATACATGCATTTTCTGTAGCGGTTGTCCTCATTAAGGTTGCAGGTGGGCTGATCCCTTTGGGTGAGAGGCGGAGTACACATTGGACTCTTGTGTTTAACGCATGAGATTGTAAATATTAATCACCTATATGCATAGCATCAATCAAAAGTAAACATTATAATCTTTGTAAAGTTAGATTTCTTGTATCGAATCTCATTAGGGAATTGCAGATGGACCTCATGAGTGACAGGATTGGATGCTTTGCGTGCACGCACACTGGGCTTTTAGTGTTTTCTATTGACTTAACATCCCTCAAAAGTGCAACCATATTGCTGATGTCGCGGTTAGATGCGCGCATTACAGTTTTCTGCTACTTCCTTGCTAACATGCAGGTTTTCTTGAGGCTGGCTTCCGTTTTGTTCCCTGTCGGCATCCCTCTGCCTTGTTAGAGTTTCCCGACTTTGTGTGCTTCGCGGCCTAGAGCCTCGCCCACTGGTAAAAATAGAATTTCCCACATGAATTGGTTGGCAGCGGGTGGTGTGTGTACAAGTGGTGTGTGTACAATATGTATATGTGTGTTAGTGTGTCTCTGTCTCTAAAAGACATCAGGTGAGGCAGGCCTGTTTATCCTCTGTAAATGTTTGACCTGTAAGGCAATTGCACATTTCTTATAGGTTCCGGTGAATATTATTACCCAATAAAACCCTCTTAATTGTTGATGACAAGCGATATTGAGTATGTTGACAGCGTAGTGTTTCAATTTTAAAGTTCATTTTCTGTTTCTGCCATACAAGTCTCAACAGAAGTTAATTACTATTATTAGTTGGGATACATCGATACCGCAGATAATTTACAATTACTCAGACACAGAAAAATGCTCTGATGCTACGACACTGAAACTAGTTGACCAGCCTCTTGATAATTGGAAGCAATTTCGGCAATCAAACATTGATTACATAATGTTGACAGAAGAAAACTGTATTACTTTTCTGTGTAACCTGTTTTTTCACAGTTTAGTAGCCCGACAGATATGGGCATTTTGACATGGGCGCCGATTTTTGACAGGAAAAAACACTGTCGACAATAATTGGTTGATTATTTTTAGAAATTGTAAAATTGTGACATTCTTTTCTGTCAATTCAGGAAATACGGCGTTGAAAAAACACTTATTGGTTCCCTGAATGCATTGCGTTTTCTTGTCCAATGTGTTTGTGTTACTAGTAGTTCAATCAGTGTTACATTTAACAAGTTTGCTTAATTTATCTTGCTGCTGTTGTACTAAGTATTTTAGGATTGTTCTCGTTTAACAAACTGTGACTTTAGATTGTATGTAAAAAAAATAGACATCCAGGTCAATTCTTTGCACAACTTCCTCACCTAATCATAACTTGTAAAAATTAGATTTGCTTTGTTTTGAATGCCAGTTCCACAGAATGTGCTGATTTTATGATATATATTAAGGATACACAATTATGGTATGGTGTATGCGGTAAATAATGAATACAGAACTTAAATGTTTACAACTGCTGTAAATGGTTAGAGTATGTAAGGGAAATGTTAAAATAATGTACAATGGCTGAATAATTGATCAGGCTCTAATCAGTATTTCTAACTGTCATACAAGTGTAACATGAAGCAAAATACCATTTGTTAAAAAAAATTAACCTCAAGAAAGTACTCTGTTATTGTTGATGCAAAAACACCACAAAAAGCCCCCCAAAAATGTTTAATAATTCTTTAATCCTCACCAAACTGAGGTTGCTTAAGGTGTGATATTATGCTGGTATTTGATTAATTGTAATTTTGAAATGAGTTTTAGTAGTTTCGCGATACTTGCTTTCCTTCTTTCCACTGTATTAAACATTAAGAAGAGACAATTTCTCTCTGTCTCTCTTTTTTTTTTTTTTTTTTTTAACGGCATGCTAATCCACATCTGGGCTCAGTGTCAACAACTTCACTTTAATCTGTCTGAGCCTCCACACCTCGGTTATTTGTATTTATATACACCTGCTCAGGCTGTCGGGTTTCCCGCTGACATCATCACCTGGCTGCCCTCCGTTGTTGCTGGTTTATAATTAATCCGCTTTGGGGCAGGGGGTGGAGGGGGGGGGGTTAATATCTGTTTTGCTTTGAGCGTAATGTGTCAGTTGAGTGTGGGAAATTCCGGGAGACCTTACTGCTGGACCTTGATCTACTTTGAAGAGAATTGGGCAGCTTTGTTTTAAATTGCAGCTGTTTTCTTTGCTTGTTGTATTGCTGTTGTTGTTTGACATTGACCTGCCAGTGCTCGGTCTCAGCCAGCACACAAACCCTTATTGTTAGCGGTCGCTTCAACAATGAAATGGAGCAGTGCTTGGGGAACACTTGCATTTATTGTGGTCTGGTCTGCAATTACAAACCCACAAGGACATCATTCATCTTTTACAAATTAATTTTTGACTTATTCATAGATGCATTTGAAATAATTGTATACTACAGTAAAGTGCCAATCTCACTAATTTGCAAGTGCTATCGAAGCTAGTGAATGCACGTTCATGTCAGGGATTCGTCAAGCTTTGTACATGGTCACCTTCATACTTGAGATGTTCTTAAGACGTTCTGAAAGAATCCTTATTGTTTTTCGTGTCGCAAAGAAGTTTTGAACTTGTTAAAAGGTGAGTAAAAGCTCCACACCTTCAACCTTTTGCCAACGTGTCTTTTTCAAAAAACAATTAAGATAGTTTCAAAACAATTAAAATCGTTTAAAAATGTCTGTCCTAAAAGTATTTGCGACCTTGAATGAAACTTGACAAGATCAAAAAAGTCACAACCTTCACGGAAACTTGACAACTTTCACACCGCAGTGGGATAAGGGCTTAAACATCTGTAAATGTTGATAGTTGTGAATGCGCGTTCACACCAGGGTTTGTTCAAGCCCCCACGTGTTCTTAAAACGTTCTGTTTTGCACCTGTTCAAAACTTCCTTGCGACACAAAAAACAAATTAAGACAGCTTCATAATAATTAATACTGTTTAGGAATGTCCTAAGAATGTCTTAAAGGGCACAGTTGTCAGATTTAGACCGTTTTTCATTAAAAAGGAATACATTAAATTATTGTAAATTTCAAAAACTTGCAAATGAATGCATTGTTAATGACCAACAGGATGTTTTAAATATAATCATTGGTCTAGTTATCATTAAATCATATTACATGGGGGGTGGCACTTCTCCGGAGGCGCCCATGTTTGTTTTAGCTACGGAGAATTGTAAACGCAGCACCTGCAGCACCTCCTGCTGTTCGTAATGAAAAACGGTATACATTTTACACACTATCCCTTTAAGGATATTTGCAACCTTGAATTAACCCAAATGAGATCAAAGGAGCGGGATCGAAAAAAAAAAGTAATATTCAATTAATCGATTGAATTGACTAAATAATCAGCAGATCAATTAACAATAAAAAAGTAGTTACAACTTCAAGATTTAAAGGCGGAATCTAAAGCAGTGGTTCTTAAATCACGGTTCATGAAGTCACTTTGGTGGGTATGTGAGATTTTAAAATGGTTTCCGCTGTTATTCCCAAATCCATGTTAAGGCTTTTTAATGCTGTTACAGGTACAGAACACTTTTAAATCAAGAGCAAATAAATTTGAACGTAAATTAACATTTTGCTTAATTGTGTTGTAGTACTTATTCATAAAATATTTGTATTGCTTTCATTTTTTAACGTTTATACGGATGTGTCCTCATTAGTAACACAATTTCACGACAAACAAGACAGATAATGATCTTTAAATGGTCTATAAAATAAATCAGAAACTAATGACACAATACTGTTATTTTCATTGAGACCCTCTGACCTAAAGACGATTACTCGAGCGTCATCTTTGTTTCAACCTTCTTGATTTAGTTTAAGGGAAGGCAAATCCTTTAAGTGATGACAATGCGTCTGTTTGGTTTACACAAACGTTTTTCATCGAGTGCAATTCGCCAACAAAGGAGATTAATTGGTTTATGTAGTGTGATTATTGCATAAGTCTGTTGTACCAGATGGTTTCAACATCCACTTTAAGTTGGGTTGTTTGTTTTAAAGCAAAGTCTCAGGCTTTTATGTTGTATCTCTTTACATCTAATTTGCATTCAACACAAGATAAATTAGGCTCATAGTCTTAAACAAGCGGTTATTAGGTGCAATTCATGAAGCTTGTGTGGGCGCGTGTACGTTTGCAAGTGTGCACTTGTGTGTGCCGGTGCTTGTAAAAGCCAACAGTGGGTAAAAACCTGTTTATCCAGTAAGAGGATGTTGGGCTTTGTGTCACGACCCCCCTTTGTGCTTCCGGAAAGCATGACTCTTCGTTCTCAGCTCTTTTCACGTATCTTTTAATAGTGACGTACAATGAAATTAGCGCTGGCCTGTGTGCAACTCACTCCGTTTGATCGTGGAAGCATTTGCTCAGAGGTTTTTCGTGGAACTGCCAATAAAAGAGATTGTGAATGAAAAGCTAAAAATGGCAACCGTGGTTGCACTAATAATTATTATTGACGCGGAGTTTCTCATCATGTGCCGTGGTGTCAACCTAAGCAGGTCATGCATGCATTTGGTGCCTCCAGAGAGAGACACAGGAGTTTGGGAGAAGTTTAAATAACTACCATACTTATACTTAAGCTTTATCTCTAATATTCGATTTCAGGTGGCTATCTGTTACTGATATACACTGTAGAGATTGTAGAGGCTACAGGTCAGACAGTTTCTAGATATAGCTGGCTTTTTATGATCCCAAAAATCGTCTCAGCTAGCCTACATTCAATGATTTTTCGTGAGAAAACTTGTGACAGTGGATACCTAGTGCTTTGCAGTTTTCCTATTAAGTTTTCTTTTTATTAGGATTGAAGCTATCAAGTATTTTTGGTATTGGGATATCCTACAGAAAATTCAAATTGAATATCCAGCTATAGTCCAAATACTCATTTTTTTGGTGACTTGGGAGGAGTTTGATAAAATGACACTGATTGACCCATTACATTTTACTAATTGGTAGAAGTATATATTCAATCAGTAAGTAAAGTAAGTAAATAATAGAGAGTTATGAAATAGTCTCATATAAAAAGCCCTCATAGGTGAGATTCAAATTTTCCTCCTCCGGTTTCGATCAGTGACTATTGAGCATTCAAACACAAAGCCAATTGTGTTGTCTGCTGTCTATGTCAAATATGTGACCACACAAGTGCCATTAGAAGGAGGGGTTGACAATTTCCCCGGGGGCTGAGTTGACCTCCTTGTGAAGTATTGATCTTAGTTAAAATGCTCCAACGTGAGCTTGGGGAATGTCTGTAATGGGCTTGACCCACTTACCGGTTGTTAGAAAGAGCAACACCTAAACTGATGCACCAAAGACTTCTCCTGTCCTTGACATACAGTATCTCGCGCCCTCAAGTGCATCCACTTTTACGTGTGCCTGGTGGAAGGCATTTTAGTTTTTTTGAAAGCGGTTACTCACGACCGGATTCGGGATTCTGGATTGGGTCAGTGGTCAGGTTTGTTGCTGTGAAGCAGTCCTCACTAATCATTCGTGACAATCCATACGTTAGTCCTTTTGAGTCCACTGACTTCCCCACACAGCTGTGAACTGTAAATTTACTTTTTGTAAATTCTAATTTCCTGACAAGTACAGTGCTTGAGATGCTGAGTCTTGATTGATTTGATATTTCTTTTTAATCTCTATTAAAAAAAAGACACTGGACCTTAAGGTGCCTATTGATGCCAGATGACTTGGATCTAATACTTAAAATAATTCTGTGAAAAGAGACTTTTCTGAGCTCAAATCAAATTAGAACACCACATTTGGCTAACTTAGCACAACACCGGGGCCAAGTATAAAAGTTGTGAATGTCATGAAAGTGAATGTCAACATTTAGCATTAGCTAATGTAATAACACTGGTCATCTGTCAGACTAGTTCTTTAAATTATAAACAATTTCTGGCAAGACATTCTTGTTTTTGATTTACAGAAAAATTGCAACATCTTGGTTTTTAATTCTCAAAATCCCGTCACCCTAACTTCCATTGCCGTGGTAAATCTATTTCTAAGCAACTCATTCATCACGGCTCATGGCTGCAGGTGCTGGACATCTAAAGGCAAGTGTCATCAGTCCTCCAGCTAGCTATTATTTCATCCAGCCGAGGCGCTTCACAGAAGTATGCCAGCTATGCGGTAGTCAAACAAGTTGCCTGGCTGTTGATTTTGTAGCTGGATTACTTTGGAATACCTCTGGGAACAGCCATGGTATTCCCAGCATCAATTAGGCAACTGCTGGCACTGGCCGTGAATACCACACCAGCCTTTCGGATTCCAAATTGTTGGGCATGGCAACGTAATGAGTCTCGTTAAAAAGCAACTGGCTTTCTATGAACTCGAGAGGATTCATGGAGCGCTTTATGAGCTCGTGCTGTGAGCATGTTTAACCTATTATATTTTTTTAGTCTGAATAAACCGTCAATCGGGCTACTGTTCAATTTCCTGACTTTATTCTGGGTCTTTTGTGATTCTATCTTGCCAGCTGGTCACAGTTAATACATCTCTACTCTACATGATTGTTATTCTTGTTCACCACTAGCGGGTGCTTAAACGTTTCATTTATCACGATTCGTTTTACGGCCAATGTGATGACACAAGGCGGCAAGTGTTCCCTCGTACGTCTTGACCATGTGTTGGTCTGTCATCTTGTGTTGTTTCTACAGCTTAGTCCCTCGCCCTCCAACGTTTGGCGGGAACGGTCGTGGCCACGCTGGGAGCGGCAGCTGCTGCCCTAAAACAGGTGGTTCAGAGGAAAGTTTTAACAAGGATTCAGACGCGTGGATTATCAATGGGGAGGGAAATCCACAACTAATAGACTTAGAGACACATGGATGGATGGACAAGCACTCACACATATTAGCTAAATGCTCAGTCAGGCCCGACTCCCAAGTGAGCAGATATGGCCAGTCTTGAGTATACCTTCTAAGAAGCTTAATGCTCCCTGTAATTGCAATTGGATTCTGGCAGGATTAGCACGGTGCTTGTGTCTGGCTTCAGCCGTACACGTCTACATTCAAGCCTGTTGTGAAATACTCCGACATAAAACACCACTTGTGATCTATGCAGAATCCTCTGGTGATGATCAAACAGTTCTGACCCCGGTTTCAAAAACTTTTCTGAATAGATTGTGTCTTTGTTGTTTTACCATCACAAAGCATCTTATTAACAAGCATTTGTAATCTAGCTAACTTGGATGCAGTTAAAAAACGGTATTGTTGTCAAAAAAACAACACTACCGATTTAAAAAGGTGTTGATTTATTTTTTTGATGCCCAATGGTGTTTAAATAATCAAGTTCATATTTAAGCAATTATGTTTTTTTTAAATTTTCAGTCAATGTGCTCACGTTACCCCTAGTTGGGGATCACTGCATTGGAGGATCTAATTGCACAATAAGAGCTAACTCCTGAACTATCGTGTGTTTGTTTCCATGACGCTAGCATTTCGCACAAGCAAATCTCAGCATATTTCATTTTGTTTTGTGCCAAGTAATTCCCGTGGTGGTTGTAAGAGCCATTGCAACGGCCCATAGAGACTTCTAATGTAGAGGTAACACTATAGAAACACACCAAGGTTTTTGTTCATATTTCTCTGTGGTTGTTTCAAGGGCAGAGCTAACTGGCTGGGCCCAATCAGTGCAAAACCTCATCTTATCAGTTGTTCCTCAGAAAATTTAAAACGCTCCATTTAGTCACGGTGATGCAGATTTGATGGTGATGTCTCTTTATTTGTCTAAAAAGAAGTTAGGGTTTTAGAAATTTTTGTATTTCAGAGGTCAAAAGGACACGGCATGCGGCTCATCCATCAGTCTGTCCTCTCCTGGATTGCCTGAGACAACCTCTCTTGCTGGGTATTGTCCTCTGACAGGCTGCGTTTCTTCATTAATGAACTCCACAATTGATTTGTACTCCGGACCACTCTTTGGGCTGTTTGGATGAATGAGTGGGAGGGTGAACCCTGCTAAAATGTGTTGTCCTGTTGTCACTTTTATTCCAAGATGTGACCCAGAAATATTTGTGTGTGGGAAGAAATATTACCATCAGTCAAAGTAGCCTCTTTGAGACCTCTGAATGAACTTGTCACATTTGACACCAGACCGAAAATGTGACGCAGTTGTAAAGTGAAAATAGATGGGGAATTCAGCATTATTGCTGTTGTACATACATCGCACATACAGCTCTGTGATTTAATCTATATATGATACAGCTTGCAGCAATAGGTTTAAAACCCCACATAAACGTCCACATACCAAAAAGCTTTATACATGTTTGTATTAAGTGCTATAACTGATGATAACTTATGATAATACCGATTAGTTTTAAATCAAAGTATTAAACCCAACAAACAATTAAAGTGTCTTTCATTAAAGAAAAATACTGTGCCAAATGTCTAGACCACAATAATCTCTTTTGGTTGTAAATACATTTGGATGTATACTTAACAATCATGCAAAAAAAAAAAAATCAAGCTTTCATAGAGGATGAAAGAAAAAAAAATACTGAAGGTCTAAAATTTGCACAATATTTAAGCCTCTGAATCGATCGATGATGAAAACCAATCGATTAATTTGATCGAGTTATTGCTAAATCATTGCATTTGTAATTGTCTTTGTATTTAAACACAACATTGTGGCGCAGGGTTCATGGAAAAATGACATGACACATTTTCATCTACATCTTCGGCAGCTTCAAGATAAATGGTTTGCTTGATGAGCAAATTGCACAGGCGAATCCAGCTGTTAGATTATTTCTTTTTTGGGAATCCATCAACCATTGCAAATAAGTTGCAACGTTGGTGTGCTCCAACCTCCTTTTTTCTTTCAACTGCATTATTGCTTGAGCTTGCAGTCGATTAGAAGCCGACACGCAATTTCCCCTGCAACTCTCCCGAACGCTGTCACGCTCCATTTAAGAGTGCTGTAACAGCTTCGACACCATGGGGTTTATGCATATGTTCATGTGAAAGAGCCAAAATGAGTCTCAAAGGTGAGGTCAGCTGTTTCCCCTCCTAAAAAAAAAAAAACAAATGGCAGATTTGGTCCTGCCAAACATACTTAAATGAGTCTCCTGCTGCTTGAGCTCCTTATCAGGTCTCCTCCGTCTTTGTGTTTTATCATCTAACAGATGGGATTAAATTATGCTCTTGTGCTCATAACCCACTTTTGAGGGAAAAAGCTTGTTGGAAATGCCTCGGTAGCCTGGGAAAACCAAACGAAACAAATGGCCCGCCCAAGTTCTCTAACCTTGTAAAATGTGAGATGTCTCAGCAGTGAACATGAAAGTTTGTTTTCTCTTTGCACTGCAACTAATCTTGACATCCTGGCGTGACTTTTGGCACCTTGCAGCAGACCCTGGAGCTGCAGCTCTCCTTTATAGTGATTGTTGAGGAAGTATGAAGTATTACCGGAAAATAGATGAGATGTTTAGGCAAAAAAAATGGTACTAATACTATGGTGGGCATACAATATATCGAGTTATGTTTTTTCCAGGGCTGATACAGTTTTTAGTAGTCAAGAAGACAGAGAACCAACGTTTGGAGCAGGTATTAATTTTCAATAATAGGAAAAACATTGACCTGAAAAAAATAGTACTACTGTTATTTTTGTAAGCATATAATCAACATAGCAAAATTGCCTGTCACATTCCAATGTTTTCGGAAAACTTAGAATTGAACACTTGTAAATAAATTTATCAAGCCAGCAAATTCATTTGATTGATTGATTGATTGATAATAAGTGGAGATGCAAAAATGAATCACAATGCCTAATAAAGGTCTGTTCTTTAAGATGAAACATCTAATGGGACAATACCCAGCATTTAGCACTTTGGCAGACTTTCTTAATCGGAGAGTGTCCTAATCAAACATTTGTTCCACCAAAGACATAAGTAGTATTTGTTTTTTGACACATTCACAAAGATTCCAAGATGTCTGAGAGAAATAGTTAATGACTCAAGTTGGCTCTCTGCCTAAAGGTAGCCACTTACTCCAAATATTAACTTTGATTGTAGCATACACAGAAAGATTTGTCCATTTATTTTTTTTTCCACATTTGAGTTTTCATCACATACAAAATCAAGTCTGTCCTCTTCCCGTTGCTGCCTTCATCAGACTTTCCAATGACTTACCTGAAAACAGAACATGTTTGTAACAGCCCGACTGTAGCTTTGTCTCTCCTCCTCAAGTTCCTGCCCGCGGGATTATTCCGGGCCAGCCAGGTGGAACTGTATATTTGACATATGTTTTGAATGAGTCACAGGACAAACAGTGCTGTGTTTATACCAATTGCTAATATGTGGGACCTGTGGAAAGCAATTTTTTCCCGGACCAGAAGAACACGGATTTATTAGAGTCTGGTACATATCTGTTTGTTTCTTTCGTAACATCTTGCAACTCATTGAATTAAAAGGCACAAGATGTCTTCACCAATATCCACGTCTACCAATTAAATGAGATAATTAAACGCCAGACTGCTGCCTTTTTATTGCCTGATAGCGTCTACCTCATGTGGCACACTGTTTATTCACAAGAGTACCATGGGAAGGAGGCTTAATGGGGTAAGGAAGCTTAGCACTGGCGATTTAAGGTGAGGTCAGTGACTTTTAGTTTGTTTATTTTTCTTGGTTATGTGCGTGCAAAATGCTGACTAGGGCTTTGAAGAAAGTGGAATACCATCTTACGTTGCAGACATGTTGTCCTTGCAGATACTTGAACGGTACAAAGAATAATGCAGGGTCTTGTCTTAGTCATTCCAGCATGCACTTATTTAAGAATGTCTTCAGACCGCAGACAAAAGAGGGCGACAATTAAAACACCGCCAGATGGAGCTGCTATTGTCAGTGATACCTCAGTGTAAAAAATGTAGAGGCCTTAAATTATCAAAAACGTTTGATGACTTGGGGTTAGTGCTATGAATGGAAGCTTTTTAATCAAGATTACATGGCTGTTTCGGAGTCTGTTAACATTCTTTGGTAGTGAAGGTTTGCAGAGATGAAGAAAAGTTGGGATACCGTCGCTAAACGATCTGTTGGTTGACGATTGCCCGCCATCCATGCCTTGCGTGCTCCTTCATTTTCTGCCTGTCCTTAAAAATGGCTCTACGACATTGAGCCTTGGAAAAAAAAATCGCGACCCATACATCTATTGGGGCTCATTTATGCTAGAGGAAGCTATAACGAAACCTGAGCCGTATGTTAATGAAACTTAACAAAAAACACTTTGTATAAATATTCAAACAATCTAAAACTTGTGCAACTGTGTGCAAACTAATGTTGAATGTTGCTACTACTGTATATCTCTTTTAAACAGAATGGCTGATGACTTAATGTTCTTTCGCTGAATTACACGGTCAAGTGACTTACGACACATTGCGTGATTTATGCACTTAGAGTTAATGTCTTAACGCACTTTACTGCAAAACTCAGGAAACGCCTAGCCCTAAGTAAATAGATCTCCATGGCAACGGCCTTGTGACCCACTCAGCCATATTTCGATTGTGCCTGTGGATGTCATACAATAGATAGTTTTTGATTGCAATCATAACGTTGATGGTCATCATGATGTGACGCATTGTTTTAAATGCGTAAAAAAGTTTTTGAACGCTTGATCACAGGCTTCTACTGGGGGAAATGCTTATGCCGCAGTGAGCTCGTTTAGTAAAGCAGCATCTATTGTGTGAAGATACTCCCGATCCCCCGCTTTTTTGGAAACCTCCAAGGCAATGGAATTCCCCTGGGAATAGTTTCTGGGTTGAACCCAGCTAAATTTAGAGCGGGGCCTGCGCTACAAACAAGAAGGCCGAGTCTCTCGCCTCAAGCATGCCGAGTGCAAACATGAGAAAGCGATTTCATGAGCTGCTTGTGCTACAGCTTGGACTGGTCATATTGATTCACAGGGTGATTACAGGCATCTTGCAGCGGTCAACCAGAGGTTAAGTAGGCCCATCGGCTAACTGATCACTAGCACTTCTTAGGTGATATGTGACATTTGATGGTATGACATAAGTGGTCCACAAGGGCTGCTCTTAAGGTTAAATGTCTTTTTTTTCTGAGTGTTTCCAGTATGCACCTAAAGCGTAACATCTTTTTTGCATCTGAGCCTTTTATTTATGAATGTGTTGTGTAAAATTAACAGCATAGTTCTTTAGGTGACCTCTTGTTTTAGGCCAAACAGCCATACCAGTAGATACTAATAAGTGTAAAAATAAAACAAAAAGATGCCAAATAAATGTGTAATGGACTGGCAACAGAATGGTTTATAGAACCATCCTGTCACCTTAATGAGAGTTTTGTGTCCCTGCAATCAATGTGTTCTTTACATACAGGACTGGGCTATACTGTCCAAAAATAAAGTTTTTTTTTTTATTTTTTATTTTTTTTTAGTGGACGATTACGAGTTTAAAACAAAGCAAAACAAAATATGTATCTAAAGGTTTATTTTATTATTTTTAAAATAACCCAAAATATTGATGATTAGGTTTACGTGCAGCCTGTTTTGTCATTTCAATTAAAATAATTTCAAATGTTTTTGGTAAAAAAACAAACAAACAAATAAAACAAAACAAGATGGTTTCCCCCTGATGTGTTTTTGTTGTTTTTCTTTAAATGTTCTGTGCACCCTGGCCTTTTGTGAGGTCTAAACTGGGAATTTCTCAGTCACTTGGGCAGACACAACTAATTGGATAATGGCATATGACACAAATGAGTCATTTAACAGGCGCCTATGCAGAGATTTTACATGCAGTTGCTCAGTGTAGAAAAACTGAGTTTGCAACATGTATACATCTTTTTTTTTTTTTTTTAATTGAGACAGTTGCATTATTTTTTTCTAACCATTACATTGGGGCTTTGGGTGAGCTGGAGACTATCCCAGCTATCTTTGACCATGAGATGGGCTACACTTGACTGGTCACCTGAAGCCAATCACCAGACACATATAAAAAGAAAATAAAATTTTCATGCACAGTCACACCTAGTTTGCCCTAACATGTTTTATGAAATTTGATGGGAAAAAAAATTGTTAATAAGTCAACAAATTCCTTCTTGATCCGTCTGGCTTAACAAATTCACCGCTTAAATTTTGAGTGTGTGTGTACAGTACTGTGGATAGGATACTGTGGCTGAATGGAAGTCATTGTGTGATTCGTGTATGCAAAGTTTCTGGAGCATCTGATATGTGTTAAGCAGATATGGGGGAGCAAGGTATATAAACATGGTGGCCCCGCCAGCTTTTGCCCGCTTGAGCAGACATACTTAATAACAAAAAGCCCCTCTTTGTTACCCCTTCAAAATTCCCCCTTTTCTTTAGAGACTCACTCATTCATTACGGTTACAGTGGCGTATTGTCTAAACTGTATTTGCTGAATGTATCAGGCCATTACATTAGGTAGACCAGCACTTTATAAGTGGCAGTATGACTAATTTAATAACTATGATGTCTTTTCGTGACTATCAGAATAAAACATTAAAACCTGCGTTCCCTTTGTTATCTGTTTTTAAATGTTTTCTGATATTTTAGGTGTGGTAACAGTCAAAAGTGAAGAACAGTGTAAGTCAAAAAAAGTGAGGAACGATACAAAAAAATCGTATTGGAATATTTCATATGACATAATTAGAGCTTTGAAAAAGTCATGTTTTTATTTATTTTAAAAAAATAGTCTGCTTTTGAGGTATGTTTGATAACTAAGTCATTTATGTTTTTCCTTTTACTTTCAACCATTCTAAATGTTCATTGGGTTCAGACCTATTCTTATTTTTTTATTATTTAATTTAGACCTCCTCATCCCCTCCTTAGGACAATTTAAGTCCAAGATTATTTCTCATTACATAATTGTGGTGCCGGTGAATTTTCTTTGACATCATTCATGCAGTATAGTGGCATGTTGAACTTTGACACGCGTTAAGCTAGTACATGGAGGCCTTTCTAGAACCGGACCACCTCAGATTTGTCTTCAACATAGCGAGTGTTAAAGTGGCAAACTACTACACATACATTCTGACACACATCCCATAAAATACAATAACGGTGGGGAGCACATTTCTATTTTTAGCCTTCCCGTGAATAATTCATTACTTTGCAGTCAGTGTAGATTCAGCACAAGACTGTGCCCTCCATATATACGCAGAGTGAAATACAAAGAAGCAACACTTGTGCTGACCTCGGAAATGAAGTTGCATCATTTATTAGCTTCATGTTGGAGAAACAATTAATTTCCCAGAATCTCCACTGGTATTTTGTTTGACCTTGAATGAAATACTCCTTGTCTCATATTTTCTTGTGTTCATTTGTGTTTGTTTCAGGCCTTAGATGTGGACCGCAGTGTTCTTTACAAGATGAAAAAGTCAGTGAAGGCCATCTACACGTCTGGTTTGGGTGAGTTATGCTCCTCTTTTATCTTCATACAAAAATCAAGGAAAAAGGTCACTGTTCATTAGTATCATTGCAAAAACAACATAACCAGCTTCAGTGATTTGTGTTGATGATTGACTTAAGATGAGAAAAAAGATTAAATTTGAGATTTGTTTTTTTTTTTACAGTAGTGCAACTGAATTGTTTTCTTTTGTGCTCTAAGGAACAAGAAACCATTTCATGTCATCACTATAAATAATATATTATCTCTACACAGTTTCTAACCTACTCATAACATTGGAACATTTGAACTGTATTAACATTAAAGAAAAAAGAAATAAATATACATCATCTTAAAATGAAGAATAACATTGGGTTTTTAATTCCATCTGTAACAGAAAAGGTTTGAAATACACCAATTTGCAGGAAATTAAAGGAGTCAACCCCCAAAATTTCCTTACAATAATGGAGCGGGGGAGGAGGGAAGGGAGTGGGAGGGGGTCACGTTTCCAGGGGTCTCATGCTCATCCTGGCATTGTGGGTTAGGGGTACACCCCGCCCCATTATTTAAAAGGACTGTGTTACAGTATACTTCCATTGTGCAGAAACGGGACCAATGACGCACCACATTCTGAGAAACACTACCGCTGCAATGCAGAAAAATAACAATTTGTGCCTGCTTAGGAAGGGAACGGTCTCCTCCAGAATGTTACAATGTTTTAATCAAACAAGTCAAATGGAAAACTTAAGGTTTGAATTTGGGATGGGCAGTTTATTCCACCAGTGGGTGTTTTTTTTTAAGCGATTATGATTTGTTTTCGTTATACATTACTCTCCATATATGCAGTTTTTTGGTTTTTTTTTTGTTTTGTTTCTCCCCTGTTTGGACAATAAAAGTCCAAAGGCAGATCCCACCAGTGGCTTAATCAGTTAATGGCTTACTTAGTGGTTAAAATTTCAGTTTGTCATGCTGTATTGATTGATGAAAGGAGTTGTCCATCCTCATTTAGCTGCATTCAGATATCACTCTGGGGTCAATGAAGTTTTCAAACAGCGTGAAGTTTGTGTGGCACATTCCTTGAATGAGCACCTTTTTCACCCCACAAAGGTCCTCCACAGGGACTGCATCGGCAATCAGAACACGTACATATTCTGGTTCAGATAGTGGAAGGATTCCCAGTCTGCGCGCGCACGATAGGATGCCGATTGGCTGCGCCAGTCCTGAGTGTTTTCCAGCATCTTTTGTTTGGCCTGACAGAGCCCCCGCTGATGGCGAGAAAGAGAGAGAGCCAGGGCGAGAGACATGTGAACAATGTGCTGAGCACGTCTTTCGGTGAACACTGCCAGCACTGTTGTGGTCCCCCGCGACAGCTGTCTGATCCGGACTCTCAAAGGAACAGCTGGGAGGGTTACTGAGGCGGGGACACACGCCTGCTTTCAAATCCCGTCACTCATTAACACGCATCATTGGAGTTGTGTCCGCATGAACATTAGCACTTTGCTAGGGTTTCCTTTAAATGTTCCTATTTAAATCTGCATAACAAAAAAATAATGGTTAGGATGTTAAAATGTGTTATGTGTGGATCCTGCTTTAGAAGCAGGTCAGAGTTGCTTGCTTTCGTTGCAAATAAGATCATGAGCTGTGACAACATCATGAAAATGGTGTTGGCAGTAAAAACACTTTATAAGCCATCTGGCTGCTGGTACAGTTCAACCAATAAAGCCTTGCATTAACATTTTGTTTTTAGAAAGTCTATGACAAAAATCCAGCCCGAGTCTCAGATGTTTATAATACAAACAAGTTGGCTTCGTGGAACCCGTGTGACGATTTTCTTTTGGTCTCCTCACCTGTAAAGTCAAACAGAGGAGTGTTTATGAAAATGCGATCATGCTATTATAGCGTTAGAAGATAACCAAGTTTGGGTCGTTGCTTATTTTGGATGAAAAGCGAATCAATTCAGGATAACTAAACCCATCATTCTGTAAGTTATTGCTCTGTGGTGCCTTACCACCCATTTCTTCACCTAACCAATAACATCTGACATTGATGGAGTTATGACTTACACATCTGCCTCACATGCCCAAGTTTGAATCTCCATTGGGACAACTCTGTTTGTAAATGGCTTTTCTCTGTGTACACAGCTTACATCTAGAGCATCGGGGGTTCTTTTATTCTTTAATGCCTTTTTTTCCTGACGTTATGGACGAAACCAGAAAGTCATTCTGAAATAAGTGAATCAAAATAAGCGGGTATATATATCTCAGTTTTGCTGTAAAATTTTTGAAGTTTTCACCTCAATCACATTCACTCGCTAAAGAGAGAATCCCAACATCCCTCTTTTGAACGACAGTTCTTTTGTGTTAAACGTGCCATGTTTCTTTAGACTTAATCCGTGATCCGTACAGAACAATCACCGTGGTTGACGCCGCTGTCAGAGGATGAGAAGAAAGAGTAGGAGTAATCTTGTCAAGCGACCCAGCAACATAACGAAACACACCACCAATGAGCTACTTATGCCATTCTCGAAATAAACACCCCAAATAATACATATATACTTATGGGGCTTTCAAATGGACTACATTTCAAACTCATACAGACTAAAAAGCCATCAGTGCATTAAACATTCGTCTCTGCCATAATAATAATAATAATGTTAACAGCGTAATTTTTTTGTTTAATAAAACCGTTGCTTTAGGTCCCTGGGATGAACCTGTAAAGAAAAATGCTCCACAAAATTAAAAAATGGCTCCTTAAATCAAGTCAATGATTAAAAAAAAACTTCTCTGCGAGAGAAAAAAAAATGTTATGAATACTGGGTTCCCACAGGGACTGATTTGATCGAGGGGACGGTGTTAGTGAGTGGTGTATCGATGGTGCGTAGCATATTAATGTCAGTAAAACGTCTGTTTTTTGGCCCCGTTATTCATGCTGTGGGAGTAGTCTTAATCAGCCGCAAGCGTCGTGCGGACCAGCGGTCAGGATGATGGATGGATGCATGTTGCGTGGCCCGCCAGCATTGAGCGGCAAGGGGGCACGGCAGCAACACTAAGAGCAAACGAGCCATTTTACTTCCTGGTTAGAAAGATCAGTACCATAAAATTCATATTTAAAAAGAAATCAAATCTCCAATGTACCAAATGGAATTTATATGCACATATTATACTATGGAAAGTATTTAAATATCATGTTACGATCCCTTTGAAGCTTCTACTTTAGGCGATCAAATCTAAACATTGCAAAATTAGGTTACAGAAAGTTAATGATGCGTCATGTAGACACGTAGGGAAGCAACTTTTTTTTCCCCTCTGTGTGTTTACACGATGAAAGTTTCATGTTCCCCATGGAGGTTGCTCGGGAAAAAGCGTGACTAATGAGCACAGGGAGTTTCACCAGTAACTGCCTCAACATTGAGTTTACACTCCTCCTGAACCCCTTGTGAAGATGTGTGTGAGTATTGATGACAAAGAAGAGGATGAGCAGAGAGACTCAAGGAAAGAATGAGATGGTTAGCATGGTGACGGGTTTGCTACACATTATTAGCAATCACTGAGGGAGAAGAATGACATGAGGAACATGGTAAAAAGTGAGTAAGAGACGAAAAGTTTGTATCAGGGACCCGCCAGCTTGTTGGTATCTAATGAATAATCCAGCAACAATGTTCTGGATCATAACAGAAATAGGGAGATACAGGCTAAGAAAACCATTGCATTAGATGCACACAAAAGAGTGGAGGAAAGTTGAGAACTTTTATTAATAGTATCAAAGTCAAAATATACGTGAGTACTGAAATGATACCACAGCAAAAAAAAAGATAGTTGGTTGCAAAATTTAAAAAAAAATCTACTGAAATTTTGACTATAAAGTCATAAAATACGTTGAGACCAGTCCTTAAAAATTAAAATCAACAGTTTAAATAAAACAAACAAAAAAAAACTGATAACAGCTGAAAACACAATAACTACAAATTGACAGTTATCTCTATTATTTTAGTTACATCAGTCACGATACAAAAATGTTTGACTTTTGAGACCATACCTTCATAAAACACCTTGAGATCAGTGCTAAAATTCTACTACAGCAAAACGTTCAAAACAACAGTACACTAGTACAGAAAAGTACACTAATAGCAGCCAAACAATTTAAAATGTGTTGTCTTTGTATTTAGAGCTGTATCGATTCCAAAATTTTGACTTCAATGTTAGGTCTTCGTAAAATACCTTGAGACAAGTCCTGAAATGATACCACAGCAAAACAAGTGGGAAAAAAGCGTTGAATTAGTAGCTGACAACTCAATAACTTTAAATTTAGTTTTAGTTTTCAATCTAATGCTGTCACAATACCAAATATTTCACCATACCTTCATAAAAGAGACCATACCTTCATAAAATATCTTGATCATTTTTTTAGATACTATGGCAAAAACTTCAAAACAGCAGTTGAAGAAACAAACCAAAGAAACAGTGAAATAGATGACAGCGAAATTGAATTGTGAAAATCAAAAAATCTTACTTTGACACTGTACTTTTATAAAATACATATGGACCTGTATCGAAACAATACAAAAGTAACTATAAAACCACAAACACAATAGTACAAATAAAAAAATAACAAAACAGTTAACTAGATGACATCTTAAACACCTTCAGATTTGTTTTATTTGTATTGATTTGTCATAATACCAAAGGTTTGACTTTGTCATACCATCAGAAAATCTGTCAAGATCAGTAAGAAAGTGATACCACAGCAAAAACAGGAAAAAAACAAACAAACAAAAAAAAACTAATAGCTGGTGGTTGAACAACTTGCCGCATTGTCACTTTTGCTGACTAAAATTCACAAAATTCACTTAAGTCCAAGCTGCAATACTAGTAACATGGATTTTGGGGAAATAGTATAAAGGAGTTAAAAAAAAAACAAACAAAAAAATGTATTTGTAGACTGTATACTGTAAATGTTTGGTGCAAGTCTTGCCGTGACTTGACCTTGTGTCTTAAATTAGATTTGTCTGCTGTGTTTTGCACTTAGTGACTCAGAGGCTTTCAGCTAATGAGACGGTGCATATCTGCCGAGCCGCAGACATGATGTTATCCAGCTCCATCTATAAACCTGACACACAGCTGAACACCGATTCCGTACGCTTTTGATCTGCGGTGCGTGTTTGTGTTTGCGTGAGTCACAGCAGCGTCGCTCCAGGTGTGTTTTAGTGCTCACCTTTGCATTTTTACACGCTCCTCCTCTTCGCGTTTCTTTAAAACGTTAACCCACGCTCGCGTCAAATTTCTTAGTGATGGTTGTCATAGCAACGGCCCCCCCTGAGCCCCTTCCCAAGCTCCGCTGCTGTCCTGATTACATTAGCTTTTCCCCTCTCATCCAAGACGGCATGGCAATAAGGTTCCCTTTAGACACAGTGTAAGATTCAGGTCACCACTTTGTTTGTTTGCGTTTTTTTTTTTTTGTGCCAGCTTTCTGGTGACTCTTAGTAAGTTTTACCCCAATACATAGTGGCAACATTGAAAATGTACCAAAAAATGTGTTATTACAACAAATACCTTATCGAAGTGCATAGATTGCGCGATAACTAATCGATTAGTATTTTGATACTAGTTTGCGCAGTGGCAGATTGACCATACTCAATACCATATTCATTTTTTGAATTTTTATAAGATGTGTTACAATACAAATATTTGCTGTCATCATGAGTTTATACCTGCACAAATTTGGGTTCTATCACTGCATAGAATTGGTCCTGCATCGTAAAACAGAACTCCACCTAACTCTTTAAGATATACTGTTCATAGTCCAAAAAAATGTTTAGAGGTCCAATGAGAGAACAAAAATTGCAGTGTTTGTATTTCACTATTATTTAAGTATTTTTATTTATTTATTTTTTGCAGGCGATTGGTCTTATATTTTATCTCAACTACTGTATATCTGAGAACAAAGTTATAAAAGTTATAAAAGATTCATCATTTTTAAATGACTCTTTTTCTACATTGGTGTTTGCATTGTTTGTCATTTACAATGGGAATGTGATTGTCAGGAAGTTCCAAAAATTCATTTTGTTTGGTTGTGTACTCTAGGATGTATTCTATAAACAATGTAAACAACCAACAAACCTGAACCTGAATGCTTATGTTTGTTTGTTTTTTGTTTTTTTTTCCTAGCTCACGTTGAGAATGAGGAGCAGTACACCCAAGCGTTGGAGAAGTTCGGTGAAAATTGCGTGTTCAGAGACGATCCCGACTTGGGGTCGGCGTTTCTCAAGTTCTCCGTCTTCACCAAGGAGCTCACCGCGCTTTTCAAAAACCTGGTGAGTGCGCATTGTGTAAAGCAGGGCAAGTGGATATTAAAATCCACGGGGGAATAGGATTTCCATTTTCTTCCTAATTGTAGGATAAGTGGTTCGGAAAATGAATGACTATCTCAATCCCCTGGAGGCAAACACACACACACACATTGAACATCATTGTGTCTGTGTGAGGTTGATGTAATCAAAATGGATCTTAGTCCTCTAAATGCAGCATCTTGTGTATCCAGTCCAATGTAATGTACTCATTTGACTCCTATCCGCTCACACAGAGATGAGGCAATTTTGAAACTATGATACCTTATATGAAAGCAATGTGAAGATGAAGCCAACCTTGTACATTAGCTTTTAATCAATGGAACCTTTATGTAATTGTGTGACTTTTAACAGCGACCAAGCATTCCGCAAACAGATAATTAGATGCGAGATGTCATCAGGTCCAGCCTCGAGTTTGCTGTAAATTCTTTTGCTTTCAACACAGCAGGGTGGGAAGAAAATGCCCATTAATGTCTCGCCATCTTTGAACATGATTATGTCCAGATGACAGCCCACCTCATTACGGTTTTGAATCTCCATCTGAGGCTTAAAAATGTTATTCGTCAAGCATTATATGAAAAGGCAACCTCTACAGTGCCAGCCGAATTCGAGCATTTTGATGCATCTTTCAAGGCCAACAGACTATTGTATTTTATGACTATGTAGACATTTTTGGTACCATATGAAAGATTGGATTCCATTCTTTACCAAGAAAATGAAAGTAGGATTCTATCCTATTCTGTTCTGTAGTAATCCCTGTTTTGAAAAAAGGTTATTTAAGAGACACTAAGCTTTTTTTGTGAAAAGATGTTTTCTGCAGAGCAGTGACTGACACAAATATTTTTAGTAGCATTTGAAACATCTCAACAGTTCTTCCCTTCAATAAAACATAAACAAATCAGTGAAAATGTGTTTTTGATGGCAAAACAACAATTTGCGTATTCGATTGGCATAACATTTAGCGGAGCGCTGGCCATGAGTGTCATCCATTCGTTCACCAAAAAAACATAGGTGATATGAATTCTTGTCTCTAGCACACAACCTAAATATTTTACTCATCAAATTCTCGTCCATGGCACTGAAAGCGTTAATAAGCCCTTAATCTCAAAAGTCATAGTGCTTAACAGAACTACACACCACAAAAATCACTGCAAGGATTTGGAACTGGACCTGACCTTCTTTAAAGGTATCATTACTCTCTTTGAGGAACTAGAAATGACAAGTTAGAAGAATAAAATTGCTCTTAATTTCATGTAATTTAAAAAAATTGCATTGGAATAAAAAGGTATTTCTTTTTAGTATTATCTGTCATTATTTTGGGGGAAATCTTGTGTATCAAAAGTACTAATGGTATCAGTAGTAGATGTCAATCTCTGTGATTACTCAAGAGTTGAGTACTCGTACTGCTAACGATATGGAAAAAAAATGGTATGAAACCTCCAAATCAATGTAATTCCCTCAGTCACTCCTCCACTTCCATATCTGTTCATACCAAACCTGAGCACAGATAGAAACATTTACGAGCTTGTGTGAAAGTCGGCACTACAATTCACTTCAATCTGCTATGTCAGCGGTTCTTAAATGGGGTATGAGAAGGCCCTTCAAGGGTGCGTGAGATACCACGTACCCGCAAATCTAATTAGATATAACTTTTTATGTTGTGACAGGAACATGACATTTTTTCTTTTCAAACTAGTGCTAGATTGTGACTCCTTTGATAGTGACTCCTTTGATTGCGTATTATACGTATGCACATTTGTCATTAGTGATGCGCTTTCTGGTGAAGATGAGCAATAAAGGAGTGGTTAAATAAAATAAAGTCGAGAGATGGACTATTTTGAAAGTTTAATAAATCAGATAGCAGTTTGTTTACATTGTTTTAATTTCATCCAAAAATGCTTTGCTATGGTTAGGGAGTATACTTGAATGAAAAATTATTGAAAATCATTGAACTGTGTCAAAGTCTGCAATTATTGGAGTTATTAGAAATATTTTCATTAGAAACAGAATGGCTACCATAACTGTAGTATGCAGTGGTATCAAACTTTGCTGACACATATTAAGAAGTGTTTCTTATAATTTGGTTACAAAACCTCAACAGCTTCTTTGTTTGTCTCTTGTCCAGTTCCAGAACATGAACAACATAATCACGTTTCCTCTGGATAGCCTGCTGAAAGGAGACCTGAAAGGAGTCAAAGGGGTAAGTCAGCAAAGTTGTGTCATTGGTGTCAATTTACAAACAAACTTAAATGCACCTTTCATGATGTTTGACTCTTCAGTCCAATTGTGTCAATTCAAACTTGGCAAAAAAATGATACAGAGTAATGCATTTTTGAATAGGGCCTAGTTGCTACCTCTTCCCTGGTCAAGTGACCTTTTATTCCTTTTTGGCTGTTATAGTGAAAACATTATGAGAATAAGTCATCTCCAATGAGGCTGGTTGCTATAGAAATGTGTCTCAAAGACTTTGATACAGATAGTCGCGGAACTGTTTGTCCTTGTTTTTTTTTTTTTTTTTCCTTCACATCGATGTTTTCTCCAAGCGTCTGACATGGCTTCCTGTCATTGTTCTGGCAATGCTCTGCATGCACTCCCCTGTCCCTTTTATGAAATTCCTACGTTCCTTCCAAATGCTTGACCACTTAGTTTTATTGAGCTCTTGGATGATTCTCGTTATATCAACGCAATGGAGTTAATGAGCCGTTGAACATTTTTACCCTCACCTATTTAATGTCCCTACTCCAGAATGCAAGTAAAACTCTCCTCTCCAACCTGTTGCCCGAGGCAATATTCATCAGTATTCCCACCCCTCTTCTCACTATCGTCTTCTTCCTCTTTCTCCATTATCGCTCTGCGTGGCTTTCCCACGAGACCGACCTGTCAGCAGATAGGGAAGCCGGATCATGTCCAGGCTCGCTTGACAAGCAGTTGAGGCCATAGGGAGAAAAAGACAAAAGTAACGACTCGACTCATGAAAGAAGACTGCAGAAAAGAAGTCAAGAACTAGCTGTAATGAATGTTATTCACAGACGTTTTCAATGTGGATAAAAAGTGCAGTCATGTGTGGATAGATGCAGCACAATTTAAGAACCTGTCTGAAAGCTTTTACGCTCATTAGAGCGTGACAATAAAATTGTATACAAGATATCCCAATCGGAGCTTACAGTTTGATTTTTGTTAGGTTGTTTTGACATTTAAACTAAAAGTACGAGTCACAGGAAAACACAGTAGTAGATGTCCTTGGAAATAAATAGATACACATCTCATTTTCCACCCAAAATACTTTCGACCGAAAATGGGGAAATGTTGCATTTCGGTTTCCGATTCAATTAAAAAAAATAAAAAATGTTGTGTCTGATTTTCACATGGGCAACTGAGAATGGAAGGGGCAATGCTTGATAATGCTTTGAAGTGCTTCATAGCAGTTGCCTATCTTTTTTTTTTTTTCCTGTGAAAAAAGGCAAACCAAAATAAGAAAACGGCCTAGCAAGGAAGACAAACATCACGTCACACGCACAATAACCTGTTACAAAGGTCACCTTCAAAATAAACACACCAAATAGCACATGGATGACAATGCCATACTTGCAGAAGGCTTTTACTATGAAGTTAGCTTTCATAGCTGTGGTAGCGAAGAAGCTAGCTTGAGTCTATGCGACTGTTTTTATTGCTGTCACATCACATCTCTAACAGTAGACCACCATTAAAAAAAATACAAAACTAAATAAATTTCTGATTAAGTATGCTAAGAAACTGCTAATCAATAACGTTGCCATTTTATGATACGACATAAGCCTCCAGCATTTGTGCTAGCTGCTAACTTTGTATATGGTGGATTCAAACACAGTCAGACATTTCAAACTCAAAAGAAGTCCATTAGACGTTAATAACCGAAAAAGTCTAAAACTACTTTTTTGGAGGACATCTTTGATGGAAACGCCCAAACCTCAGTAAGTGTATTCATATGTATGTAAAATGACAAATTGTTTATTAATGGCAATATTTCTTTTAACTTACACATACATTTAAAACAGTATAGTTTTACATGTTATACTCTATATAGTCTTTTACGGTGTCTCTTCAGGCACAGACGTTGTGCATCAGATTTTTATCTCGGTGCAGGCCAGTGACTTGCACATCGGAACTCTTACCCATTTTTCTCGTCTAAAGCAGGAAATTTTGGACTTCCCAGTTTTGTGGAATGCAGCATTAATTTCCTGGTGGTTAATGTTTTCCACAAACATGCCAATACTCCCCCACTTCACTCTTGAGTAATATTAATAATGGCTTGCTTGTGACTAAGATAGCAACCTTTCTAGCTTCTGCTCAGCAAAAAAAAAAAAAAAAAACTTCACCTCATCTCTTCTCATTTTGCCACCCAAGACAATCTGGACTTTGTTTGGGTTAGTCTGAGTCCAGCCCCTACTTAACAACCATGGACGGGCTCCTCCAGGAACCGGTGGTGTCCCTCTTAAAGATAAACAGACGTTATACAGCCCCAGGCAGTGGAAAATGGAAAGTGCTGAGTCTAAAAGTTGGTTGTGCTCACGGGGGATTTTCGTAGTGGACACCAACATGATGTCACGCCTTTAGCTGACCCTCTCGGCAAAATCAACCATCCCGTGGTTGAATGGCCACTGTAGAATCATCTGTGTTTGCACAAGTAAGGCACGAGATGAGAGGGCCTTAGTGCTTCTGAATGGAGCCGCAAGAGTCCAGCTGAGCCTCGTCCCATTGTGGTTCAGTGGCGCGTGAACCACCCACCCGTGCTTACTGCTTGAGATTTTAGATAAAAACAGATTCCCCTGTATACAATCTGCCAAAGCAGAGCCCGTTGTTTAGGTAGTTTAAAATGCATATGAAAAAGTTTAAATGTGAAGTTCAGGCATAAAATGTTCTTTATGATAATATGTTCTGTGTGGCCCCAATATCGGGCAGAAAAGGGCCGCACGGTGGAAAAGATGGTCAGCACGTCTGCCTCACAGCTTCCTCCGCCCTTCCTGTGTGGAGTTTGCATGTCCTCCCCGTGCCTGTGTGGGCTCTCTTTAAGCACTGGCTTCCTTTCACATTCCAAAATCATGCATAGTAGGTGTTTTGGACAATGTAAATTGTCCTTAGCTGTGATTGGACGCGTGTGGTTGCGTGTGCCCTACAAGAAACCAGTTCAGGGTGCCTAACCCCTGTAGAGAGCTGAGATAGGCACCAGCAAGCTAGCAACAGATAGTCAGGATAAGCAGCAGTGTTGTAAGCGATACCAACATAATGATCATAAACAACTTATATTTTAATATTGCGTTTTCTCTTAAAATTAACAAAATTATTGACACTTGTGTACTCTTCTAATTTGCAATTTGTGATCGTAAAACTGCTCTTAGAGACCACCTTGTACCGCTATCGACTGCCATTGTAAGTACAGTATATCTTGAAATGAGGCCAGTTATCATTCTGATACAGATACTTTTAATTTTTTTTTTTTTTTTTTTTGCTAATTACTCTATGCCATGCAATCTACCAATACTATGGTCATGATCAACCAGTCGACCATGATCGACACATTGAACCTCCTGTTTTAGATTATTTTACTTCAAATAATTTGACTGTTGTTGCATAAACTAGGTAGAATTGAGAAGAAGGCCCTTTCCCATTGCGTGTGGGAAATGGTAAAAGCCCTGTTGCATAGAAAGCAGTTGTTGCTGTCTGACAAGGATTGTACAGTAGACAGTATAGTACAGTACATTGTCAGAACCTTTGCCAGTAGATCAAGTTTCATTGCCATTACTAGCATAGCTAAAAAAGCCATTTCAAATTTGTGCGGGTCCAGACTGATGATCCGTGCGTTTTCTGTGCGGTTATCTTGTTCAGAGCCTTGGCAGGGCCGGGACTTTAACAGCTGAATTTGGGCAAAAGACAGACTACACCCTTGTCTTTTTGCCAGATGATCGCAGGGTGCTTGTGAACGGAGTATTCAGCAAGAATTTATCCCATGCCAGATGTATGGAAGCTCCAACCGACTTGAACCATGCCACTAGCATTATCCTTAGATTGCACATCCGGGATTTTTTATGAACATGATCTTTGTGTAAACTTCAGTGCATGTGTGTGGTCTAAATGGACGGCTCAGCTGCACTCTGCGCTTTTGTTTGACCTATTTGGAATAATTTGTACCTATAAGGAGGTTGACTTTTTATGAAATCTGGTCGTCAGTGCTGCTGACCTTGCTGCATCGAAGTGGTAAAGCGACTGAGAAAAGTGTGAGACGAGCCAGAGTTGGTGGTAGGTTTGCTAATACAAGCAATTTTTAAGGGCACGACACAATGTTCTAGCTTGGCTTCTGACTCCCAGCCAAAATAGGAGCAAGGGTACTAAAAGCTGCTTCTCCCAGAGGGAGTATTGTGCCCTCTTTCTTGGCCCATTCTGCCATTCCCTGCCTCGCCATGCCCACGTGCGATATTTTTAGCAATGACTGTTTTTCTCAACTCGCAGGCTCTGACATTTCCTTCCATCTACCCGCTTCCAGTTTGTTTCGCAGCTTCCTGTGTCCTCTAAACTTTGGTTTATAGGGTTTTCTTTGTGATCTACTCCTCACTCTGATGTTTTCTACCCTTGAACTGTTTGGTGAGTGGCAGAGTGCTCTTGGATTTGGTTCAGCGGACCAAACCTGATCCGGGGTTTGAGAAGTTGAGCGTGCCACTCCGTTGTAGCGCACACAAACAATGACACCATAGCCTCAACCTGTCTATCTAACAGTGTTTATTTGCATCATATTCCTTAGAAAAAAAATGACCCTAAAATCTGATGTCCACTATATGGATAAAATCATTTGATACTCTCATGACTAGGGGTATATACAGTAGTTATGATTTTTTGAGGGGACATTATTTTTGGTCATAGAGGCCATTAACTAAGATTTAAAACCAATATTTATATATTCATTTTCAATAAACAGGAAATTTTGCCATCAAAATGTTTTAATGAAAACAAACTAATTCAAATTAATTGAAATGTCTTTAAGTATATGTTGCATATTGATCTTATTTTCAGATTTGCATAATGTTGATGATTTTTTTTAAATAATATTTTGACAATATACATTTCAAATAGTACTGACTGACAGAAAAATAAAATCTCAGTTATCACAAGTCATTCTTGACAATTATTATTTTTATTGTTTTACTTGTGATTATTATTTTATTATTAACGCTCTGCATAACAACAAACCAAGAACCCATTGAAATAACAATTGCACACAGTGAAACTATGATTTTTTATTCTATTTATTATTCATATTACTATAATATGTAACAATCAGAGCAGCGCTCCCAATGTTGTTGTATATAAGATGACAAATAGGTATTCTGTTCCATTCTAAAGCAACCGTTAATTTAAAGGTTTGATTTATTAAAACATAAACCCCAAATCAATAATTTGTACTGGTTTTAAATCAGTTTTAACGTAAACTTAACTTTGAAGGCCGATAGGAGATCCCTAGTTCATAACCCTGGATCAAATCCGCACACGTTTACTATGGAATTGTGTAACCCTCACTGCTGTCAATTTGCATCGGATCTAGTTTGTGTTTAATTAGCACCACAACAGCAGGGATGCTGTTTAATCAAAAGTTTTGTTCGAGCGGCTGGTTTAAGCTCACCCTTGACAATGAGAAATCAGCTTTGCATGTCGTAGGCGTGACCCGGGGAATTAAATGTCCTTCAAACAATTACAGGGAGTCGCCTGGCCTCCATGTGCCCCGCCGAGACAGCTGTGGACTGCATTTATGTGAAAGTGGATTTACGTCTGTTGTTTCTCGTCTTGACTTTGCTCATTAGTCAGTTTGGAAGATCTCAGCGTGTTGCTTTCCGCTTGGTGAATACTCACATTCCTGTATTCGTTTTGCTGCATAGCCATGCTAGCTTTGTCTTAACGTATTTTTTTATTTTTTTTTAATAATGTCATCAACTTCATTTGCCATGTCAGTGATGATACACCCCTTGGTGTTTACTTGAATACATATTTGTTTATATTTTTTTTAATGTAAAAAGATTTGTTTTATTTAAAATGTACAAATATGTCGTTGCAATAGATTTAGTTGCGCAGATGAATTGTAACACGAAGCATCATATTGCAAATTTTGTTTACAGTGACTCCTTTACAAAACATTGTATGCCTTTGTTAAGTTTTATACAGATGTGCAAGTGATGCAATTTTCTGACGGACGAGCCAGAAATAAAACAAATGATGTTACGCAATCCAGTGTATTGCACTGTTAGGAGGGATTTTGTAGAAATATTTCTTTTAAAAAATGTTAAGAATCATTACTGTGGGGAAAAATAATGTATATTGTGCTAGGGGGTAAACACATTTATTCAAAGCCATCCCTTCCTGTTTTTGCTTGTTTTTATGTTTAATACATGCAGTATTGTTGCATATTAAATCTACAATGAATTGCTTGATACATTTCCACAGTAAGCGAAGAAATGTAGATGTATGTCCATTCAATCCACATCAACTTCAGCTCTAGAATTTAGTTTAAAATGTTCCATAAAAGTAATCTTCCGCCACCTTTTTCCTTTTTTTTCCCGCACAGGATCTGAAAAAACCTTTTGACAAAGCCTGGAAGGACTACGAAACTAAAGTGTAAGGCGGCTGTTTCAGCCATTTTGAAATGTTCATTTTGAAACGTGCCCTTGTTGTCTTCACTAACCACTTTCCCCTGCTTTAACACCCCTTGTGATTTTCTCTCACGTTCACGTTATTGTAATAACCTCTGTCGTCTTCTGCATCCTTTTGGTTGTGCATGCAAAAAAAAAAAAAATGTTTATAGGTTTTGATATATATCTTACAAGCTGCAAAGGACATTCTTTACTGAAAGGGTAATACATTCTCTCTCCAAGCCCGTATAATTAGACAGTTCAGTCTTGTTGCCAACATTCAGCCTGGTGCTGCATGGCATTAGTCCACCATCAAAAGGGTCAAGTTGCGTGCCTGAGGGGGAAATTTGAGCGAAAGCACTTGTGATCTGGCGTTTGTTTGAATTTCCAGTTTGGAGCATCGTGTCACTTTTAATGCTGTTTGTTCAGGGATTGTGATTCATTTCATATTTCTTAACTGCAATTTGGATAATGACACTGAAACACAAACGCATTGTCATCATCGCTTTCAATGCATCAGCTGTTATTGAAACCCTTCCTGAACCGACAGCAAAGAAAGTGAGTGGATTCTCTGCTCCATCATAAGTTGAACGACCGTCATCTTGGCTTGTGGCCAGACAGCATGGCAAACTCGTGCCTCTCAATCAGCGATAGCCATGATGACTGCAAAAGCTGTGGATGCATGTGCTGATACAGTTTGGCAGGTTTACATCAAAGAAATGGCAAGCAAATTTTGCATAAAACTGGAGCTTGAAACGCAAGGGTGGCAAACTCATTTTCATTGCGGGCCACATTCTACAAGCCTGTCAATGATATAATGGTATAATAATCAAGTTCTCCGATTATTATATGTACACAGTTGTTCCTGTTTTAGGGATGTCACAATAAATAAAATCATTTTAGTAATTAGATTACAAACTATTTTAAGCAAAATCAGTGCCTTGAAGCCTCCTCAATCATTTTTTTATTGCTCACTCATCTACCCAATGTATAGAGTGACCATATTTTCAAAACCAGATCAATGCAATTTTACTCATATGCGTAGCAAATGGGCACCAGGAACTATTTCTAACATAATCAGTAGCCGATCTGATGACCAGTGGCTGCGTTATTGCTTTAGCTAAGGCTAATCGCTATCTTGGATGACACTTCAACAGTGCTAAACAATACACTTACCATTATCCTGCTTTTTGTTATGTTGTAAAAATGGCATCCCCTGCTTTGCGACTTGCGTTGACATGTGGCTGTTCTGATTTATATTCATCAAATAAATAATAAAACATTGCCACGTACACCTGCGATATACTCATGGAAAATTGGACTCAAGCTGTGTTGGGACTCGGGACTTAAAAAGGTCAAAATCCGGACTGTAACCAGGACGTCTGGTCATCCTCCCCGCATTGACAGAAATTTTAATGATGCTGGTGATCCAAGAGGAACTTAATGCACTAAATAGAGAGAATGTCCACAGGATGGGATCATTTTACATTTAAAAACAAAGATAAATAACAGTGTCTGTTAGCATACTTCAACACTTCTAAAATCGCTACACAAAGTATCAGTGAGCTAATTTATTGTAGCGTACCACTGCTAGCTAAGCTAGTCAATTGTAAGGCTTCCACAAGTGGTTATGGATAGGTACAACCACTTAAAGGTTTTCAATCATCTAATTCAACAAATATTAATAAAATAAAAGCTCAACCAATGTCTTGCCACTCAATACACCAATTAGCTAATAGTTAAAATACCCAGCAATATTTCTGAGATTGGTAATGAAAAGATGCATCCTTTTTGCAATCTGAAGTTCAAAAGAACACTGCAGGTTGCATGGAATGCAGCCACTCCTCCATTGTGTGATATGGTCTTATTATTTTTTTTTCTCCTCATTGCCTGCCGGAGTATGCGCCGTTGTTGGTCTTTGTGTCAAATCTTTCAAAATTATAAAGATGCTCTGTCAAAGTATGCACCCATATTTTTCTTTGTTTTGAAAAAAAACCCCAAAAAAACAATAGTTTCCTAAAAATGAATAGAGAAGGATTTTTTACAAAGACCACTATTTACTGTCTGCGTTCACTAGCGTAGCTGAGGCGCCTCGAGTTCACCCCTGCAATGTTTCTCTTTGCCAGGACCAAGATTGAGAAGGAGAAGAAGGAGCACGCCAGGCAGCACGGTATGATCAGGACGGAGATTAGCGGGGCGGAAATTGCCGAGGAGATGGAGAAGGAGAGGAGATTCTTTCAACTGCAGATGTGTGAGGTTCGTTTAATTAGCGGTGGTATTCAAGTTCCACTTTGTTGCTGCTACTTTGAAACCTAGGTAAGAGCAATTTGTTCTGGGACATAGGTCAAACTTACAGGGTTACTAAACCCTAAAAATTAGTACTACGCCTTCCAATACGCAATTTGCCATTAGTTTTCATATGAACACATGTGATCAGGGTTTAGGTGACAACCAATCACGGCTTCTCTTGTGAATGTCACATGACCAACTTCAGCAAATACTGGAGATAAGCTGAAATTGGTCCTTACCTTAGCCTTGAACACATGTGAAGTCATTTTCAGTTGACAGCAGGTGTTTTGAAAGAATAGTTTACTTATTATAGACAGTAAATAAACTTTTTATTTTTGAAAATGGCTAAATAAGTAAAGTACCCCTCTACATACGTAAGCCAATACTTTTAGGAAATATGTTCCCAAACTACTACTTCTTTTTTTTTTTTTTTTCAGTTCCATTCCTTTGGAGATTTACTGGTGGAAAAATCCCACTGGTGTGTTTACCAAGCCAGTGTAATTTGTAATGATAAATATTTCATGGGAGTGCTGCGCCTTCACTGTCAAAACATCGGGCTCTTCTAGGGGTCACATCCCCCAGTTTGCACACCACTGTTTTGACATCAGATTTTTTTGTACAACTTGTATATTTTAGTGTAATTCAGGTGTTTTTGACTTTTGCAATTCACATCATTTTATCATAAAAAATACCAATTGCCAAACTAGTAATAGCTGTTAGGAAAAACTGCAAAATGTCATCATTTGACAAATATTTCCATCCAAAGTGTGTATTCTTTGGAATACAGGCACACACTTCACATGTTTTATGATTGTAAAGCCTGAGCCGTTTTGATTTAAGCTTCCAAGAACTTGAAAGATAACATTTTTACTTTCATGTGAGCAAGATGAAAAGTATAGTGAACATGTATTTTGAAGAAAAATGTTCCCTCTGGCTGAACCTATTTCTAAATGAGTCCATCTTGGTAATGTTCACAGTATCTGCTCAAAGTCAACGAGATCAAAATCAAAAAGGGAGTTGATCTACTGCAGAACCTCATCAAGTACTTCCATGCACAGTGCAAGTAAGGCATACGCTATTTCGATGCATACAGCGATCTTCGCAAATTTTCACGGAAATGCATTCATTAGGTTTCTTTCTTGGTGGAGGTCATCCTGAGTGTTCATTTGTTTTGTTTTGTTTTTTGTCCAGTTTTTTTCAAGATGGCCTCAAAGCGGTGGACAACCTAAAGCCTTCCATTGAAAAACTTGCCACAGATCTACACACAGTGAGGATTACTTTCTTTGCAATTTACATAGACTTCTATTTTGTTTGTCTTTTCTGCATTTTGTATATATCGTCACCAGATAAAGCAGGTTCAGGATGAGGAGCGCAAGCAGCTGACTCAGTTACGGGATGTGCTTAAGACATCGCTACAAGTGGAGCAGAAAGAGGTAGCACAAACACTTGAATGATTTAAAAAAAAACATGCAACCTCTGGGGTGTTTCACTTGTGAGGTTCCACTGTACGCACCCACGGGTCTATTCGGGTTTCTCCTCATGCACAATAAACCTTGCAAAAATGCTACAAATGACATTTTGATCTTATCTGAAGTTTTCTCCTCTCTCTCATTGCCTCCACAATTTGTGAAACAAGTCTAGAAGAGTAAGTGGATTAAAAAACAAAAAAACTGCATTTATTTTCAGTAGTTGATGCTGCGCCATTTGTGTGTGTTTGATCTCCTGCTTGATTTGTTGTCATGTAATTTTTGTTTTGTTTGAGAAACGCAACAAGTTGTAATCCAGTTGGCTGTGTGCATGTCTCCTGATAATTGATAAAATCTGAATACTTTTACAGTATTCTTGTCATCACTGGCCTTGTAGTTGACCATTTCCAGCACTGCTATTTTTGAGTAGGCACTTACAACAGTGTCAATATCCATCTGTCAATGTCAACATTGATTTTTGATGCAATAAAGCTCTCGCTACAGTATTTTCTTTGCGTGTGCTTTTCCAGGAATCGCAGGTGCGCCAGAGCACCACCTACAGCTTACATCAGCCGCAAGGCAACAAGGAGCACGGCACCGAGCGCAGCGGCTATCTTTACAAGAGAAGTGATGGGTGGGTTTCGAAAACTAAACGAATGCATCGGCTTTGCTTGTTAATTTATCCACTGCCATTGACGGACAAAAGTAGAAAATCCATTTGAAAGGGGAAGTCAACTTCAAAATGTTTTCATCATAATAAGTTCTATGTAGCCTCCAATGCATTTTTAAAGGTGATCTTATGAAATATCCGATATAAATTGCTCTTATCTATATTTCTGTGCCTCTTTTGATAAACATGTGATGCAGGTTGAGGAAAGTATGGCAGAAGAGGAAATGCACGGCCAGGAATGGATACCTCACCATCCCGCATAGCACTGTAAGGAAACCGTCACTGTCTAGCCATACGACATTCGCGCGCTCTGATCAAGTTGTCACTTGAAACTGTCGTCCGTCCGTCCGGCAGGCAAACAGACCGCCAGCCAAACTCAATCTGCTCACCTGTCAGGTGAAGCACAATCCCGATGAGAAGAAGAGCTTTGACCTCATATCCCGTAAGCCCAGCCCTTCTTTTACTTTCTCGCCGTCTGCCATTTTTTTTTGACCGCAAATTGCTGCTCAAAGGAAGTGAAAGGTCACAGCTGGATAGAAAGCCGGATGGATAGGCGGATTTTTTTTTTTTTTTTCCAGCAAGGATGTTATCTTCTCGTTGCTCCTTCATTGTTTATTTGGAGGATTATATAAAATGTGTTTATTAGTATCTCTTAATATTGAATGAAACAATCTTTTAATTATGCCATATGCAGGGGGGTATTTATGAATAATGATGCATTTGCAGTGCAATAAATTTGAGTATTGTAGGGACATTTATGTATTTCTGCATAGGTGTCAAACAAGGCCCAGGGGCCAGTTTTGTCCCTTCTCAACATTTTATGTGGCCCTCGAAATGCTGTTTTGACTTCAAGTTTCTGGCTAAAATATGAAACTAACCATGTGCGCAACAAACTCAATATTTCATTTGACTTTACATTTGACAGAAACTGTAACTTTGACACCTCTGCTTTAAATAATTAGCCACAATTTGAAATATTTAGATTTTCCTTTCAAAATGTTGCTCAGGCAACTCTATGAATTATTTTCTGTGCAATCTACTGTGATTTTCTTCCTTTCAGATGACAGAACGTATCACTTTCAGGCCGAAGATGACCAGGACTGCCAAATGTAAGAACCCAATCCCTGTTTTTACCCAACTTCATCTTGTTTCCTATTTTTTCCAGTTCACATACTTCCTTTTTAACACAGCCCAACCTTTTGCACTATTTTTATCATTCAACTTATCTACCCCACTTTGACGTCTCCCTTTGTTCATTGTCACCCATTTTCCCCCTTCACCTGCAGCTGGATCTCAGTGCTCCAGAACAGCAAGGAGGAGGCGCTGAACCAGGCTTTCAAGGGTGACCAGCACGTCGGCGAGAACAACATCGTGCAGGAGCTGACCAAGGCCATCCTGGCCGAAGTCAAGAGAATGACGGGGAACGACGTGTGTTGCGATTGCGGCGCGCCCAGTAAGTGGTGACATTCTGAAATGATTGACAGCTTATATTACGCTCTATTATTTGCCATTGATTTGTATTTAATTCCCCTTCAGCAGCTGTTTAAATCCAATTTCTGTCAGAATTATTGGACTGTGACTTTCTTCTTCGAAAGTGTGAGAAGCCCTCGGGCAGCTGTAAAACTTCTCCAAGGACATATCACAGTCGGTGCATATATTACAAAAGTGTTTTTTTTTTTTTTTTCCCAAGGACATTATATCAGAAAGTGCGTGTGAGTTTCTGATTTACTACAGCCTTTTACACTGGACAGCTACGTTGGCATTTTCTCAGCTCAGCTGTGTTTAATAGCCCAAACGGGACAGGATTTGTCTCGGTTTGAATCACTCCTTGAATTTGTCGTTTTCTGACATAAGGTCAGAGGTGTAAAATGGCCACCGGCTGTGAGTGGGAAGTTAAAAATCCAAGACACTTTGTCCCATGCCCATTTGCGTCAAAAGCAATCATCATTATTTTAGCATTTAAAAATCAAGGATATAAAAATTAAGTTGTGTAATTGAGATTTTGCAACAGTGGCAGAATGCTGGATGGGTTGTTTACAAGACATATACGCTAACTACGTAATTGTTGCATTTAAAGTCCACTTATTTTGCCAGTTAAAAGTTAATAGTGTCCCCTCATTTCTTGCGGTTAGTGGGGAGCAGGGATAAATAAATAAGTAATCAGATTAAAACAAACTAAATTGTGAAATTGAGATTTTGCAAAAAATTGCAAAATGCTGGATGGATGGTTTACAAGATACTTAAGCTAGGTACTTACAACATAATTGCTGCATTTAGCCCCCTTATTCAGCCGTTTTTATCAGTAGACAGTTAATAGTCACAGTGTATGAAATGTGTTTAAAACCTAATTTACAACCCTTCTTCTTTTAAAATAGTTATTTCATTGAACTACTTGGGCAACGGTATCTATGAGGAGGAAATCCAATGTGCAATTTTCTTTCTCTTTTTCCAGATCCGACGTGGCTGTCCACCAACTTGGGCATCCTCACTTGTATCGAATGTTCCGGGATCCACCGAGAGCTTGGGGTCCACTACTCCAGGATCCAGTCGCTCACTTTGGATGTACTCAGCACCTCCGAGCTCTTGGTAGGCCGCTGTCGGCGTCTCTCATCTTCCTTGTGCTTCTCCGGCTTTCGCATCCGTAATTCTGGGATGTTGTGGTAGGATGACAGCGGTAGAAGCGGTGGTCATACTTTGAATATTTTGCCTTTTTGGGGGGCTTCTGCAATCTTTTTAACTCCTGTCAGTGTTTGCGTGTGCCAGATCAAATGACTCCTTGTTGTTAAATGCAGGACATTGTTTGAATCAATGCTATGCAGAAGTGCGGTATGTAACTATTCCACATGCGCATTCCACAGCTGGCCAAGAATGTTGGGAATGCAGGCTTCAATGAAATCATGGAGGCAGGTTTAAGTGCTGAAAACGCAGTGAAACCCAACCCCGCCAGTGACATGTAAGCGTTCTACTCCTCACTCCTCGCCGCAGTCGTTACATGCGTAGTGAGCCGACACTCGGCACCTTCCATCAGGCAGGAGAGGAAAGACTTCATCATCGCCAAGTACACAGAGAAGCGCTTCGCCAAAAAGCGATGCCCAGATTCCGCCTCCCGCCTCCACACGCTGTGCGACGCCGTCAAAGCTCGCGATATCGTCTCCCTCATTCAGGTCTATGCTGAGGGAGTGGACCTGATGGAACCCATACCGCTAGCCAACGGACATGTCAGTATATCTACTTACTGGCCGCAATGTTAGGTAGAAGTCAAGCTGTGTCAAAAAAAATAAAAAAATCAGTCTTCCGGACTTATGATAGAAATGAACAAGCTTCTAACGGTTAAAAAGAAAAAAAAATGTTTTTTTTTTTTTTTTCTTGATTTAATATTACTGTTAGAAAAAAGCTTCTGACGATATAAAAACTGAATCAAAGTTACTGGATTCTGACGTCATTAAAAAAATAAATAAGAGAAAACCTCCCAGTGGCAGAAAGGGGCTTCCCCTTCAAGCCCATTTCCACCAGGAAATGAAAAAAAAAAAAAATATATATATATATATATCTTAACTGCTTTTTTTAACTGTAGGGAATGGGGTTCCATAATACTGGTATGAATTAAAAAAAATAAAAAGTGATGCAGAAGGTTCGTTATATCCTACTGAAAACCCCAGCCTTTTTCGTTTGTGTCCCCTGTTGCATCCATTTTCCACTGAGCACACTAGCACTCAAATGAGTCAAAAGTTATAGAACAAAAACTAATGTCCATTATAGTGGACACAAATAAGCGACGTCTCACGAGGATAAAGCAGTGAAACACTTTACCGAATGTCATCATAATTGCTCCACTGCTAATTTATTTCGTCCCTCAGGAGCAAGGAGAGACGGCTCTCCATCTGGCTGTCAGGCTGGTGGACAGGACCTCTCTTCACATCGTCGACTTCCTCACCCAGAACAGGTAAACAAAAAAGCACGCAAGCGAAAAATCAGTTACGAGACGGCTCAGTTGGCCAGCCTATTAAAGGCTGATATGTTTTGACACTCCATTTAGCCATGTGACATTTAAACGAGGACGCTTATCTATTGATGCAATTTACCGGAGGACACTCAATTTCCGGAAATGTGATAATTGGTACAAAATGTAGTATTTTGCTTCATCACAAGAACTTTTTGTACTCATCCTTGTGCTTTCTCCGTCTGCAGTTTAAATCTGGATAAGCAGACGGCAAAAGGCAGCACGGCACTGCACTACTGCTGCCTGACTGACAACAGCGAGTGTCTGAAGCTGCTGCTCAGGGGCAAAGCCTCCATAGACATCGGTAAGCTCAACATCTGCCTTTAGTGACACTCGCTGAGGCATTGTTTGGAAAGGACAAAGATGGGTGGAGAGTCGTAATGGAGAACTGAACAGACCGAAAGCTATCAATACAATGGCAGAGATTTCTGATCCAGCTAGCGTTGGATCTTATGTTGTTACCTTAACCAAGTGATTGGTGAGCCCATTTCATTCATGAAATTGATTACATTTACACATGTACATTGATCTTATCGGCCTCTTTCCTTCAATGTTCTTCGTTAGACCAGAAATAAAACATAAAGTTGAATATTTCAACCGAGTCTGATGGAGCAGACGTCTTACAATATGTGCGTTCTGTAGATAGTTGCGTCAAAAACATTACAAAATCAACTTTTTGGATTATATATTTACACCAATAATTTGGGTCATATGAATACATTTTTAAAAAATGGCTTATTCTGTACAAAACAACCACATTTCTTTTTATTTTTGTACTTCTTAATTTAGCCAAAAAATGTTGGGTCAAAATGAATAACCTACAAAACCACCAAATTTTAATTGGGTTATTAAGTTGCATCAGGCTTTTTCTTTACTTTTTTTTTTTTAATCCAATGTTTTTAGAGTGTAGTTGCAAAAATAAAGTGAATAACCCAAAACAGAAAAAAACAAAATTGGCTTAAATGAGTAACCCAAGATGTGTCAGTCTCTTTAACTAATATTTTCATCCAAACATCTTTTAGAGCGTAGGTGTCAAACTCCAGTCCTCGAGGGTCGGTATACCGCATTTTTTCCGGTTTACCTCTCCCCAACACACCTGATTCAAATGATTAGCTCATTAGCAAGGCCTGCAGGAGCTTAAAAATGTTCCCAATCATTTGAATCAGGTGTGTTTGTGAGAGAAAGTTCGAAAACATGCAGGATACCGGCTGTCGAGGACTGGAGTTTGACACCTGTCTTTTAGACTGTAGGTGCATCAATACATTGAACAACCCCCCAAAAATAAAACTAAACAAAAAAAAAATCCTATTTTTTTTTAATTATTTTTTTTTTACCCAAACATTTTTATAGTGTAGATTCATACATAAATAAACCCAAATTTAGTTGTGTCTCTGACCCAATTGTTTCTACTAGAGCGTCAGTAAGCTGTTTAGTATTTTGCCATCCTTGTTATGGTTCCCCATCCAGATTTTTCCCTCACACAAACACATCTGTGAGGTTGAGTTCCCAAGGGGTTCGACTCCATGGCGACTCTTTCTCACAACACTAATCTTCCCTTCTGCCGTGACCTGTCATCAACAAAACACACCGATAATGTGGACAGAGAGGCAGCGGACGCAGTGTGGGAAACGTCTCCGTGTCAGTGAGGGGAGAGAAAGCGGCTCCGACGTTTGCTCCGTTATTGACTCTAGCGTTCCTCCGCTCTCCCCTTTCAGCTAACGAGGCCGGGGAGACGCCGCTGGACATCGCTCGCAGGCTCAAACACCTCCAGTGCGAAGAGCTGGTGAGCTGATTCTGACAGCGAACACTCACAGGTCACTTCCTGGGAAAAACATGGCCGCTCATTTCGTGTGTACAGTTGAGCCAAGCTCTGGCAGGGAAATTCAACGCCCACGTCCACGTGGAGTATGAATGGTGCCTGCAGCATGAAGACTTGGATGAAAGTGATGAGGATCTTGACGAGAAGGTGACAGGACGTTCGGTGTGACGCAAAGCCTGCGTGGCCTTGAGTTAAGAGCTCCATCTTCCTGTGTACGTTGCAGCCCAGCCCCCACCGCAGAGAAGAGCGTCCGGTCAGCTGTTACACACCGGGCAGCAATTCCCACCTGCACGGAACGGCCAAGGACAAGCAGCGCTCCTATATGCCAAATTTGGTCAATAATGAGACTTATGGAACCATCGTCAACAACAATTCTCCTCAGGCCGGGGTGCCAGCCACCATCTCTGCCCCGCCGCTTCCTCCAAGGAACCTGGGTACAGTTTTCCCCCCAAAAATATTATTTTTTTATTTAACAATTCATGTAATGCACAAAAAACACACTCGAACAGAAGCTGTTGTTGGCCTCGGCTTTTCACACACTTTCTCACACCAGGCCTTGCCTCTTAAAGGAAAATGTTTTTATGTTCAAATGTTCTCTGTGGCGCCATATGCAGAAAATGAATTAAGTAGCATTTCTGTTCATCAAGCAGGCTTTTTTAATGACTGGTTTAGGCTAGTGGGGGCACATGGAACATATTGTAGTATTAATGAGACAGTTATTCATAATTAATTGAACAAGGAAAATATTTTTCATGTGCAATTAATACCTTCAAAAACACATTTTGCCACTTGCTGTCAACCTCAAATATGTTACTTGCTTCTTTACTTTCTCCCAATCTCGTTTACTTGCTTTCTTGTTTCCTTGTTCTTGTTTCCCTGCTTCTTTCCTTGCCCTGTTTTCTTCATTCCTTGCAGTTTTTTCCTCTTTTCCACTTTTTTAAAAGTACATTTAGGTTTAAACGTGTGTAATAGAGGTAAAATGATATCAAAATGTGTTTTGGTCTCTGTGTTCTGCGAGCGGTTTTGAAGCATATCCATCTGCATAAAACGCAGTTCACCAAAGCCTTTGGCCTGTGTGGATGTCTAAAGGACTGACATCATGTCTACGCTTCGACGCTATACACTCGCGCAAGTAATTTCATTTCTTGGTGATGTGTGTGTGCTACTAAGAAGCGCAACATAGCTCCACTATCCAACCACACCGTGACACGGCCATCACAAGACCTATTTAATAATGTTAGTGGCCGTATGGAGCTCCGCCAAGGAGCATCTCATCTCCCAGCCGCACCATTCCTCACCTTCCCTCTACCCCTATTAATGTCCCTCTCAATTTCACTCACATATAATCAGATTTTTTTTTTTTTTCCCCATTCTTCTTCCTGACTCGCAGTCCAGTTAGCAGGCCTCGGAGGGGCGAGTCAGCCCTCGTCGTCCAGCGGCTGGAAGCCTGCCCCCTTAGACCTGGTTGGTCGACAAAGATCATCATCGGATCCGCCCAACATGCACCCCCCTGCCCCCCCTGTTCGGCTCACCTCTACTGCGGGTAAACATGGGTTTTGTGTGGGTATGAATGCATACACACACATATATATATATATATATATATATATATATATATATATATATATATATATATATATATATATATATATATATATAACACAATTGTTTATTCAAAACTTTGTGCTGCAGGTTTGGGTCCTTCTCCTGCAGGAAAAATTGACACACTGAGTTTACATTCCAAGTCGGCTCAAGGACCTGCAGGATCAAGAAGCAGTCAACAAAAGTCACCGGCAGGGTGAGGATATATGAACTAGGACCCGGCCGATTTAAAAAAAAAAAAAAAAAAAAAAAAAAAATCTTTCTGCATTGTCAGCTCATATTGCTGGTGTATTTAATAGAGTGGCCACGTCCGTTATAAAGGCTAACAAAATGATCTGTGCCCTTGTAGCCTTTCGACTTCCTGCTGTACGTTCCGTCAGGCACTCTTACTTTATTCTTTTTTCCAGCAACGATAAAAGTTTCAATCGAACACCAGTCCATCGGACGGCTTCAATCGAGCGGCCAAGTGAGTAAACCGATTTAAGGCCATGCGCGTACAGATGGCAAAGCTCCGTGTCAGTCATTTCTTTTTCCGAGGACTCCGCGTTTGTGCTGTGGAAGCGCGCAAACCCTTGTTGTCTTTGTGATCTCATTTCCTCTTCCCGGCCCAGCTAAGGAAGTGCCGGGTTGCCCCCAGAACTCTATAGGTCACACTCTGCCTCCAGCCCATCACTCCAGGAAGGCCTACACCGTGAGTCGAGAGCCCCCGTCACACTCTTGTTTTGTTCGCTAGTTTGCGTCAATGTCACACAATGTTACACGTTATCGCCCGATTCCCAGAAGCACAGGCCAAAGCGAGTTAAGGCCATCTACAACTGCATGGCGGACAACCCAGACGAGCTGACCTTCTCGGAGGGCGAGGTCATCGTGGTTGATGGGGAGGAGGACCAGGAGTGGTGGGTCAGTATCCCAGTGTGTAGTTGTGTGTTTGTGCCTGTTAAAAAAAAAAAAAAAAAAAAAAGACAAGCAACCCCCATCGATGCATAGAAGAATTTTTCACTTCAAATTTGTCAGACAGTATGAACCAGGCAATGAAAATCTAGGCAAAGTACACAAACATTTGAAAACAAGTCTTAAAATGAATAATTGACTTTTTGCAAATGATGTTGATGTCGTTAATATCATTAACGTGTGACCGATGAAAACTGTAGCGTTTATTTAAGGCGTAAAGCCATTTTGGAAGGTTGGTAAATAGTAATCAGCATCACTGAAAAGCATCCCCGTGAGCAGTGCAACCAAGGATTATATTAATAATCGTTTAATTTGTCAATTTGGATCTCTTTATTCAAAAGCCTTTTTAAAAACTGAAAATACACTGTAACAAATGTATTTCACAATTTGCTTGCGACTTTTTTGTCAGATAATTGGAAAAATGTTGACGTTTTTCAAAAGTTAAATCAATTCCTTCCAATGTCTTAGTCCGAATCTACAATGCTAATAAGTTTACTTTCATAGAGGACCAAAGAAATCTAACAATATTTTCAGGGAAGCTGAAGAATCGAGCATTTGTATGGTTTCAGGTCTTAAAATGATTCATCGATTATCAAAACTAATTCTCGATTTATTTAGTAATTGTTGTAATAATAGTTGTTGATAATTTGTTGCTCCTCTAATATCCGTATTTGGACGTTTTTAACATGCAGTGTGCACACTAATTAGTCTGAGAGACAGTGTTGTTGGGTGTTGCTGGTTTGGTTAGCAACAGGGTGGAATTATTAGGCTTAGCGATTAATGATTGTCTGAACAATCGTGTCTGTCAACAGTTAATACTTATTTTAGATTTTTCTGATGGGGGGGGAAAGAATGCATTTATTAGGACTACCATACCCGACTTGGTCGCCTTTTTACCCCTCCAGCCCAAGCATCTATTATAGTTATTTCTTTGTTTGCGTGGCTAATGCAATGAGCGACTAATTAATACACTGCATCTATGTCGAGGCCGATATTTGTGGAAATACGGTCATTGTTGTGTAAACGTACCCTCAAGACGATCCCTTGCTCTCATTTCCACGGTAACCATGGTAGCGCTAGCAAAAAGCCATGAGCTCATCTTGAACTGGCGTCTCTCTCTCACACACACACACACACACACACACACACACACAAAATCCCCATCCCCACCCCCCTTTTTGCCCCCCACTCCCACTTCCTCTGCGGAGCCCCTTGAGTGAAAGTGAACCAGCTGCAGCCTCTGAATTTAGCCGTCCTCGCTGTTCCCGCCGTAAGGTCCCCAACTTCCTCTCGTTGCATTTAGCATTGTTAGCGCCGCCATGTTTTCTTCGCCAGTGAACAAACATGTTGGAGCTTTGTCGTTTTCAGGTCTAGAAATGACTAAATGGAGCTTTTCAATATTGTCTCCATTGTCAAGGTAATGAGCTCTTTTTGTCCACGTTGTAGTCAAATAGCCATCTTGTGACCTGTGAAGTAACTAAGATCCTTGTCATCCACAACACGCCGTATTTTTCAGATTTAAGTTGCAAATACGACTTACGCTCCGAAAAATATGGATTACATAAAAGGTATCAATCTTTCACCCAAAGCCCTTCTAGCAAGTCCTCTTGTGTAGTGCGTAGCTTAGCGCGTGTTTAGAAGCTGAATCCTTCTCTGAAAACAAATGTGTTAAATAAGATTGCAAACAGTTTTGATAACATTGCAAGAAGTGGTATTTGTTGACATTCTTCGGTTCAATGAAACTTCAAAAGTCAAAACCGTTTCATTACGCTGCTTGGACAGTTGAAACTGTTTCCGCCATGGGAAATACACGGACGCCTTGACGTATGAGTTTAATTTGGTCTGTGACCACATTTGCAACTCAAAACTTCATGTCTCAAATCGTCGTTACCGGGTGAAAGGATCCCAGATCCTCAAAGTGAAGTGACTCGGACTTGGATGCAAAAAACAAAACAAAAAAAAAGAGATATCCCTAATAACATTAGTTGTTGATTAAAGGAGTATATGGCGCTGGTTTATTATTATATTGCCTCGCTGCATATTACTGGACCGTTATCTAGTATCAATATACGCTTGTCCAACTCATGTCACAAGCCACTGTTTTCGATATGACTCCTGTCCGAGGGCAGTTTTGAATGTGAACCCAAATATATATATGATCCCTTCATGTTACACAATCACAAAAAAATATGGATAGCTAGTTTTGAATTACAAGGCCAGTAAAAACGTAAAATTATTGCTACGTTTATTTGAGAACTGGTACATCGATTCACGAAAATTGAGGGCCACAAAATGATATGGTGGGCCAGATTTGGCCCCCGGGCCTTGAGTTAGACACTGATGTGTCATACCATCCCGACAATGACATTTTAGCCAGAAAAAAAAAGCACTTGTGCGTCAAGGTACCCCTGTAACGACAATAATGTTTTTGAGGGTTCATCAAAGGGAAATCTATCATAGAATCCATTTTATAATTTACGTAACCTTGCAAAATTCTTATGTCATACAAATCGAAAAACATAAGACAAATAACCTGTTGTATAGTACAAGGAAAATAAAGTTCTTCTGTTTTCATGAGTGCTTTGTACTCATGTTTCTTTGTGACCTCTCTTCCAGCTGGGCCACATTGAAGGCGATCCGATGAGACGAGGAGCATTCCCGGTCACCTTCGTACACTTCATCGGGGACTGAAATGTCACCGCAGGGAGGCGAGCGACTGCGGGATTTCAAAGTCCCGTTGGCCCCTCCGTGGTGACCGCCATGACATTCGATGTTTTTTTCTTTGTTGTTGTTTTGTCAACCGCTTGCCGTTTGTGACTAGAAGACAATTGACATGATCGTAGCCAACGACGTCTCACAAGAAATGCACTTTCCCATGCCGCGCCGTCACACCTAATGAAGGTTCTGTACCTTTCACGTCCTCCGCTTGTTTGTACGTTAGTAAATGAAAATACAAAGCGAGGGGTTGACTTCATTTCAAATGATAAAAAAAAACAAAAACATGCTCGCAAAGCCTTATTATGAAAAGTAAGCCGCAATACTACTCTCATTCATTCATGTCAAATGAGACTTTACGCGCGGTAATGTTTTTATGTAGGCTCAACCTGTCATCTGCCTTATTAAGCAGCGAGGATATGTCATAAATCTGAGAATGTCAAAATAGAACCAAAATGATTCATAACCTGGCCCCATTTTGAGTTCAAGTGTATTCTTTTAATACTTTTTGATGACACAAGAAAGTGGGGAAAATAGGCCATTTTAATTTTTCTCCCCGTTTTATTCATTGTTACAAATTTCCCCCCAAAAAAGTCATGTCATTCATACTCTTGTTCAATACATGGAGCTATCATGTTCTATATCAATGGTTCTCAACCGTTTTTTTTTAATGGCCATTTATGTTTTTCCAGCCAAGTACCAGACTTGAAACAGAGTGCTGGGCCATCCATGTTGGATTTATTAAACTTTAGATCTAAGCATATTTTTTTAGCAACTTCAGAAGATAATCTATTTCATTTCTGGCTTCTCTTCCATAAAATCCTTACAAATTACATTGCGTATTTAATATAAGACTTAACAAAATAAAGGCATTTTGCAAGTGACTCACAATAACACAATTTAGGTTTAAGTTTCATGTTCTAATTGATTTGCTCTTAATTTAAAAAGGAAACAGAACAGTTTTTGTCAGTGCATTAAAAAGCCTTGAATTATACCATTTGTGAATCATTGTTTAAATTGATTAATTTTCAAGTTTATAGTTTAAGGCTACAACTAGTGATTTTCAGAAATTGATTAATGAAATCTTGATTATTGTTGAGTAATCGATAAGTCAGATTAAAAACATTGCATCCCTTTATTCAAAAACAGGACATTTTTTCCACATTTTATTTTGGCTGAACACAAAGATAATAAGTCTGCTTGCATGGAATACTCTAGAAGAATATTTACTGGTGGGAAGTTAAAATGCTGAGTACACTGAAACATTTAAATTAAACTTTGTCTCACAACTAAGATGATCAAAAATGCTTTTGCTAATAAATTACTTGTCAATTAACCATTCCTCTCTTCAGACGTTTAGTATCCAGTTTAATACTACCAGGATAATTCAGAATTGTATATAAATAATGTGATATATTGTCAAAAATACAAAAGGTAAATGTTAAGCATTATAAATGTAAGAAGATCTTACAGTTTTGCCATCTTTTTTTTTAATGATTTATACATTAAAGATACATTCAACTTCAAATTGAGCCAGCGTATGAATACTAATTTGAATGTATTGTGAGCGTGTGCTCATTCTGTTTGTGCGACGACCTCTTGACATTCTGCTTTTATCGTGTAGACATTTCTTTGTGTGTTGACAATTCAGCCGGTCTGCACAAGAAAAAAATGCTCGGGTAAGCTCGAATGTTTTTTTGTTGTTGTTTTTTTTCCCCCTTAAACAAGCAGCTGTGCTACAACTAACTTCCTCTTTCCTCCATTTGTACAGAAAGTGCGTTGTTTTTCATATTAACACAAACATAATGTAATTAGATTCAAGTTGTGTTGCAGAGCAACTGTGTGTACACTAAAGCGAATGTTCGTATGTAAGAGGCATTTGAAGATGACACCATGAGAGCCTTGGCGAGTGACAAAAACGAATTGCAGCTAATATCCAAGGTGTTTATTATTATTATTAACTCACTGGAAATAAGATGTAATCTATACATGTGTACATAAGTGTGTGTGTGTTATTTAAATGTAGCGAGACTGTGGGGAACACTTACAGCTGGACTTTAGTGTGAGTAAAAAATATCGATTGTCATTATTGTCTGTGTATGTAAATGGGGAAAAACTGGAATAAAAGGATTCAAAAGTAGTGATGTTTTTTTTTGTCTGGGAAGCGTGATTAAAGTGGCTCAATATGTGCAAATGGTCATTGATCGTCAGGCTTTTAAAGCAAGGTGCCTGTTGTGTTTCATTAATGATGAGTCCACTTTCGACTCGACTCCACTGAGTGCGAGTATATCAAGTGCCCTGCACTTTATTATGTCCTGACAGCTTCCGTCCATCTTCTGATCAACTGTGAAAGTGAGAGGCCACAAAGAACCAGAGAAACCATGTGACTCGTTTATTTCGCTCGGTGAAATTGTCAATTTTGTCCAAAGGAAGTTCAAAATAGTGTTTTAGAATGGTGAATGCCGTAACAAAATCGGTAAATAGTTTTGTTGCGTCAATAAAAGAATCTTTATAGCTAAAATGGGAGGAAGTGTTTTGAACCATTGCTGACTGTAGTCACCAAACATATCAAAATTCATTCCAACTTTATTGATTTTGAACCAAAGACAGAACAAGGACACCCCATCAGTTTAGAAATTTCAATTTATTTTATCAGATCTTTTTTGTTTTTAAGGGCCAGACAACTACACAATTGCCAATTATATTAACAATATAAAAATATATATGGGTACTATTCCGCAAAATGCCATCATAGCTGAAAACCGCTGAATTTCACGTTCAAACGTTCATCTGAGGGCCGCATATGAGATTTTCTGTTAAAGGATTTTGATTACACTTCCAATGCTGCCTACAAGCAAACTTTGTTAATACGTTTTTTTAAGTAGCGTGTCAAACTATTTTTAGTATATTGTACACCACAGGCCGCTAAAATGTGAGTTTGTGGGCCGCAAATCGCCCTTGCCCAGTAATTTGGTCACCCATAGGCTTATTGGTCTAAATCTCTACTAACCATATAAAAGAAGTACATTTTTGTGTGAACAAAAAATGAAAGACATTCTTTTATAATATGGCTGAATCATGCATTATAATAAGTGATTTGCTTTTTACAATTGTACATCAGTTTAAACATTTACTCTGAACTTTGCCTGTACACTGGACAGTGTATTTGAGGCAACAACCGACTTTAATTAAGTGTATTTATATACCTATGACGTGCATTGGATGTATGCCAAGAGTGCTGCGTCTTTATGTCTGTGTGCGGTTATGTAAATGACACGCCTATGGCAACTGATGAAAATAAAACAAAGTCGTTTATTTTGTTTTATTTTATGTTATGTCAACTCAATCACAGGCTGTGGGCTTGGCTTTGTAACGCCCATTCTTTTACCCATGCTGCCCTCTAGCGGCAGCAAGTAAAGCGATTCGAATTTTGAAATAAAAACGTAAATTTGTCTTCTTTCATCTTGTCTATTTTTTTAAGACAAAGTAAAAAGTATCCAAATATGTATAATATTTTTCATTCAAAATCGGCAAATGTTTGCTTTCAAACCTTTTAGTGGACGTTAGATGGCAGTGTCACACAAAAAGTGTGGCTGTTGTCCATCATACGTTTTAAAAAATGCAAAAACATGAATTAAAAAGAATACGACTTCATAATAATAATATAATACATACATTCATTCATACATACAATATGAAAAAATTAGAATACATCGATATGTCGTTAAAACATACGTTTCATTATTATATTCCTGAAAAAAAATGTTACTCCGGTAGTAGTGGCGGTTTATGCCATTTTACACGTGTTTTTAAAACATATATTACATTTTAACAGAAAAGCGGATTAATTGACAGTGAAGAGCCATGCAAGCCGTTCACGCGTAGATTCTCATTCTATTTTTTGCGTCACACTTCTCTGAGAACGTGAGAAACGTGGGCGGGTTTTGACAAAATTTTAAACTGATCCCAATTCGCTCATGATCCGTGGCTCAAGTCTACTTCCTTTTGTTCTTCACTGTGATTGGCTGCTGGGATTTCACTTTCTCCAAACCACTGGAAGCGTTTCTGCTTACCCGCTCCCTAGTTTTTTTTTAATGCCAAAGCTACGCTGCTGTCAAGATTTTTCACCATCAAATATATTTTGATCGTATTTATTATCTAACAGGTTGTTATTACGTTCTAAACAGTGTGTTAACACAACTTTAAAAGGTAGGGTAACATTAGCACGTCTTAAATATGAGTGTTTGTTTATTGTCTGGTAAAACACGATGTTTCAACGGATGTTTTAGGCAATGAACATGTTCAACATGCTTTAGATCTATTTAAATTTCACGCTGTTGCTGAATGTATCAAAGTTGGTGGATTACAAAACGTGGACAAGAAAAAATCGGTAGTAGACACCAATAAATTACGAAAAAATGCGTTGAAATGACATTTCTGGTCTTGTCGCTTTGCTCAAACGAATGGCGTGGTAACGTCGGTACTTCTCTCGCTTTTCTTTTCTTCTCTTTGTCTGGATGTGAGCCCTGGATGACAACCGCCCAGCTAGACTCAGCGGAGGCAACAGCAGCAGCAGCAGCACCGGCGGCGGTGGCGGCGCCTGTGGTGGCTTATTTCTCATCTCGGCAGCCGAGGGAGGCGAAACGAACCCGAGGGGGGAGTAAAAAAGCAAAGAGGGAAAGGATTTATACGTCCACCATCCTAGCATGGCTACCCAAAGCACAGCATCGTGCACCGGATCCACTCTGCTGAAGCCCATCAGCGACATTATCAACCTCCCTCTCGACCAGGTACGATTCGGAATGGTTCGGCTTTCGGGTGGAAAAATGCAGCCCAGACTGCACATGACGCCGCGGCTCGCTAGCACGCAAGGCTAGCTGGATGATGGCGCTTCGTTAACCACTGCCAAATGTTTGCAAAAACCAGATTACAACGTCGGATTTATACGGGGAGCACGAGTCAACATTTTGAGCTTTATTATCCCATCATTGACGTTAGCTCGCTTGCAATTACAGTAATGCCTTTTGTCTCTTCCACACAGCCTGTTTGTGGGACCCCCCCCGCCCCCCTTCCCAAAATCACGCTTTTATGAATGTGTTTACATTATAATCTGGATTAAGTAGTCATCTCTCGCATGGTGTTCACTCTAGGGCACCGGTTGTCCACTTTTAGCTGTCTACAAGGTGACACAACACCAAATGTGTTCTGGAAAGAAATGCCAATGAAAGCAGTATAATTGGAACCAAGGCTATTTCAAAACAAATGCCATTTTATTACAGTTTGTGCAGAATTATGAGTAAATGCAGCCCATGTTGCGTTATATGACTAGCATGAATTACAGTAGTTGGGTTTGCATCCAAAGCATTTAAATGTTTGTTATTTATTTGTATGCTGCATACAGAATGGTGCGAGGAAGTATCTTCTCATATCCAAAGCCAATATTTTGTGTTAGCATGGATAGTGAATCCCATCTACAGTGTGATACTTTTAAGTCTGTTTTCAAAAGAAAAAACACTTTCTGCTCATCTGCCAGTTAAATTCCTCCTTGTGATCCAAACTTTCCATAATAAAACACAAGGGCCACGATCCTTCATGTTTGACATCTTTCCCTGCTCCAAAACACCCGGTTCAAGCCATCAGCAAGTTATTCTGAAGCCTGATTGTTTGAAATAGGTGTTTTGGGGAGGGAACCATGTAAAACGTGCAGGTTAGTAGCCCTCTGGGCGTAGTTTTTGACACCTGCTCTCCACCTGTTTAATGACACTCAGTTGAAGAGTTGAAGGTTTCTGTCAAACAAAATGTCAAAGAGTATGCAGCCTCCTCTATCTTAAAACTAACGTACAATCCTAAACACAAAAGGCACACAAGCTAACAATCTTTGTGATGGTGTTGTTACATCATTTTCTATATTTTTTTATTATATCTTTTTTTAGTTTTCAAATGGTTTTACAATGTGTTGAAAGTGTCAAATCAAACATTTTCTTTACAATATGTTCTATGCACGCTTAACAATTACAAACAGTGTTATGATTGACAGTTTATGGAATATGAAGTCAGAATGTTCAAAATTGTAACAATAAAATGGTTGGTATTAAAAGTGCTAGGCGCAAAAAAGACTTTTTATTCATGGCAGGGGGTAGACCTTTTTGTCATTTGCTGCTGAGAATTGATCGATTAATGAAGTAATCAATCATCAAATTAATTGGCGACTATTTTGCCAATTGATTCATTGTTTGGAGCTATTGTTTATCTTAAGTATCCAAATCTTTTGATTCCAACCCCTCAACAGTAATTTTTCATTGATTTCTTTTTTTTTTTTGTGGGCCTTCCGAAAGCAGATTGAAAATAAGACAATATATAACGTCCAAACCATGAATCAAATCCATCTCAAAAAGGTTCACGAGTATATAAAACTCTTTTGCTATCATATTAATCACCAAAACAATACTAAATGAACATTGATCAGTAAGTAAACAGTAATCAAGAAAAAAAGTTTGAATGCACTATTATGCAAGCTAAAATTTGATCAGAGGGAATAACAGACAGAATAATCGATACAGCGTGGCAGCCTTACTGTCGGCTGTTGATGACATCACAGTTGTTGATGTTTTCCGAGTTTGGTCATGTGACGTTGGCAAGCGTAGCCAGCAGCCCCCCCAGCACAATGCTGGCGTGGCTTGTTAGCCTCCTGCTAGTCACATGTGTGAGTGTGCCAACAGTGTTGCCACTTGTATCTCTCCAGTCTGCTATTATATTACGTCTGATCCACAGATTGTTGTGATTGTATCTCCGCGTAGGAGACACAGGCTATAACGGGAGTGTGAAATGTGCACCTCTTCCTTGCTGTAGCTCCAGCGCCACCTCTGCCTTTTTATAGGCGCGCGATGCCATTCCTCTTACTTTAAATAAAGCCTCAAGTGCCGGCTCATGAATGATACGCCCAACGCCACGGAACCTCATTCCGAGCCGGCTCGTAATGTTGTCGGGCGTTAACCCGTCTTCATGCACCCGTCATAAACCTTGACTGACTCACCGGTCTTGCTCTTGAAGATATTGACCTGACAGTGTTGATTCCAGAAGAATCCTTGACATTTGGTCGCTTGCATCCGCTTCTTCCTCTATGGCTGACTGCCTCTTATGTAAAAAAAAAAAAAAAAAAAAAACAGAACGACGATGCTTGAATATTTTCAAGCGAGCAACTAGTTCTATTTCGATTATTATTATTATTATTATTATTATTATTATTATTATTGGAGTATTATGCCAAGGTTGGCAGATTGGATTGTCCAATCAGAAAAAAACATTAACATCAACCTTTAACATTATCTGTTAATTTCCAAGATCAATTCCCAAAGACGTATTAGTCATAATTTTCAATCGCCAGTTACAAATCCATTTTTTTTGGCTAAAGGAGGGTCTTAAAATACATGGTGAACCTTCTCTCTCAAACAAATCTGATTCAAATGTTTTTTTTTGTATCATTTTCAAGCTTCTTCAGAGCTTGCTAATAAGCCAGTCATTTGAATCGGGTGCGTTGGGGAGAGAAGGTTCGAAAACATGCGGGATCTTTCTCTAGTTTCGGTGACATCTTGAACTTTGTTGCATAACAACAAGTCTTTGTTTGTTGGTGTGGAATAAAGCAGGCCTTTCTTTTCCTCGTATTTTCCAATTAGACTCACCTGCGATCCATGAGCACAAGCAGTATGAATGGATGAATTTATTAGTGTTTTGTTGGTTTGGACCGACTTTCCGATTTGATTTCAATACAGCAGGCAGATCTTGAGTTCATGTCTAATTTTTATCCACTTGGAGAAAATCTGGCTTTAAGAACTGTTTCTGCTCCCTGTCCCTGAAGCACCTGACTTGGGACCGTTGATTTTATTTGAAAGCCCAAGAGTCCAGTCAAAGTTTCTCTCAGTTCTCCTTTGAATTTAATTGGCTACCCTCTAGAGTGTCTTATACGGCCAATTGATTTCTTTCCCCTAAGCTCTTGCTAATGGAGTGCCGCTGGCTGCTGCCGTCATTATTATTATTATTATTATCATCATTATTCTCATTATTATTACGTGGCGCATTCAACAAGAATATGTCTTCCTCACCCTGGAGGAGTATGGAATGTCATCACGCGTGCTTGACAACAAGCCTTACTCACAAAGCAGTTACCAGCAGTTCCTCGAAGAATTCAGCCGTTAATGTGATTGGGTCCTGACGGCTACCAGTGTGACTAGCGTCAGCCATAGATGATGGTGATGAGGATGAAAAATTGTCCAAGAAGGAGCAGGCTAAATTGTAGGCATAGTTATTTCTTTCAATCACAAAGACATTTCATTTTTTTATGCATGCAACACATTCAATCCCAGCTAAATATGTTTTTAATTTTTTGAGTGAAATTCTTTCCAATGTTTGGCTTAATTTAGACAATTTTTCATTAAAAATGAGTGAATTAAATGATTATAAATGTCAAAACTTGCAAATATGTGTTCTTAACGACCAACAGTATGTTATAAATATAGTTGTAGGTCTAGTTATCATGAAATTATTTTACATGGGGGGAACGGTAAATGTAGAACCTTCTGCTGTCCATAATGAAAACGGTCTAAATCTGACACAGTGTCCCTTTAAATGGCTGGTACTAATCAACTAACTATTACTTTAGTACTTAGTCGATTACTTTAATACTTTAGGACCTAAAGTAATGACTGTACTAACTAAATTCATTACTTTTTATGTTATTATCTACTTTATTACTTTAGCGCCTAATAATTACTTTTTTGTTTAAAAGTAATTGTTACTATAGTACTTAAGTACACAATTCAATTAATCTAGTACTTAGGAACCCAAAATAATCGATTAGTTAGTGCTGGCCTTTTTTTGACCATCTTTAGTCAAACACTTGGAAAAAAAAAGAAAACATTGAGTACCTGTGATTGAATGTCTGGACATACAAACATGTCTTTAGGATTGAATGAGTTCAAAGCATAAATACATGAATAACTAAAAACTGCTGAGTGACAGGCTGAATGATAAATTGGAAATTGAATGTTGAAGGATATATGATTGAGATACAATGACTTGGAATGAGCTGAACATGTTGAAGTTGGAATGGTTTGAATCTGTTGAGAAATGTAGAAAATACAGGGGAAAAGTGATAAAAAAAGGCCTATATCGTGATATGATTTTTTTCCCCATATCTTCCTGGCACGAGTGGTGATTGTGGTTTTTGTTTTGCACAGGCATGTAGTTGTGACAAATCCCAGAATAGCATAAGTGAGGCTCTCTGCTGCTGCACCAATAAAATGAACATGGAGTAGCGTACCAAAACTAGCAAGGGTGCAAATTAACCAATATAGAAAAGCAAGCTGAGAGGATGTGGGCGTCTAACAGTTGGAAAATTGCTGGTTGGACCCTTTGTTCCTCCAGCAGAACATCGCTTCGCTGCTGTTGCTTCAAAAACTGCGAGCGTGACTGTAATATCAATAGTAATTGTGATTTTCAACCAGGGTGCTGTGAGAGCTCCTTTACTGTGAAAATGATTCAATTTACTACTTAAATATATTCAAGGTGCAACAATACTGTCACTTAACATCTAATCATTTTTTTTTTTATAATTGATTGTTTTGACACCCTGTTTAAAATAATAACTCTCAAATGATCAGAATTCTTTGTTACGATTAGAAAATATTCTTCATTTCTGTTATCCTCCATGATATCAGATTATTATCTTCACTCTTTCACTCTGGAAAGTCAACACATGTAACAAGTATAATATGTCAATCCTGAGCAAGTAAAAAGAAAATCAAATGTGTTACGGATACACATAAAATAGTGAAAAATATACAAAATATGGAATTTCCTATCAATGTTTAGGTATTTGGGTTTATTGTATGCATTACGGATGATATTATAATGTATGTATTCATATAGGCATAATATTTATAGATTACATTTATAATTATACGTTAAAATTGCCATGATATTTAGTTTTATACCGTATTAGTTTAAAGTATAAACTTCCTCCTACTTTTTTTTTTCTCCTTAAGTGTGTGTACACTGTTATCTGTTCAATTATTTATCATTAATCTTGACTTTTTTAAAAAAATGTTCAAAATCAAATAATTCGTCATTCATTCCAATAATCGATTATTGAAACAAACATCTGATGCAGCCCTAATTTCTTTCATTTGTCTATGCTAGCAATCGATAATTAAAGGCAGGACAACGTAATACAGAACAAGCAATACATTTGTTTCCATTCACATGGTTGGAAAGCAGCTTTGTGTTGAATTGGAATAAAATGTACAGTATTTCCAATCCATATGCGTGTATGGAAATATTATGATAAAGACGATGAGCCCTACTGACTTATTTTAAAACCACCGATCTTCTAACTGTGCACAATCAGGGAGCATAGGGGCCGGTTTGGTCAGGACGAAATAAAAACAGCTGAGTCACACACTTCAATTAGAAAGGAATGTCGCAATAAATTTCGACAATGCCTCGGCTAAATCTATTTCAAATTTCATTAAGTTGGAGCCACAAATAATGTTTCCATTTGCCGTACCTGTGAGGTGCTTTAGAAGAATCAATTGTAGATGCCTCTCCACTGACAATCAATTCAGAAGGAAGTGGCCAAATTTCCAGATGACAGCCAAGGCTGATCAATACTGGGACAGACCAATAACTGGAGCTGGGGGGACAAAAATAAAAAATGAAAAATCGTCCGACATCTCAAAAGGCTGTTTGCTATCCTTAAGGTCATTTGACACAAATTGACCTCAGAGACTTCAATGGAGTTACAATTAACGATGCAAAGTCAACTGGATGAATATTCAGGTGCTCATTTAGATGTATACATATGTTTATGTGCCATTAATTTATATATTGCATACTTATGTAAGTTTACAGTATCTCACTACAGTAATAATAATTAATGAAGGGCTGTATTGTAAAAATCAAAATCACTTTATGCATTCGGTATACCATGCGGATCCATTTTCTGAATTGCTTATCCTCAAAGTTATCAGTAGTTCCAAAATTAGGGTATGTAAAGGTACTTTTAGCAAATGTAATCTGTCCCGACAGTAACAGTATATGCTTTCTTTTCAAATTAAGAGCAAATTAATTGGAACATGAAGCGCCTTTGTGAAAAGGTTTCAACGGATGTACATTGTCATTAGTGATGCAAATTTCCAGCAGATGAGTTGCTGAATAAAATACGCCTGGATAATTTTGAGTCGTTTATATATATATATATATATATATATATATATATATATATATATATATATATATATATATATATATATATATATATATATATAATATACTCATTCACGTCCAGTGACTGCTATACTGTAGACATCAAAGATCTATTTAAACTAGACTGCTAGTGAATGTGTTAATCGACAATTCATCCCAGACAGAAAAAAAACAATCACCGACCAAAAAAAAAAAACCAAAACCTTCCTCCTGGATGATTCCTCCTGGATGATTCCGTTTAAACACTGCTGAGAGATGGTCAAACCCATGTTTCCGTGGCAACACACCCATGAAGCACAATGGACCATTACAGCAGTTTTATCTGATATACTCGTAAGAATACTTGCATATCAAATTGCACCAGCGGATGTCACGTTAGTCAGACTCTCTCTTTGGCGTATGGTCGACCGCCGAACCGTTTTCCACTTTGCCTCTGCGTCGATCCAAAACCCGAGTACTTGACTTGAGATGCCCGCCAGAGTGTTAAGTCATTTAGTAAAGATCCGCTGTTTAAAGCTTGTCTCCCTTCTCTTAATGCACAGTGGAGGACTAGCATGCCAACTGTATCATAGCAACTGACTTATATCGCTGTTCAATTCCTCCATTTGTAAAATATTGAACTTCATTTCTGTGCTCGGCGTACTTTAGAAGTTGTGGGAAAACTTAGGAAGTGTCGTTCCCCGGATTCTCAGCTTGAGTAGGAAGTTTCCACAACAAAAGATTATCACCCTTGATTATCTAGTAGTGAAAAGCACCTGCATGATTTAAACGGCAATATTTGACGTTTGTTGAATTAGGTGTGCATCCAGCTGCATCCCGTCAAAGTCACTTTACTTATAATAAGATGGGCAAACGAGTTTCTGGAAGGAGGAAGACACACAAGCCCACTGCTTGGAGGGTAATAGCTGATTGTTTGGCTATTTTTAGCCAGGCTACCCGTAAAGTTCACGCGGCATCAATGGCCCAGCTTAAGGAGAACACCTCACTGTTGGGTTTTACAGGCTGCTGCTGCTGCTGCTTGTTTTAGTATTTTCAAGTTAACACTCACAACATTAGATGAGCTAGTGAAACGAAGAACGGATTTTTGTTCCTTACTAGAATATACCGGCATAGTTTTAGTTGCCCACTTTGTTTTGTAATGCCGCTGCTATGGAGGATTTTTAGTGCTGGGATATCCTACGCAAAATTCAAATCGAATATCAAGTATTGGAATGAAAATATGTATTTTTTAAGTTTCTTTTTTGCTCGGTGAAAAACAGATGACTAAATAACACACTTCCACTATATAAATATATATATATATATATATATATATATAATTTTTTTTTTTTTTTTTTTTTTTTTTTCAGACAAATCTCTCCCCATAAATGTTGGCCGAATTTGCCGGCAGAACATTAGTTTGCTAAAAAGTGATCAGTTATGCTGTGAGCATCAAACTGTGTGCAGTCATTTATCTTGCCAGCCTATATCGAGCACTTGAGTCCTGCTAGCATGGGCTAATTCATGCTAGTAAGAGCTATAACGGAGCCCGAGCAGCTGGTAAACACTGACAATAGGTGTCGTATGCTATCGTCAGAGTAATTAAGTTTGTTAGCGTCCTGATTTGGCGATTGAATGTGATTTCGAAGCAATGATTTGTTGTTTGTATTGTGACTCAGGAGCAATCGTTGCATTAGAAAGACAAGTCAAAGTTTTGAGCTGTGACATTCTGCTGGAAACAACTTCAAAATTGAAGTCCATATATGGGTACGGGCCAATAACATGGCACCACTTGTTTGAATTTTTTATTTTTGTTTTTTGTGTTTTTGTTTGTTGTACAAAGAGAAACAATGTGCTGAAAAGTTTGTTCGATTGGTTTTAGTCAAAAATATTGTGCTAAATGATCATCATTTTCTCGCTCCCCTGTAAAATTAGCGTTTTCACCATGGTCCCCATTTTTTGGCCATTCCCCATATTCTTTGAGAAATTAAGATTTATTTTGAAGTTGACCTTCTCACTGTGTTTCTGGCAGAATTTACTGTCTTGCAGAGCATGAACGATTGTTGCTGCGATTGGCTTAACAAAGGAATAAGGAATAAGCAGGCATCCGGGCCAAGAAAAAAAAAATGCCTCAAGCGTTTGTTTTCAACTGAGGTACTTAAGTTACTTAAGTACTCTGACTCATTTCATCCCTGGTTTCTCCTTGGCAAAATTACCTGTCAATCCACATTCCTCTTTTTGCATTAACAAACATCAGCTCTTTTTTTAAAATCCTGTGTGGGAGTTGAACATCATTGCTCTCTGTGTTGGCTCTCCTGGGAATGCCAGTTTCACTGTGCGCAACACACAGACAACATGCAAAAATCCTTTCAAAATAATTATTTCGTTCATTAAAATTTTCAGGGAAATATAAGTTCATAAAACACATTTTATGTGCAGTGGGTTAGTCAATGTCATTTTTTGTAAAAAGCCAGATTCAGCCCATACTAGGATGGTTTGACCCAACTTGTCAATGTGCCTCCTCTCGTTACCTGTCAAGTTAATTTTTTTTAATTTTTTTTTTTTTATGAACACTTCTCAAATATGATCCCAAAGGAGGACACTTTAAGTTGAATATTTTTCTTCACATGCTACTTTCATGACTATGATATGAAAATGATAGGTGGTGTAAAATAGAGGTTTTCATTATTTTTTTTCAATGATGTACCCACTGTGAAATATTTTTTCAGCCATGTACCTACCACCTGTCAGAAAATTGCATCACATTACTCTCTTGTATAAAACTTGTCAGAGGTGGCCATTGTACACATTTTTGCTGATCTTTTCATTCATTATTATTTGGTGCCCTTCCATCATTCTTAAGTCTACCATTTTTTATCAAGCCAAACAAACTGTAAATGCCCATTGTTTTATTTTACCCACACTTAAATAATCAATTCTTCACTACCAGAGGTGGACGTTTTCCCTTTTTTTTCATCAAAACGGGTGACCGTCAGTTATGAATCACTGGATAGTCCGAAGTTCCCGCAACAATTCATTTTTCATCAGTGCTTTTTTAAAATTTTTTAGTTCTTTTTTTCGGTTTCTTGTCAAAAAAGAGATCTGTCAGTGGACTGCCCACCTCATTCAACATTGTGCCAACAAGTCAATATAAGACAATTTATTTATTGCATATAGATATTATGTTATGAACAAATGACATGAGTTTTTTTCATGCTCCAATTAATTTGCTCTTAACTTAAAAATGTACTTTTCCTGTCACAAATGTCCAACATGTATATGCAGTCACACATGGGTACAAAAATGTTATCCTGTTAAAACCTCACACACCTCCTGATGGTGCCTTCATGTACCCCCAGGGGTACTTCTATCCCCATTTGAGAACCACTTATGTAGAAAGTGTCTCCGTGTACAAATTGACTCGTGGCATATAAACTGCAGTAATTTGCCGGCCAGAAAAAGTAATAAGTCTTTTTGTATTGAAACGCTACACACATTCACAGCAATTGCTTGTTCTGTCGGCTCTTATCAAAAAGCATGTTTGGAATATTCTTCCTTCGTGAACATGTGGGTTAAGAATGTGAGGAATGCAAGGAATAAGCATCTGCTGGGTACAGAATGTACACTTTGTTAGAGATCTGTTCATTTTTTTCATCTTGGCAGAGGAAACCAGATAACCTTCTTGTCTGACATTGTTTTTGTCCGGAAAAATATGACTTAACTTTTGTGAGATTTTTGTGACAACTGAACTTGAAAGTTTGTTTTTGGAGCATTATCATATAGTGCATGTCTATAAGAGAGACTTAAAAACGTGTGTCCAATTTGTATTGTCGTTTCCGACACGTAAGGCCCTTTGTGGAATGTTTGCATTCTCGGGTTCTAGAACACCCACGTCACATAAACAACATTACAGTTTTTGCTGAAAAATATATCACAGAAATGACCCCTTAGCTGCGTTTATGCGCCGACCTTGATTCCCTCCTTCCACCGTGAAGACAGTGCTGGAACTCTGCCCAAGTCATTGAGGACAACAGCTGAAAGAAATGAAACACAGCCTGTGCACACCAGGGCTGGAAGCACTCATGCTTTTGGGCTCACTGGTTGAGAGCGAAGAGCAACGAAGCTGAAACAGGAAGGGGCTTTATTTATGCCATAAATATATCCCCAAATTGTGCAGGCGCATGTGTCGCTACATAAAAGTGTGAATGGCACTTTGCAGCTATTTTTGTCACACAGTTGGATGCACAAATGCAGGTTCAAGGTCACAATCTTGGTCACTGCTTATTCATGTTCTTTTAAACTTTGTATATTAGCTGATAGAAGACATATTGACTTAAAAGATAAAGTGCTTGATTGATTTGAATTGATGCAAAAAATGATAAACTTGCACTCCGATTACTATTTTTTTTTAAATCATTGCATGATTGTGTTTGCATTATTAGAGTTTTTGGCGTGTAACATTTGCGTCTGTGATATTGTCAAGATAATAATAAGTAAGCTGCAAGTTGCGCTTGTGCAGTGGTACCTTGATTTACGAGTAGGGCCTGAATGATGCAATTTTTTAAAGATATTTAGCCGAATAAAACCTTGTCAACCATTTAATTGTTAAATAATCTAATATAATGTATAACAAATACCATTTTTTCTTCGGTTTTGTTGCACAGTCACCTATAGGACAACCAAAGGCACAAATTACATCCCCAGAGATTTTTGATCGAATTCAAGGTTGGGATATAGTTGGGCCACTCCAGGACGTTCACAGAGTGGTTCTGAAGTCAAATCTATCAGATCTTGACTGTGTGTTTTGGGTCGTTGTCCTCCTGAAAAATGAACCTTCCTCATTCTCATTTTCCTCATTTTCACATTCCTTATTTTCATCCAGGATATATCTGTATATCCTGCTACATTCATTTTTCCTTCTATCCTGACTAGTCTGCCAGTTCTTCCCGCTGGAAAACATCCCCATAACATGATGCTGCCACCACCATGCTTCACTGGAGGCATGATGACGGCAAGGGGATTGCCAATGCCAGGTTCTCTCCAAACATGATGCCTGGCATTCACACCGTAGTGTTCAACCTTTGTCTCATTAGACCAGAGAATTTTGTTTCTCATTGTATGAGAGTCATTCAGGGGCCTTTTGGTAAATTCCAGACGGGCTGCCATATTCCCTTTAATAAAGAGTGTTTTTTGTCTAGCCACTCTACCGTACAGGGCAGATTAGTGAATCGCTGCAGAGGTTGTCTTTCTGGAAGCCTCCCCTGTCTACACAGAGAAACACTGAAGCTCTGGCAAAGTGACCATAAGGTTCTGGGTCACCTCTCTATCTAAGGCACTTCTCTCCGGATCACTCAATTTAGACGGCAGCTCAGCTCTAGGAGGAGATGGATACAAATGTCTTCCATTTACAAATAATGGAGGTCACTGTCCTCATTGGGACCTTCAAAGCAGCAGAATTTTTTCTGTAACCCTCCCAAAAATTTTTTGTGACCATCCCCAGATATTTGCCTCAAAACAATTTTGTCTCGCAGGTCTACAGACAATTCCTTTGACTTCATGCTTGTATTTTGTGCTCTGACCTGCCCGGTCAACTATATGCATAGGCGTGTGTCTTTCCAACTCATGTCCAATCAACCTCATTTACCACATATGGACTCCAATTAAGCTGTAGAACATCTCAAGGACTGAGATTTATGACAAAAGTGGTGAATACTTTTGTCGATTTGATTCATTAGTTTTGTATTTTTAACAAGTTTGAAAATTGTGAAAAAAAAAATATTGATTTACATTGTCATGATGAGGTATTATATATGATTGAGGTAAGAGATTAACTTCATAAAATTTGAAATGAGAGCTGTAAGGATGACTAAAATGTGAAGTGCTTTGAATACTTTCTGGAAGCACTGTACAGTATAAAATCTGTTTATTTCTTTACATTGTCCTTAATTGTATTACAGCATTATGTTTTTATACATTTATTAAAAACACATGCCAATTACGGGGGAGGGGGTGCAGGAATAATTAATGGCATCTCAATTGATTTCAATGTGGCTTTGTTATGAGACTAAATTGGCTTACAAGTTTTCAAGTTGAGGCACCATAGCATTCATAATGCTTTGAAACTTTTTATGGGTAGAAGATCGCAAAAAAATCTCACTTTTTGCAACTCTGTTCATAAAAAGCCTCACCAAGGGAGGAAAGCAATGAACTGCAGGTGAAGGAGAGTGGGAAGAAAAAGTTAAAAATGACAAATGGGCATGGAGAATTAAGGTGAAGTGTGGAGAAGCACGGATGCCTGGAGGAGCATTCTGGTTCTCACACATACTCTCTACAGTATACGTATATTTATATGCACGCACATACACTCTCTTTTTGAATCGGTAATGAGCTTCAGGAAACAGGCTTATCTCTCTCCCACTTGCAGCGGCTCTGACTTCCTCCTCCCACTCCCTCTGCCAGTCAGTGAATCAGGCTAAATGTTACACAGCACTATACCGCCTCTGCCAGGAGGAACTGCCTGAGAGCTTATTGCCCTGAAACACTAATCGCTGACTGGCGCCTGCTGTAACATCAAAACATAATGTATGCTGTCTAGCTCCTCCTCCTTGTTTCTCCCCGATACATACACACGGCGGATCTGCTGAAGCAGGTAGTGAGAGAATGAGATGAATGCAAGAGAAATCTCCTGTTGCTGGGTTCTTTTCAGTGCTGGACTGATTTTTTTTTCACTGGATCGTGACACAACGTTGAAAAAAAAAAAGTTCAACCCAATTGCGGTTGAGCTGTTGCTTAATTAAGACCAGTCTTACAAGGCAAAAAAAAAAAAACTAAAACAGTGACAGCGGCGACTAAGAGAAACTTAAATGAGGGAGCATTAAATGAAAAGTGAACCCGTTTGACCGTTTTAACAATAAAGAAAATGAGGATTTGATCTTTTAACTAGATTATTTTTTCATGCACAAGTATCATATTTTAAATACCATAAGGTACAAATCAAAGCTTTATAAATGTTTCACCAATTACCAGTGCACCTTACAGTCTGGTGCACCTGTGCTTGTGCACTTTGTGTGTGCACAGACTCCCGAAATGTGTGTGAATCTTATTGTACAACTTTGGTAAGTCCTCCTCTTGACTGTCAGTCAAATTCCCCCTGACACATAGACATAAGGGAAGGAACATGAACCTTATATATGCTGGCCCCGATAAAGCAATCAGAGAACATCACACATTACGTACAGTACGCATGCTAGCACCGATAAACGAATCAAAGAACATTACGTATTGCATTCAGTATGTACACTGACAGGGAGAAATCATTTCATTGCTGACCATGTGGTTGAACATCCACCTTTGAACACGATGCACCCAGAATTTGGAATAATGTTGCGTTAATGGAATAGTAAATGAACTGCAAAATCCACCCGTGTTATCGCAGGAGGCAGCCATTTTGCCACTTGATGTCAACTGAAAAGGACATCACAATTGCTCATCTAAAGATCAATCACCACTCGCCTGTTTTCTGAGTTTTGGTCATTCCATGTTCTCAAGCATTTGAGCTATACGTTGGTGTATTGAGAACCATTAGGAAATTGAACAAACCTGCCCTTTGTCAGATAGAATAGTTCTAATCAGAACTCCGTCTGCTATAACACAATTTTCAGAATCTGAACCAACCTTGCATACCTGCTTGTGTTTGCTTTGATTTGTGTTTTTCAGGTTAGTCAAGTTATGACTAGGGCACCCATTTAATGAACTGCATGCCGCTCAACCGCATACTCAAAAATTACGAGCAGTTTTTGCTATTGTTGTTTTTTTGTTTTTAAAGCCAGAAAATTGATGGTATGGACATGAAAGCCCTTTGCCCTGCCTGTGTCCATCCTTTCACCCACATCAGCTGGTGGCCCGTCTCTACAATACAGATTTTTCTTATTCTGTGTTCCCATTTTTGAAGGCCTTACAAATATCCCTGTGGCGCCCATTTTTAAAGCTTTCCATCTGAAACAGTGCAAGCATCGAACCCCAGGGTATATTTTCAGAGAGGATCAATAATAGAAAAAGGGATCCATGTATTATGAATGAAGAAACATTGTACCCCGGCACAGAAGCTTGCAAAATGTGTATTTTCTAACTTACAAGTGTGCTAATAGACACACTCGAATGCCTTGTGTTGTCTTTTAACCAATCCCTAGCATGTGATAGCTACGTGGTTTGTTACTGTGTTTGATTATATATACTGTTCAAGTAGCAACTTGCAAACCCTTGTCCCGACCATTGAACATTGACTCATTTCCCTGAAGGAAAAAAGACGCACAGTATAACAACAAGATTGTGCTTGCGGGTTTAAGTTAAAATAACAAAAAAAATTAACGCAAGCTTAATGAGTCTTGTTGTTAACATGCCAACCCGATGGGATTTAGAGCTCAAAGTATGCCGTGTCTTGACGGCAAGTAGTACAATGCTGTATCAGCTAACTCGAGTGGGAATCGGTACGGATGATATGATACTATTGGCTATATTTAAATTTGTCCTTCGACTCTGCTCGTAATTCATTTGACTCATTTCTCAAATTGTGAACAATGTCGGATTCTGAGCATAGTGAAATAAGATAAGCGTGTCTATGTAAAAAGGAATTAGCTGGTATAGCCTCTCTTGCACTTGAATAAGAAGTTCCACAAGGCTTGACACTGTTAGGATTTTAGAGTTGATCACCAATCACCTCATCGATTTGCAAGTTTGGGAACAAAAAACAACAACGAATCACCGATTTGATCAGAAAATTGACGTTTCGAGTCTATTGAAACATCTGTAAACCACCCCATGCTGTTTGCTGGGGATTGGAATTGGCCGGCCTAAAAAATGCCATAATTTGCTTATTGACACTTATTTATGTGGGAAAAATATTAAAGATTAAACTAATTGTTAACATTTTCTTGGTGTCTAATAGTTCATTTGTAGAAGATAGAATTTGATCTCATGTTCAACCTTGATAAATTATAAAATGTATATACTGTAATACATATATATATATATATATATATATATATATATATATATATATATATATATATATATGTATATATATATATATATATATATATATATATATATATATATATATATATATACACACACACACACTTGGGTGGGGGGGCTACACTGAGGGCCTATTATTTGACGGAATAACTGATAGGTCAATAGATTTGAAATAGATTCAGTATTAACAGCCCGAGTTCCCAAAACCTTGACTCAACTTTCACTGTACTCCACTTGGCTGTTACCTTGAACAATAGAGTTTTCCCGTCACATCCTCCCAGTCCACCACATGACATTCCTTTCTTGCCGTGCAATATGCCGTTCCTCGTTCCTCAGGGAGGGGCTCATACTTCGCACTCACAAGTTCCTCTAAGCACTTCAATCCATTTTGAAGGAAACACCCTCTTGTGCAAACTGTTCTTGTTTAATTCATTGCACTGTACAAATGTAGTAGCGGGTCTATACCGATGCAAAGGGCAGAGGGCAGGGCCACAAATCTGCATGCATTGATACATTTGTTGATCGAGCAAACACTGAAGTACTTGACATCCACGGCTTCTTTTGACTCTGTGGTGAGGGAGTGTGATCTGACGGTGAATATTCTCGCGAGCCGGCTTTTGCAGTCGTGAGATCCTCTGGAAAAGAGCAGCTCGTAGTAATCAAAGCGTGAAATGAGTTTCAAAGCTGTGTTTTGGTAAACACACTGTGGAGCTCGCAACAGAGGAGGTTGCTCCAAGGGTCACTTGATGGGATTTGTTTATTACAGAGGCCCGGTTTTATTTTTAGCCCCTAGAGGTGATTCGGCGTCTATTTTTGGCTGAATGATGGAGGTAGCTGCCAGTCAATATGTACTCGCCTCTTATTGACGTTCGACTGCCGATGTAATCAATGCAAGAATGGAAATACTGTTTGAAGCTATTGTTTTATACTGTAGATGTTTGTTTCATATGAAGTGATGTCAGAGCCTTTTAGTATCAATTCTTTTACTGGTTCTTGTCTTTCTAAAACCCTCTTGGCACCGTATATCCAATATCACCAGACAATTGCCTCCTGCTAACCTCATGAACACACTATTGATAGTTGAGGGAAACAACCTTTAATCAATGAACTAATCAATCCTGGTTTGGTCTATGGCAGCAGTTGTCAATTGAAAGTTAAATAGGCCCAGTGGTCTTTGAGCTGATATCCTGAACATTATATTTTATTACAGTGCTTGCCAACCTGTTTTTACCACATCTAAGGATCCTTTAGGATTTAAAAAAAAAAAGAAGAAGACTTAAAACTGCTCTACCCTCTGTGGCAGCTTTATTAAACTTTGGAAGTAGTTCTAAGTAATATCTCTTGGCTTATTTTATTCAACAACATCTGTTTAATATCTGGCTCGTCTGTTGAAGAATTGTCACTCATATCTCACAATTGACAATAAAGGCATACAAAGATTTGCAAAGGTAATAAAACAATTTATCATAAGTTGCTTCATGTTACAATATATTTGCTTTAATATGAAAAGTGTACGGTTCCAGTAACAACATAAAAAAGCATTGAATTCAATGTTCTGTTACCTGCAGAAACCCTTTTAAAGTCTCTCTTACCCCCTGAAGTGCCTTTAGTACCCCCAGGTGAACCGCTTTGTTCTATTATATGCATGATCAATCAGTTTCAAGCCGGAAAAGTGAAATTTCATTGCCATGTACTTGTGCAGGAGTAGCGACAATATAAAAGCCATTTCATCATCACTAATTTACTTTTCAGTAAAATAGAACGTAGAGGGTATGATTCTGTCATAGTCCCAACAATTTGCTGATTTTCACATTGAACTGGAAGGACCATCAAAACAATTGTTCATGAATAAGTTATCGTAATATTCCTATAAATGAAAAATATTGTATATATGTGTATTCACTTGCTAAAAAATCACTATGGCCAATCCCACAACATTTTCAATCATTTTTATGTCTTCATAGAACACTTAAAACCTTTGAGCTTGAAAAGTTTTTACAGTTTTACTTCCTGTTGGTGTATTATTTATTTTTAATTTTCCCTTATTGTACAGTACATGGTTAGGCAATGGATGATGCTCGAGCCACCTAACAATGGCCAAAAAACACAACCTCCTACAGTATATGCAAATAGTGCAGTATATGAGAATAGTGTTATTTTATAAATAGAAAGTGTCTACTGGCCATCGATATAGCCCATTACATAATTTTGCCATTGATGACTTGATTACAGCAACATTAATTATCATTATCTTAAAATACAAAAAAATCTGATTTATACAGTACATTTGCATTTTTTATGTTGTCCATTTGTACAAAAGTAAATGTGAAGCTTGAGCCTTAAAGTTTTGGTCCTGATCCCCTCTATCTACTTTCGAATGCAACTAGAGGGCCTTATATATGCATTTGAGGCTATATCTATCTCACTGGCTCTGTCATAAATCATGCAGGAAGCATAGATAATGGATGGCGTTTGTGGTGTCTCTAGCCTTTCACTGCTTACCGGCCAGACAGATCTATTTGCATGACCTATATTTACCAGCATGCTATTGTGCTGCCTGTGAGTGGGACATCAAACGAGTATGTCGCCTTCTTGTCGGATTAGCATCGACTGATGTTTGCTGTGTTTTACACCGTGATTTGTTCGAAAATTTTCAAGGTCTACATCTAGGATTTTAGTTCAAGGGCCAGTGTCGACTGGCCAACTAAAACTGTGATAGGCTCCTTATGTTGGTACTTTTCTCTTCTACAGCAAAAAGTCCATAGGGCATCTGAAATAGGTTCCATCAAGAGAAGGTCAATGGAGCTATCTAACCTTATTCACAATATACGGAGTCAAGCTCTTCTGATGCCATTATAAGAAGAAACAACAGCTTTAGTATTTTTATAAAGCAATGTAGAAATTCCCATGTGCAAATATAAACAATACAGATGCCCGATATTGTACAGACATTTTGATTATGTTTACAAGATGGACTTTGCGGAAAATGTAATTGGATGCTCGGTTCACTGAGGACTCTAAATGGAATTGTCTGCAGGTGTGAATTGATGTTTGTCACAATACTCCTTGACACACGATTGACCCCTGCCTCAGTGGTATTACACTCGAATACATAATGAAAACACTTGCTAGGAGCTGTTGTAGGCCACAACTCACACCTAGACAAGTCAATTTAGGTCAACAAAATTAATCTCATGTTTTATTGTTTTTTTTTTTCTTCTTTTTTTTTTAAATAGAATTCAGTATTACTTTTTTGAAAACCATGTAACAAGAAAAGCTGAAAAAAAGCTGAAAAACTCATTCCAACTATTCATGTGTATTAGATGTCAAATATCCATGTTTACTGGGCTGGCAATGCATGTTAACTCATTCACTGCCAATGGCAGCTACAGTATGTAAGCCCGATCAAATTTAACAGGTTTGGCACTGAATGAGTTAATAAATCCATCCATCCATCAAGCCATTGCCCAAACCGCTTCTCCTTAAAAGGGTTGCGGGCGTGTTGGAGCCTAACACAGCTGTCTTCGGGCAGTAGGCGGAGTACACAATCGCAGGGTACACTAAGACAAACAAACATTCACACTCACAAACGCACCCAATTCAGAGTACCCATTTTGCCTAATTTTTGGAACGTAAGAGGAAATCAAATTGCCTGGAGAAAACGCGCACGGGCATGGGGAAAGCCACAGAGGGTGGCCAGAACCGGAATAGAACCTGCAACATCTGAGCTGTAGGGTGGGCATGCTTGAATATGTTAATGTATTTAAGAATATATTTGCAACATGAGAAAAATGAATTACAAGAACTGTGCTATATGGTGTCTTTTCTATATAAAAAGAGGTCATTTTGTAGGCTGCAGCTAGGCGCTAGTTAGACACAAGCTTGCCAATAAAACGTGTCTATCACATTACTAAGCAGCAGGATTGGGCCTTATAGGGACAGTCTAATAATTTAACTATTTTTGCAGTAAAATTAAATAATAAAACACTTTTTTTTTTACCAAATTATTTTTCATTTTCAATTAATATCCTTAAAAACTCACTTGCTGTCAACTGAAAAAGATATTGCCCATGCTGAAGGCTCAGGGAACAACCAATCATTGCACAATTACTGGTCATGTGACATTCCCAGGCTGAGCTGTGATTGGTTGTAACCTGAGCCATCAGTACATGGTCATTTTCAGTCAGCGGCAAGTGGAAAACTGTTTTTAAAGTATTAGTTGTACATAGAAAAAATAATTCATCAAACTAAGTAGCTGAAAGAATACGTTTTTTGTTCCTTATTAATATTATAACCATTATTTTTCTTTTACAATTAATACCTTTAAAAACAATTTTTTTCACTTGCTTTTAACTGAAAATGATTTCGCCTGTGCTAAAGGCTCATGTAGCAACCAGTCATGGCTCACCTGCCAGTCATGTGACATTCCCAAGCTGAGCTGTGATTGGTTACTTGAGTCATTAGTTTTTTTTCCAATTAGCAGCAAATGGGAAACTGTGTTTTTAAAGGTATAAATTGCACGTAAAAAGTCATTAAACTCATTAGGTAAAAGAACACCCTTTTATTGCTGAAAACGGCTTTAATTCACATTATTTGATGAATCTGTACATAAAAACTATATAAATATGCTGAAAGTTTTATGTAGAACAGCCAATCATCATTTTTTTTATGTTTTCATTTATCATTGATCAAAGTAGCATTTATCAACTAAACTAAAATGCATGTTGTGCAAGTGTATCTGGTCATATGTTAACTGTAACAATGTCGTGTTGTGCTTCCTCGTGCAGGTTAACTTTGTGGCAGGCCAGTTGTTTGCGCTTCTCATGGCCGTTTGGTTCCGTCTCTACCTCCATCCCAGTAAAACCAGTCCCTTCGTCAGACATGTTGTGGCCACTCTGCTGGGCTTCTATTTGGCTCTCTTCTGCTTTGGCTGGTGAGTCACCACACCTGATGTAAAATATATGTCATCATTTAGCTTCCTTTTCTTTATTCCTTACTTCCGTGAACCAAACAAATGAAAGTACACATTGTGTTCTTTGATATTGTTTTTCTGGTCGTCATCGACTTTAGTTTGTTGTGTATCAAAGAGACAATGGGCGTATGCTCTTTTGAATGGATTACATCACTTCCTGTTTTCACTCTTAGCGAAAGCAAATCGATAGATCACTTTGGAGCAGATAGACGATTATAATGCTGTCACACTTTAATAGACATCTAATAACATTTGGCGGTGTCATTTGTGCAAGTTTGCTTGCATGCTTATAGTCCACACAGTTTTAATAAAGGTGTCATTGTTTTTGTTTTGTTGAATGAAATATCACAAGTATAAAACACCTTATTGGTGGAGATATTTGACAGATATTGTCACCGGTGCAGCTACTTTGACCAAATCTTTTACAGTCACCATTAGTTTGGTCTAATTTTGAAATTGGAAAAAAAAACACTGCACTGAACTAGGCGGGGACAAAAGCATAACACAGCTTTCACAATTATGTAAATTTGAACAAGAAAAAAGGAACTAGTCTTAGTGAAACTGTGTCACCAACTAGCAACATGTAGGATACAGTTTGGTGACAGGAGGTGGATAGGAAGATGATTAAAAAACAAAAATAGTGTGACATCGCTTTTACCATCTTTAAAAAACATTAAAACAAACAAAAAAAAGACCTATTGTCCATTTGACAAAGACATGGCAGCAGGTTTGTCTGAAACAGATCAATACAAAAGACATTTATGTTGTTGAAAGCATGCCAGACAATGTTATTTGCTCCATTAATAGGCTATAATCCCAGATGGATTGCCGTACCCTAGTAGGCTTTAGAGAGCAAGCATAGGGCGCTTTACTTAGCATTTCAAATTTACTGTATAAATTACAACTACACTTTCTGATGTACGGTAATCAGATATTGCTTAGGGTACAACCAATGCAACTTTCGCGTCCATATTTCATGTCTGATACGGAGTTGCATTTGTCTTATTGACAAAGCATAAATCAAGTATTTTGCGGTCCATATTATTTGTTCTCGTTTCTAGCATTTCGCAAATGTCTTTGTTCTAGTGTTGGCCAAAAAATAAAATCTTGATTTTCTTCAATCAGTCTAGATGATGTCAATTTATGATTTTAATAGAAAAAAATCCTGAGGAAAATGTTCAGATAAAAATAATGAAAATTATAATTAGATTTTATATGATATATTCTATGTATATTCTATATATTATATTAATTATAAAATAAAAACGTATTACCCGTATAAGGCTTCTTAAAAACATTTTTTTTTTACTTGCCGTCGACTGAAAATGACATTCTGTGCCCATGGCTCAGGTAACATCCAATCGTGGCTCACCTGTTAGTCATGTGACATTCATAAGCTGAGCCATGGTTGATCGGCCATTACCTGAGCCTACGAACATATGTGATGTCATTTTCACTCGACAGAAAGTAAAAAAGATGTTTGTTTTTTTTTATGTATGAATTGTGTGTGAAAAATATTCTACCCATCAAATCAACCCATTCAATCTCAAAGATGTAATTTTATGTTGTTAAAAGTCTTGACATTAAATTCTAGGTACTATTTTTTTTTTAAATACACATAAATGTTAGCCCAAGGACAAAATAGTAACTTTTTACTGCTAAAAATAGTAACTTTTTACTGCTAAAAATACCTAAATATGTGGCCTGTATGCCACAATCATATTGTAAGTACCTATTGTAAACATGTCTTGTAAGCGACCTAATCAGCATTTAACCACTTTTGCAAAATGTTTACAATTTAGATCATTTTTAAAATGATTTTTTTTAATGATATCAATGAATATGATTTATTGGCCAGTTCTACGGTATTCAAATATACAAAACCATGTTGTACTTTCAAAAACAGACATCATGTAAACATATTTGCACTCTGACATAGACGCATAGTGTGATCATAACTGTTGTTCAGATGAACTTGTCATGTAAATATCTTTGAAGTATGCCGGGATAGGTGCTTGTTTACCCGCACCCCTGGAAGCCATAAAAAACAAACAGAAAAAAAATGATATTTGCATAATGACGTGACTGTTGCTATCCTGTGACTGGATATGACACATTTAGGGTTGAAAAAGCCACATGCTCGATGGTGTGACTGCTTTCATAAGGCATCATTTCCTCATTTTTCTATCAGTCCAGGGCTGCAAAGTTGCTGATTACGCTAAGAAGCACGATGGATAACAGTATGATTCCCAGCGAATGCCGCATTATACTTTCTTGTGAGACACTTAGACTTGTAGTGTCGGAATTGGCTGTCACTTTGAGTACTGCGCTATCAAATATATGAACAAATGTATTGGGACAGCATTTAGAAAATGTTGGGGGTCCTAAATTTCTCCTTCACTAAATCTGTTACGCAAATTAAATTCAATAGACATCATGTTGAAACATTCTTTGTCAAATGAGGTACAAAACCTTTTTAATTAATTTTTTAGCATTATGATAAAGTTCAATATGTGCACTGCTTGTCACACGACTTAAGTCATGTAAATTTTTTGACGGATATTTGTGCTTGGTGATATGCCAATGCGGCTCATAGACACATTGTTGTTTATAAAATTCTGCCACAAGGGAATGATTATATTGTCTTCATAGTAATTTTTTTATAATCGAATTTTTTTCCAGGCCAAATTTAATTTTAAATAATTCTAAAAAGTAATCCCAATAGCAAATTTGGTATAATATATTATTGAATTATCTCATATTATCGTTTTTCTGTCTTCCGCCACATAAGCAGATTAGTGTCGCTTCAAAATAAAAAAAAAAAAATGCAAGCATTTACTTTTATTTTGGGGAAAAAAGTACGGGTAAACATTTTTGTTGTTTTTTTTCTGACTTTATGGACTTGTGGCTGTTTTATTTATCTTTTGCATTTTCTGCACTGTCAATTTATAATCTCGTGTTTTTTATAAACAAATTAAATTTAAACTAATTAATTTACAGACTGATCTACACATAAATATTGTATTAAAAAAACAGTATGTTGCACCACCCCTAATTTTCTGAATGGGCACATTTAGCAAATATTCCAATTTTTTCAAAGTAGTGTCCTTTCCTTATAAATTTGATTTCTGTTTGTCAGCTGTCATCTGTTTTGTTTTAATTTGCGATCATCTGAATAAGAATTTCTTATGTTACTAGACTTCACAATTGTCATTTTTTTTTAGGACAACAGGTATTATTTAAAAAAGAAAGAAAAAGATCAATTGCTTATTTTTTTTTCTGTTGTCAATCAAGCTATTTACATAATGTCTTTCACGCCAGGTATTCCCTCCATTTCCTGGTGCAGAGCGGTTTATCTTACGGCGTGATCGTCTTCGCTGGCCTGGAGCACATGCACAAGTAAGCGCTTCCAACCTTTTACCTACAGAATAGGCCGCTGGGTGCCCAACTGGGCGCGCAACAAGCGAGATCAGCGTCAGCGTAGTAGGATCGACCGTCTGCAATTGTTTGTCTGGCTCTGTTTTGAGGCGAACGAGCCAGGGTTACGATGACAACGATTCTGCCCTTAGGCCTACGTCTGTGTGATTGTGGCTCATCAAGATATACACACACACACATACACAAATAAACACAAGCGCTTTGATGCCAGGATTCAAGGTTACGAGTGCAGGTGTAGACAGACAATGTTTCCCCGTGGGCTGAGCACTGAAAATACATGCTAACAAAACATTTTTTTCAAACAAAGCAGCTGCTCTAATAAAGGACTCAGCGTGACCATGACCTAGAACTAAAAAAGAACAGGATCATGCTGACTGAAGTAAGCAAAATGACGCATCCCTGGATGTATATACCCTTAGGTTTGTTAGCTGTAACCACACATCAAAAGATTCACTACAAGACCGAATCTTTAAGGAAGCAGAGTAGTGTTAAACTTTAAATATATGCATATAAAAAAGAAATCGCACCTTTGACACGTTGGTGATGGACCGTAATTCCTCAAATATAAGACACGTTTTTTTCCCCAAAATGACCAGCACAAGTGTCCAGAAAAACAAACAAAAAAAAAAAAAAACTTTTTCGAGCTTATTCAGCTTTACACTAGAGAGGCATTCACTGACTGCTCACAATGTGGGAAATCTGAAACACACTTAACTCTTTCAGTGCCGAGTGTTACCAGAAACGGCAACCTCTAGAGTGCATTGTATATTTAGCATTTTCACACACCTTTCAAGGCTGACAGACTTGTTTTACTTTGTGGGCCTTGAAGAAAAACTGTTCCCAAGTGTATTTATATAACTTTTAATACAACAACTTCAAATGTATAAGTTTAATTTTGTTACTGTCCAAAATAGTAAAAGCATAACATCACTATGAATCAGAAAACATTAACATTACCAATAATCTTAAAAGTTTTTCATTTATTAAATAAATTCAACACATTTTTATAATTTACAAAATCATATAATGGGCCGGATTAATACCATTTGTGGTCCAGAATTGACCCTCGGACCGTATGTTTGACACAGCGGGGACTTAGACAAACCATTATACGTAAAAAAAACTTTAACTTGAACCTGTAGTAGCCTAAGTAGTTAATAGTAGTTGAAAGTTTTCTTTTTTTTTATTGCTTTTTCCTGGTGTGGGCGCGAAATGTCTTCTTTTTCCTCTGGGGAGCTTTGGAATATATGATTGAGAAGCACTGAATTAGACATATTGGCCTATCTTGTGATCAAATTGGTGATCAGTCACTGTGATTGGCCCCAAAAATTGTCAAAAAGAGTCAAAAAGATAACAAAACATAAAATATATACGTTTGGGAAAAAAACATTATTGGTTGAAAAAAAAAACTTCAAACAGTGCTGTGCCAATCTGTATTATTTAATCAAATTTGGATCTACATTTGTAGTGGTCTCTTTAGGTGTATTTTATCCAGCAACTCCAGAAGATAGCTCATGAATCATCATGTTTCATTTCTGGCTCATCTGACGTAAAACTGCCTCACTGATAACAGTATGCATCCGTATTATATATAACTTGACAAACTAAAGGCATACTATGTTTTTCAAAGAAGTCGCTGTAACAAAATTTAGCTGTAAGTTAGTTCATTTTCCAATTAATTTGCTCTTGATTTGGAAAAAAAAAATAGTGTTCTTGGCATGGCAATAAAAATCAATAAATGTGCTGGTAGCTGCTGAAACTCTGTTAAAATCTCAAGTACTCCATGAAATGCCTTCATTTACCCCAGGGTTTACTTCTACCCCCATTTGAGAAACACTTCATACTGTATACTCTTTGGTATTGATCTTCTGCAGCTTTCACCGAATCAACCCACCTTCACCGCAATGTTGGTGTCATAGTTCCACTCGGGGGCACAAATACTGTGGCAGGATGCACTGACATGCTCGCATTCACCGAGGGCGTTGAACCCACAGGCTTGGATTTTCTTTGCATAACAAATGAGGCATTATTAAAGTGGCAGGCTGAGGTTGACTCAGCCGTGACCTTGCGTGAGAGCAAAGTGGGTTGTCTAATGTCTGTGAAAGGTTATCCTGGGCAATCATCTTGTGCTATGTTGAGTAGGGCTTGGCGAAATGGTCTTAATGGGGAAGTCGAGTAAAAAAAAATTCTATGTTCTACTGCACCATACGTACAAACGTTGTATTTTGGTTAATATGTTTGTGGGATAAGAATTCATCAGTCTGCTGTCAACTGAAAATGACATCACACTTGATGATCACTTGATCAAATCAAATCACTTGATTTAGGTGCGCAGTGTGACAGCTTTATGAAGCTGCTAAAAGCTCCTTTTTCTTGCAGTGTGGGAATGACTGAGTTTGAAACTCTCCCAGCGTGACTCGAGACTGAAGAAAAATGGTTTGCTCACAATGCTAGGCATCGCGTTTCATGGCATTCCCGCTCTCATGGCTCCCTCTGTGCCACTCCTCTTTCTCCTTTTGACAGGTCACCTGTTGTGCTTATCCAACAGAATGTTCTAGAACACTTTCAGGGTTTCGATTGTAACGCACAGTGCTTCCTGCTGGTTAATGAGTGCAAGCACAAAAGCTGATGACAAAAATAGCTAGCAAAAGGAGGATTCTGAGTGAATGCCAGAAATGTGTTTTATTGCATTTTTTCCCCTCAATCAAACTTTTACCTAATTCCATATGAAAATCATTATGACTAACATGAGATGCAAATGGTTTCTGAGTTTTTAAACCATTGACACCCATTATAATTGCACTGAAAACAAAACAAACATGTAATCCCATCATCCTCCAAAATGTAAAAAAAAAAAAAAAGCCTCAAAGGGGAAGTGAACCCAAATGTCCCTTTTACTACAAGTTCTTTGCAGCCGCTAGTTTAAGCCACCAGAAAATAGAAAATATTTCGTGCATTGACTACAAATAAGATTATCTCTAAAAATTGTATAAGTATATCTAAACCTGTATCCTTCACAACATTAACAAAAGAAAAAAAAAGCAATATAAATCATCTTTCAACAACTTATTTTTTACGGGTTTATACGGGTTACAGCTTAGTCTAAAACTGAAAATAAATAACCAAGTGCATCAAAGTGCCTGAAACTTATTTGATTGCAATTACACTTCACATGATAAAAACAAAGCATCACCTTGCACCCTACCCCCCAAAAAAATCCATCAATCTGGTCCAACATAAAGCATCACCATTTTTGTAATTACCTGTTTTCATGAAAATAAAATAACAATATGTATATAACACACATGTTAAAAACACATAAGGGAAAGTACATAAATAAAATTGTTTTGTGAGCTATAATTACAGTTCATTCAAGTCGCTACAACAGCTTTAGTGTTGTATATGGAGTTCAGGAACTGTATATAAAGAGCAAAAAAATAGACACACACATTTACACATTTATTTTGTGATTTTTAATAAGGGTTTTAAAAAAAAACAACAAAGCATGACCGAACAATAATGTTTGCATCGTATGCTGGGTGTCATCCCTATTTGTTAGGCAGACTGTTGATCCACCTGAGGAGGCAGCCTCTCACTGACAAGACTGGCACACGGACAAGTTGTGCCCGGGAGGGAAGGAGCAGTGACGTCAGCAGCTGCGACCTTCTTCCTCCTGTCGCTCTCACCTCAGCCGCTCAGGCGAGACAGAATTTTCGGCGATCTGATTTCTCTGTCCGGGAAACCTCTTTGGCTCTTCAGTGAGGCGTTGGATTAATGCTTTGATTTGCAGATAACCTTTCAAACGGGCCCTTTTTGTGCTGCAAGCTGTTAGATGCGACATCATGTGACTTTGATTGGAAGCTGTGAAGCATACAGTGTGAATTACTGCATCACAGCTGCTAGCAGAGCAGATGGAAATTTCCTCTGCATGTATTTGAGTGGACACGGTGGTGTTAGGCTTCTGGGCATTTACCGTGTGTGCGCAACCTGCCAGTGCTCAAACACACATTTCAGGCTCTTTTGTTTGACTTTTGTGCATGTGTGTGCGTTTGACTGTGTGTACATGCTGCTCAAGCGCACCTGTCCACCGCTGACCCGCGGAGGGAGATGGGTTTGCTTTAGTTACAGCAATTTTGATACAAATGGCGCAAACACAAATCAGACGTGGATAATGGTGGAATCTCAGTTGGGCCTCCTGCAAACAGAGCTGCTGCACGCACACGCAATCATGAAAAGCACAGCTGTAACATACTGGAGAAGGGAAAGGGATCATAAAGAGGATTAAAAATGCTCGCGTGGCAAATACTTCTTGAGCTGCTTATACTCAAATATACTATAGCATACAGTTCAATAAACATTGTCATATATCCAGCATAATCTAAATGGACTCGCTGGAGTCATGGAAATGCTGCCTTTAGAAGATAATTTAGCTACAGTTTGGATTGACACTGAAGGAAATGCATTAACTGACAATGTTCATTATTGTGGGGCGCACATGTGCCTTGCAGATGTCAGGTTCCGGGTCTGAATATTGGCACTGGTTGCAGGTTTTCATATTGCCTGGCTAATTCTTGCATTCCAAAAACACCCATTAGTTATCCCAGATTATCAATGATTTTTTTTTGCATTGCACTTTCCTAGGAAAGAGAAAACATTTTGTGCTGCCCTCACACTTTTGCCACCGTGACTATAAATAAGATAATCTGAACAAAAAATGTAAAGTATAGCTACTATTGTATTCTTTTTAACATTTACAAAAATCAACTGTCAACAAATGTTAACATGACTGTTTACAACAGAGATTCCCACTCGCCACGGCCCGGCACAGGTCCGTGGATCAAATTGAACCGAGCCGCGTGGGCTGCACCCGAAATATTGAACTTGTCATGGCATGTAAGAGTAGGCTCGTGTTTTGCTTCCCTCTTTGGGGCATTTTTGAGTAATTGATGTAATTTCAGTTCACCTGGCAAATCCACCTGGCTCCGGCCTTCCTGTGTGGAGTTTGCATGTTCTCCCCGAGCCCGCGTGGGTTCTCTCTGGGCGCTCCGGCTTCCCTCCACACTCCAAAAACATGCATGGCAGGTGAATTGGACATACTAAATTGTCCTTAGGTGTGATTGGGTGCGTGAATGGTTGTTCGTCTCTGTGTGCCCTGCGATTGGCTGGCAGCCAGTTGAGGGTGTCCCCCGCCCACTGCCCAAAGACAGCTGAGATAGGCGCCAGCAAGCCTGCGACCCTCGTGAAAATAAGCGGCTCTAGAAAATGGATGGATTAACCAGGTCCACGATAAAAATCTCTGTTGACTGGTGCGTGGTGATAAGGTTGGGGACCCCTGTGAAGAATACAAAAAATAGATCAATCCTTATTTAAAATAGAATTATTTTTGACTAGCTGAACCGTTTGATTCCTCCCAAAATATTAAAGCAAATATTCAATTGGCATAATGATTCTATATATATAGAAGCGTGTCCTCTCGTCGTCAATCTTGCCAGTCATGTCACAAATGTCTAAATTTGTAGAGCTAAAATCTACAAATAACTTACACCCCCACCAAAATGGCTTATACTATTTCCCCATTGAAATGACCAAAGTCAGAGGGCTATTTTTGCCTAGCTGAAGCTCATAAACTCATTTCTGCAGGTCCTTGGCACTACGATGTCACCAGATGACTCCTAACATAATAGTTATCGCTTTGGCCTGAATTTTTCATCTTTGCTGTTATGATTGTATAAACATGCCAAGTTTGTGCTGTCTCTGTCTCCGAGGAGCTAACCAGGTCATGCTGTAATGATCACCATTGCTTCACATTGCTGCCTCTTCGGATTTTACCATTACGAGTGCTGCGTGGTTTCATTTTATGTGCAATGTGCTCAGTGGTGGAGGTGGCATGATTTCTCCTCCCATCTCGGTCGAAGCTTCCCGAATCAAAAGGACACGTTGTGTCCTTTCTCCCGTCATCCTTTGGCCCGGTCCAATGTGTGGTGTCCCTTCTGAGTGCAACACAGTCCTTTATTGTTTGCAGCAGGGGGATGCTAGGTTGATAGTGCTTGGACTGGGCTCAGTCCACCCACAGACTTTCCCTGTTTTTCTGCCTTGGCTTTTTCTTTTGAAAGCATGTACTTGTCTGCTAACAGAGACACATTGTTGGACACTCCTTCGGCCTTTTGTTTAGTCCTTAAGCATTTCCATAGTGATGCCTTGTTGTGGTGGCCATTGTTTTCTTGAGTTTCACCATTGACAAATGAGGATTGATAGCGTATGTATTTTTTGTTTCCATGGTGTGAAATAACATAGCACATTATGGATGGCACAGCAGTTCAATTGACTCATAATGTGCTCAGAACATGGGTGGCAACTTATTTTGATTAATTTTTTTAACACAGAATTCATGTCTTTAAAGTGAAATAGTTTAATTCATGTTGTTTCATTCAAGCAAAACTGATTGCAATGATTGCCATTGTCTGTTGAATGACTTGTACAGTACTGTAAGATGTGCACGTGTTCACCCTCGTGAAGGTAATTCTTAGCTAGTACAGTACTTTCAGTGAGTGTGTAAAGAACTCAAAACCTGACTTCAACCCAGTAAAACATCATTGAGCTTTGACCTCACTTGAGTCATCACGAAAGAAGTTCCTTTGTAATTGTAATAAAAAAAATATCCCAATACTTTTGTCCACATGGCATATTCACATTTAGCCATTGAGACTCCCAGTCATCAACGTAGATTTTAAAAGAGGAATTTCAAGTTCAACTTTGCTTCTTCTCCAACAAAGACAGCATACGGCTTTGTTTCCACTTATAATAAATACGTAGAAGATGTAGCTTGAGGCGTTCATCCGAGGGCGTTTTCATTCACATGCCAGCTGCCCATAAGACATCAGGAATTGTAACAGTTTTCGTTTTTCTCTTTCTCTCTACACAGGTACTGCTTCATCGTGACACTTGGCTATTTGATTGTGTGTCAGATCACACGTGTCTACGTGTTTGATTACGGCATGTATTCTGCGGATTTTACTGGGTAAGCACCAGACATCTTCTGTATGCAATGTGATGATGCCGCTTGACAGAGACGCAAAAAAAAAAAAAAACGTTATTCCACTGTGAACCAGATAAAATAGAAATTTGTCTGTAGATGTTCGTCATTAAGCAAGTCGCGTTCTGTTCTCGCCTCAATTTCGTGTCAATTGAAGCAGACTGCCTGCACCCTCCACAAAGTGGGGGTGGGTTGTTGCTTGGCAACCCAATCCAAACCAATACTGCCTGTTGAAGAGCACAAATTTCACTCTTTCATCTTCTCTTCCTGCGCTTCTTATTTTTCTCCAGACATGGCATTTTAGTTCCTTAAGTGTATTAATATTTTACGCATGGAAGGGCTTAGCTTGTTTTTATGTTGACAAGCCACAAAAATTAGAATGTGTTCAACTCTATAACCAATTTACAGCCTTATAACCACCATAATCCTAATTTACAGTACACATAAAATGACTAATTTAGCCATTTTCAGCAGTAAAGAGTTACTTTATTCATAATTAATGTGATGACTAAATTACGTTTCATGCGCAATTAGTGCTTTTTAAAGCACATTTTGCTCCCTGCTGTTGGTTAAAAAGGACAACACGTGCTCAAGGCTCAGGAAACAATTAGTTTAAATGTATAAAAACTGTGATAATTTCATTTATCTTTCATTGAGATAAAAAAACTGTATTTAATTGTAGTTATTTTTTTTTAAGTGTGCTGCCGCTCAACAATCAAGCATTTCATTGTAACCTAATTGTTGTTTTTTAAAATCAGTATACACTATTACACAAGCTACAATATTTTGCAACTAATTCCGAGGAAAAATAATTTACTATCTCCTTAAATAAAAAGTAACATTTGATCAGATGATTCAATTGATTGATCGAATATTTGATAGAATAATTGTTTCTAAAAATATTCCAACAGTGACAGCCCTAGTACACTCAAATATTGCTTTTAATGTCAACATCTCAGGTGAGGTAATTTGTGTTTTGAGTTCCATTTTCCTGGATTTTGCTTGAATTCTCAAGGGCATTTGACTTGGTTATGAAGAGAACATCCAAATATGAGTGTCATATTGTCGTTTTTTTTTCCATGTGCGATTGTGAATGGCAACACTATCCCGCTATCTTTTTCAATGTAAAAATGTTTTTTTATGAAGCCTTTTATTATTTTTAAGAGGGAAGGTAGGATAGCCATACAGGGGATTGAGTGACTTTTGTGATTTTGTCTTCATTAGGCCCATGATGGTGATAACACAGAAGATTACAAGCCTTGCATTTGAAATCCATGACGGTAAGAGAAATCCTCCTGCCATTTGTCACATGAAAGTCACCGGTTCAAAAAAAAAACAGCTCACACTGTCACATTTCCAAGCCCGGGACTAGTGAACCAGCACAAAGAGTATAAATACTGTTACGTAACAAAGCAATGACCCACCGCGCTCCCTCGCTCTGTTAAACGGTTAAATGGCTGACTTAAAACACAAGTTCCGTTTTGCAAGAAGACACACGCAGTTAAAGTCGGAACGTCCATTACATCCTGGCCAAACAACACATGATGGGCCACCAGGAGACAACGTTGCCATTTCTACCCAGGAAGCAATGAAATCAAATTCAAACAAAGGTCCTCTTGACTGTGAGGTAGATGTGCTAACCGCATTCCATCATATTGACCAACTGCAAAAAAATTGCGCTTCTACACTAAACATGGATCCGGTTGTCTTCAATTTTCTTTTGTGAACACGCCTTCTTGAGGACAGCAGTGCAGAGGAGTGAAATTGCAATCCTAATTTGCCAAAGAAAAGCCAGTATTGCTGGGCTTCTCATTGACAACTTTAATCTCTTCCGACAAACATTTACTCATCTTGTCGCCGCTTAAAATATTTGTCACCAAGGTGCAGTTGGGAAAGTGCAGCCAACACTTTTATAAGAGTGTGTATTCACTGCACTGTTGTCTTTTTAACCTTTGCTGAAGAGGGCCAGTGCGAGACCAAGTGATGTTTAGGGGGGTTATTTAACAGTACACCATAAATTGTTTCAACACCAAGAACAGCTTACAATTAATCACATCAGTGTAGATCAACAATCAAACTTTTCTACACAGTTTTGAGTGTAAAATTCATTATGTTTGGTTTTAAAATTCATATTAAATAATTGATAACAATGCATGTTTTTTCTGTTTGTAGGTTTGGCCAAGCGAGAAGGGCAGCTGACTCCAGGTCAGAAATACCTTGCTATCAGGTATGTGACTCAGGTATGTTTTGGTATGTCTTAATGACAGGACATAAAGTTTGTGCTGAGTAGTGATTAAACAATTTTGAATTGGAATGATCATTTCCTACATATGTAACTTAGTGTAATGTGTAGTCCATTTAAGGGGCGACTGATAGCATAATGCAGTGTTGCCAGCTCTTGGAACTCTTAAAAATATATATTATTAGCGGTGTCAAAACTACAGACCGTTAGAGGTGTTCAATTAATTACCGTCATAACTAAAGACTTATAATCGCATCAATCAAAGTTTTAATCGCTAACTACATGTGTTTTGTATGCTGATTAGATCACGTTTTATGCATCGGGTCAATTGCATCCTGAGCTGGACACTGATTGGCTGCCATTGTGTTGAACAAAGCTGGATAGACTCCTGTTGTGGGCGCTTGAAAATGGACGAGCATGTGAAAGTTGTCGGTCTGATGAATGGTGAATTTAACCTTAAAAAATGCCTTTGATCAAGGTAGCGTGATATGCATTCTTTGAAAGAAGGATCTCGTTTACCACTGGAGCAACTCAAGTTTAGCTTACCACATAAATGCAAAGTATCTAGCTTCAACTGCAGCCACAGCTAGCAATAGCAACAAAAATACTAATGTAGCGAGCCACATCAAAACTCTTTGCCAAACTAAACTCAAGAACAGCCTGCGTGAACGATGTTTCATTTTAATTTTAATTTGTAATCATTAGGGGGAAAAAAAAAAAAAAAAAAAAAAAACATTATTCCTCCTGATGGTTGAAACTAAGGTTTGCAACCAGCACTTGGGACTAGTCTCAAATACAGCAGACGGCAAATGGTTACAACTGTATCTCTGGTGACTGAAATGAATAACTGAAACCACTGTTTTGATGCCCACCAACAGTATCCATCATGTTTTTGGTGCAACCCTCTCTGGCGCACCTGATTCTAAATATCAGCTCATCAGGAAGCTCTGCAAAAGCTTGATAATTACCCTGAATTTGAATCAGGTGCATTGGAGATGAGTTACACCGAAAACATGCTGGATAGATTAATTAATTACAGGTAATAGATAGATTAATTGAAAAGAGATTAAATCAATTAATTAATAATCTTAGTCTCTCAATATTTGTTCTCGTGATCTCGACTGCAGCAAGACAACAACAACAACAACAACAATAATAATAATAATAATAATATAAAATTGCTACAAATCTTGCAAACTTAACAGTCCGCTATTGTTACCATTTTGGTCAAGGTTATAATGTGAGATTTTCTTAGTATTTCATTTGTCATGCTGCGTGATGTCTCTTGTAATCCAAAGTTAGTAAAAGAGACCCACATTTTCTGGTTCCGCAAGCATTCACTGAGCGTTTGGTATTTGGGAGAGGACGTGTTAGTCCTTTGCGACCTGCATTCATTGTGTTAGAAGTCGCAATTCTCGATTAGGCATGTATTATTTGTCTTCGCCCAAACAGTTTTGTGCTGCAGGAGGGAGCACAGCAACGGGGGTTCAGCAAGAATGTAGGAAGTAGGTCAGGGAATTAATACGTGACAACATCTTATACAGAGCAGAGATTAGAGGCATAACAGACCGTGAGAATGACATCTTGACTTGGAAAGAATAATGGAAGGAAAAGGAGAGGTTTCTTGTAAAGCCCAGGTGCCCTTTGGTAATGTGAGAAGATCCCAAGTTGTTAGATGATGGCTGTAGGATTTTTTATTCTTTTTGCCTGAAGAACAAGATTGATGAGTGAGCTATTGTCGGCTGTCAACTTCAACATAGAACTCACCCAGCATGAATTTTGCAGCTTTTACTGTGTGCCTTCACCAAACTGTTATCAAACACCGTGTCTATCACAGTTCATTGTGGCTAATTTTTAGAAGTGTTTTAATTGGGGCTTTACTGTTTGTACAAGTCCAAATTTAGTTTGGGTGTACTCCAAGAGATGCTGTCAATCTTGTTTGAAGGTTCATAAGTACCTTCATAGGTGATTTTTTTTAGTCAGCATTTAGCATTAATATTATTATTATTATTATATTTAGTATTTTTCAAAATTGGTCTCAATTGACATCTAGCATTGTATATTTTAGGAGTCAGGTGAGAAACTCAACCCGATTTCACACTGGTAATATACGTATTGGGGTGAAAAAAGCAGAGGCTTTTGTCATGGAAACATGTGGGAAACATTGCCCTCTGGTGGTAGGATGACCAAGTGCTTGATTTGACATAGAGAAGCCGGCTTTTTAAATGTTAATATAGCCGTGGATCAACTTAATTAATCGTGGCAGCCAATATCGTGATTAAAATTAGATTAATCGTGCAGTCCTAATACACATATATAATCTCTGCCTACTTTTATAAATGAATATAGGACTCATGATAATTACAGTTAAGAATCTGATATTGAAAGGCTTGGACAATTTTAATTTAAGCGAATCAACAAATTCCTAACGTGTCTTTAAATGTCTCACTCCATACTGTCTTTTCTTCCTCGCCCTGAAGGCGAATGCCCAGTCTGCTGGAGTACCTCAGCTACAACTGCAACTTCATGGGCATCTTAGCGGGACCCACATGCGCCTACAACGACTACATGGCTTTCATCGAAGGCACGTGCTACCAACCGCGTCACCAGGAGAACGCCAACGGCAAGGAAAACGGCAAGCACAAGCAGAGCGAACCTTCGCCCAAGGTTGGAGCCACAATTTGTGTGCAGTCATTCTTCACATAGCAATATAATAGAGGTCTCCGATGTCTTGGTATAATGGTTTTGAAATGTTAAAATGCACAAAGGATAAGAATTAGACTCTGGTTCAAATCTTTCCATATGCTATTTTTAGCACCTTATCCCGCCCTCTATTGACTTTTTAAAAGCCCTGAGCCATAAATCTCGCCACTTTTTGTGGTGTGGTCGAAGACGGTGTCAAATTTTCAATGTAATGATTCTATTTTCTCTCCTTGCCATTTAGGATGATGTCATCTCCAAGCTGTGCACATGCGCCATCTCTCTGGCCATCTACTTGTCATTGTGTAAGCTGATCCCAGTGGAGCGCTGCGTGGAAGAAGATTTCATCAACAACACCCCTTTCCACCTGCAAGTGGTCTACCTTTACCTGGCTATGCTGGCGCTCAGACCAAAGTACTACTTTGTCTGGACGCTCGGTGAGTTTGATTGGACGCTATTTTGGATTTGGAGATCATTCTTTGGCACAATGGGCATAAGAGGCCTGCCGCTACCAAATATTTTTATCATCGATTAGTCTATCGATTATTCTTACATAAAAGTGCTTTAAGACATATCCTGCATGTTTTCCGTTTTTTATTTTGAAACTGATTTCGTTACCGGTTCGGTCATTGTTTTCAAAGTAAAAGCACGTTAGCAAATTTCTTTTTATTAAATCCAAAAGTTTATCGGTGTGCTTTCATGAAACACTATAAAAACCAGAAAATAATTACTGTTGAGATGCTGAAATCAGAAGATTTGTTCAATTTTAAGTTACTCTAAACCACAGGTGTCAAAGTTCAGTCCTCGAAGGCCGGTATCCTGCACGTTTTCGATGCTTCCCTCCAAACACACCTGGTTCAAATGATAAGGACAATTTTCAAGCTCCTGCAGAGCTCGCTGATAATCTAGTTGAATTGAATCAGGTATTCTAAGGAGAGGAACTTAGAAAACAATAAATACTCTGGCCCTCGAGGACCATAGCTTGACACCTGTGCCATTAACAATAGTTCCAAACTATTACCTGGTTATTACAATAATTGGCGATTAAGTTGATAATCGCAAACCTGCTGATATGTGTAGAATGTTAGAGAAGTTGGTATGTCCTAAAAACATTACACCGTTTATTAATTTCAACCTGAACTGTGAACTCTTATTTTAATTGTCGTCACTGTCGAGTGTTGACATATGTGGAGAAATGTATGTACAAATTGAACTCACTGGCTGTTTTATGGGTCAGTGAATAGATACTCATATCATATTTACCGTTTCAATTGATAAACAGATAAAAATGTAAAATACAGCATAGGCATTAAGTCGAAACTGCTTTGTAAACCCAGCCTTCCAAATGATGTTGTTAGAGCTCCCTCTAACGGTGCAATTGCAAAGTGCATTTTTCTTCTTTTTTATGCGTCAATTCACCGCCAAGTGACTTTTAGTATTCTCAGCAAGTGTTGCAGGATTCATTTGTATGTTTCCTCTGCAGCGGATGCCATCAACAATGCTGCAGGATTTGGCTTCAATGGCTATAGCAAAGATGGCTCCCCACGGTGGGATCTGATTTCCAACCTCAGAATACTAGACATTGAGGTTAAAATCTTTTATATTCATTATTTCCTCCGGTTGCTCAATCGAAACAGTCGTAAAACGCTTGTATTTTGGGCTTTTTCAGTTTGCTACCAGTTTCAAGCTTTTCCTTGATAATTGGAACATCCAAACGTCTCAATGGCTCAAAAGGTAAAGAGTGCTGTCCATAGTTATGTTTTAATATCGTGGATGAATTTAGGTGAATAAGCTTTTTCTTCCTAAATTCTTGCACAAACACTCCTCAATAATCTTTTCACCAGAGTGTGTTACGAGCGCTGTCCCATCAATCCCACTGCCGCCACTTTCCTGCTCTCAGCAATGTGGCACGGCGTGTACCCGGGCTACTACTTGACCTTCCTCACTGGCATCGGTATGACCATGGCGGCGCGTGCAGTAAGTACACACTAAGAGTTTTTAACATTTTTACAAATTTGACAAATCCACTCTCAACTCCTCGGTACACCAAAAGAGCCCGCTGTAAGATTTACACAGTTCACTTGCAGAAGTGAATATATATATGATTTAGATTTACTCCTCACAATGAGTTTTTTTTTTTAGGATTTTGTACCATATCCATGTTTTTAGCGAACACTTAAATAAAACCCCAAATTTAATAATTCAAGAAATTTGGATATCACTTATGAATCCCACAAGTTTTTAATGCAGATTGTACCTAATTAAGATTTTACTTTTACTCATTTAATATAGAGATGATGGTAGAAAATTTACCTTGTTGAAATATTTGTATTTAATCTATGATTTTCATTTTTTGAAAGAAATCCTTGGAGACGCAGCAATTTAAAAAAAAACAAATCTGTGTTGTATCTGCAGATAACAAATATAAGTACAAACAAAGCCCTCTACCCTTAAAAAACACACTAAATAATGATCAATAATTAGGCAAATTAACCCCCTGACTTTTATGTGAGCATCTAGAACAGCTTTGTTTGTTTCCATCATAAATCATAAACTACTTCAAGTGATTTCCATTTGTGGGTTTGTCATGCCAAAGTGTGGCACATTAATCATAAGGCTCTGTTTGTTCCAGGAAGTGTTTGTGAAAACTTCCATATATTTACTTTTTCCATCTTCCTGACAGTTAGAAGCTTTTTCACCACAGCTACTTAGCAGACTAACAACACACCACAAAATCCTTTAGAAGCAACAATCATAGCGTACTTCAATTAAATTGAGTGCCCCGATCAGTAAATATGAGAATATTGATGGTGGCCGTAGAGAATATAAGGGTCATTTGGAAGTTACAATGAGTCCCTGTTTACTGTGGGGGATACTTTGCTATACATGAAAAACTACAAAACTAAAAAAAAAAAAAAAATGAAGAAAACATTTTCCACCCATCCTGAACCGTTTTTTGTATTTCCTCTAATAAGCTGAGATGACATGACCCTTGTGTTGACTTTTAGGTAAGGCACAACATCAGACCTCACTTCCAGGTGTCTGATGCATCCAAGCGCATCTATGATGTCATCACGTGGGCATGGACTCAAGTTGCCATCAGTTACACAGTGGTGCCATTCGTCCTACTGGCTGTGGGGCCCTCGCTCAAGTTCTACAGGTAGGATTTTTTTGGGTATTAAAGCCCTGATTACAGATTTTATGACAGATATTAGTAGCGCAAGACCTGCATCTTGTTCCTATGGAGAATTGACTGTAATATACAGATTTAGAAATGATTGCGCATGGCGAGGATATGCACATTTCCCACTTGTTAGGCCACTGCAGTCAATGGGACATCCTAATGAATAAAAACTCGTGAGAATTTATGAGGAAGAAATAAAATTCAAAAACGGAGATTAAATCGGATGGTGGCGACGTGTCACGCAATGAAAAAAAAAATCATTAAAAGAGCACACGGTTTTTGCTATTACTTCAATAGCTTCAAGTCAAAGACACAACGAACAACCGTTTGTCATCTGCTGCCTGTTTAAAAAAATCATTATCATATATTTAAAAAAAAAAAATCCAATTATGTGTTGTTGTATTAGCGTCAACCACTTTTAGAATTTATTTTTTTTTTTTACTGTACCACCTTAAAAATTAACAATAATAATCGGGTATGACCGATCCGTTGGTCAACTGATTAAATTGGCTTATGTTGATCCTTCAAACATTGACTAGTAGTTGGCCATGATTTTAACTTTTTTCCGTTATGTGCTCTAAACATTTACAGGTGTTCTATAAAAGTAACTTGTCATATTTATTTATTACACATCCTATAAAGCCATACCATAACCCTGTAAAACAAAACAAAACAAAACAAAAAAACTTAAAAAATCCCGAATTGCTTGGAAGTGAACTAATTTAATCCTCTCTTACCAACCGAACAATCGAGAAACTTGGTGAAAAATCTTGGTGGAATTGTTTTTTTCTTCAGGGAAGCAGTAAATTGTTCTAAACATTTTGGACTTTTTATTATTAACCGCGCACTGATAACTATTGCTGGTGTGTTCGTAGGTCCTGGTACTTCTGCTTACACCTTCTGTGTCTACTGGTAGCCCTGGCCTTGCCGGTCCGATCGCGGCGCCGCGAGGCCAAACAGGAGAGCCCGCAGGCGGACGGCGGCGCCACAAACAACTGCACCCAGAAAGACAAAACCACATGAGGTTCGGCACGAGCATTCTCGAGACAAACTGGAAACCACTGAGAGCTGGAGTCTGTTTACAGACCAGGAACCAAATATTGGATAGGCTTGGACAGAACCTGACGTTACTTCCGGTAGCAAGGAGGACAGAGTGGTTGCGTTACATTTTACCCGTGGAAAATGGAGATAAACTGAATTCCAAGCTGCCTTAAACCCTCTATGTACCTGGCAGGTGAAACAACGAGTACACGTGCAGTCAGTATGTGGAGGGTTTTTGTCATTGTCTGGATACAAGCCTCTCTTAGGTGGAAACATTACGTTTATCATCAGCTGCCAACTTTCAAACAGGCCTTAGGATCCTCAAAATATTGATTTCACTCAATGGGGAGTTGATATGAATAATACGTGTTTTGTATTTCGATGTGACGACACTATTCCCGAGGCGTTCTTTTGCAGAGATTCGGATGAATAGAAAAGAAGTCCCAAAAAGGGAACCAGATCTCCAGTGGTGGAAAAAAATAGTCTTGCCCAGTGGATTTTTTTTTTTTTTCAATATATACATTATATTTTTGTTCTGCTTATTGACAAACATGACTTATCAACTATATGTGCGTTTCAAAAGGGAGATGATTAACTCTGTTGTGACTTTGGAGAATTTATGTCAAGGTGAATTCTTTTCTCTTTGATTCTGTCGAAACATGTTCCTCTTCTTCACACTACAGCCTTGCTACGTGTCACGAGCCCCTAAATAACAAAAAAATGCATATATCCCTTTTCCTCAAATAGTGGCCTTTGCTTCAGTAGATGCTCCCTCAAATACATGTCTCATATTTCATCAGGGAAAAGAAAAACTCCTGTAATGAGTAATTACTGGGGGTCAACCATTTTGAAAAAAAATCTAGTTAAGAATTGTTCTATTCAGTATTGTGATTTCAATTTAATATGACTTTTTTTTTCCTTGTCTCCATACCTTTTTTTAAACACACACGCACAATTAATCCGGTTTACCAAAACAGTATGAGGTTTAAAAAATAAAGCAGGTTAATACGCACTATACTAGTTAATAATTTTGGCTCAACAGTTTTGAAAAAATAATTTAATTATATTTTTTTTCCATCTGTATTGCAATTGAAAATTAATATGAGCTACAACAGTTAAAGATTCATCAATATGCCATCAAACTAATTAATAATCACTTTTGATAATCAGTTAAAATTGACCAAATTCACTGAAATTTTGCTTCTCAACAGTTGGTAAGTATAGTTCATCATTGGCCACTATTTGCGGAAACACAGCAATTAATCGAAGATTTTCTCCAAGTCTTGTACGGCTACCCTTGGTGAGTGTCATTTCAACACAGGTGACGACTACTGAGCACATTTGAACCCTGTTGCTTACCAAAACAGCAGCACTAAAGTACCCAATTGCTCAACTAAAACCAACTGTGGTGATTGACTGCAATGAATTCACTACGTAGTATTAAAGAAAACCTTATGAAGTTGGCGTCTTTAACAGTGTTTTGAGTTCCAGTGCACTCTTCAAAAGTTATCGCTCCACAATATTGTGTGTGTGTGTGTGTGTGTATGTGTCACTCGTTACCATTCAGGGAGCTACGCAGCTTTTGAGATCTGTGTAGTACTTGACGTGTCTTTGCATTTCTCCATATGAGATTTGAAACCCCAATTTCGGGTGAAATTAATTGTAATATATTGCTAATTCCATACATATGAACGAAGCCCCTCTTCTTCATTGACGCTCTCGTCTTAACTTCAGTCCTTTGGCCTCTATTTGTGGAAATTTTGGAAGTTAACTTATTCACTGCCAAGCCAGTTAAAATGCTCTTTGACAACTATAGGGCTTCAATTGTAGTCCATTAAAAATATATATTTGATGTTCATGGGCCATCAATGGTAGTGAATGAGTTAATAAGACCTTTTACATATTGTACAGTAACAGTGATCCAATCACACTCTGTCACAAACTGAAATGTTTTGTTTATTTAATAGTTGGAGTCGCCATAATTATCCCAATGAAAGGGGGGAAAAAAATGGTCCAAATTGGTGCACAGTGCAAAAAAAGCACATCATGTACTGAGGCTACAAGAGTGAGTGCAATTTGCTTTCATTGTGTTAATGTGTTGTCATTTGAATTGATGATGTTGTATAAAGACCGAATGTTGTGTTAATTAATTTTTTTATGTTAGAATAGGGTATGTTTCATCTGGTGCATTTACTGTACGGTGTAAGAGACACTGGGTCTTGTCTTTTTTTTTTTTTTTTTCCACTTCACATCAAGCCTTCTTGTTTGTTGTAACGCACGACACCCTCTTGACACTGTCCGGACGCCGTCGTTGCTTAAACGTCACATTTCGGCATATCCTTTGAATGATAGGCTTTGTGTTCACTTTGTGACTTTTTCTTTTGTGGCATTTGTGAAATAACAAAGCAGCCAAGTTGACTTTTGAAGTTTTGGATTTTTTTTTTTTTTGAGATGGTTTAACATTTTGCATATTCCTGCCATAACTCTGTGTGTACTGTATGAACGAAATGTTGTGTGTGTGAGAGTGTGTGTATACCAGTGTTCATGTGGTTCGTACATGTGTGTATTTGTAACACGGCCCTGTAAAGGTGAAAAGCACCTGTAAGAAAAAAGGAAAGGATGTCAGTCATTCTGCAAAGGAAACATTTAGGACATGATTGCACTGCATGGCCACCAAAACCAGCAGATCAATGCAAACTGCTCCATATGTCCAAAGTGCCAAAGCATTAAATGGCGCATTTTTTGTTCTGTTGTGTGTGTATGCGTGCATGTGCGCCTGCCTGTGTCTGTCAGCGTGTGTGCTTGTGTCACATAATGTTATTTTTGTGTCAGAAGGAAATTTATTGAGAGATTTGTATGACAGTTCATTACAGTTCTGATTTATGTGGCAAAATAAAGAGAGGTTATTTTTAAACACCATTGCTTATATCTGAAAATACATGTGTGTTTTGTCTAAACTTTAGTTGGATTGGAAGACTGAATGAAGCCGGATGAAAAGCGGCAATTTAAGACAATGAAAATGAACAAATTGTAATTCATATGATACTTATTAGATTATTTTGTTTATTAAATAAGTGTACATTTTACCTCATTCAATCCCAGAAATAAAATATTTGTTTTAAGAGTCCATATATACAATCCCTAGTACTTTTTTTACAGTATGATATTGTCAAATATTAAGGTAAAGTATTGTTTGAAAATAGTTGTCATAATCAATCTCAAAGACCTAATTATAAGACTTTACAGAGCCCAGACGTTCAACCCCATGAACTTGTTTACAGTAATATTTTTTAAATAAATAATACAGAAGTGTTTGAAAATAAGCTTATGCAGAAATAACTGCACACCAAACTTACTTTAAAGGAATTGTGCACTTAAGATGTAACTTTAATGTAAAATGTGTTACAAGATTAGTCTCATTAAGATTATGAAAACTGTAGCATTCGTGTAGAGTTGTGTAAACATTTTATCCCCACGATGTTCTGTGTTGGGTCAGTGACGTTTTTTTTCAAATTTATGGCCAACGTAAGGAAAACAAGTGTGAGCACAAAACAGAATTCAGAAGAAAAAAAATACATACTGTTATCTAATATGACTTTTTGGGGAGAAAAAAAAAACATTACATTAAATAAAAAAACGGACATAATAAAGTATTTGTTAAAAAGCTGCATGTTGAAATGTGTATTACCTGTATGTGTCTAAATGTCCAATTTAGGTTGTCTTTCAAAAAGATTTTAATACAACTTAAAAAAAAACCCAAAAAGCTTTATAAATGCTCATTCATGTACCACTTCCGACACAACTCTGGGGGCGGGGTTACACGGCGATGTAACAATAATAAACAAATATAAATTAAGTGTCTTTTAAAATCAATTTTTGTAACTTTTAATTAAACTGCACACGAATTTCATAATCTCTTGTTTAGCAAAAAATTACATTTTTGTACATTTCCTTTTTGTCCAATTCTGATCCGTGTACGTATTCATACCCCCCACGTTGACGTCACGTTCAGTTGGAAAAAAAACTAAAAACTAGAATGACAAGCCTTGCAAGTGCAAAGGCAGCATTGTCGTGACACCGTATTTGTGTCACTGAAAAGCTCCGACGCTTTCACATTTCCTCGTTCTAGGTAAGATCATTTTAGTTCTTTGTGTGCTTTTATTTTGTCCACTTGGTTAAAATGACAACTTGTTGTGCTAGCCTCCCGGAGCTAACGCTAACTAGCTTGTTAGCCCTGAAAGTTCAGCTCGCGACTGTTATCGTTGTTGTCACATCTTGTAGGTATAAAATGAAATCAAAACATATTAAAATAAGTATTGCAGCGCACGAAATCACTGGGTGCTATCGCAAATTTGCCTTTGCTTATCCCAAATAGCTGTCACGTTGTGGCCATGTGATATGTAAAAGTGGCATCCAGATGTGCTTTCATTTTGACGAGCCCCAAAAGTGCCTCCTGATACGAGAGACAAACCTCTTTTTAAGCTCAATAATCGCACCTTGATTTCCTCTGCGGGATATGTAATCACTATTTCATTATTGATTTAATATATTTCACTATTTGATTTTAAAAAGAGGAATTACTAACTTTTTAATTCACTGAAATCCATCAATCCATTTTAAATCCATCCTGTAGTATTGCATTGTAAAAACAGCCTCGTTTCATGTATGTAATTGTTGAGTGACAAATATGTTTTTGGGAGGTGTGTGACGGGCTCCGTTCTACATCGCATGTCATTGGGAGCTGACTTCTAACGTGGAGTCTTTCCTTCAAACTGCCTGCTTTCGCATGATGCTCACATTACACTGGCGATTATTCCATGAGATTAGCTTCTTTTTTTGTTTTTAACATACACACGCGTTGGGGCCAATCGTAACCTTAAACAGATCCTGCAAAATGATGAGTTGCATTTGCTAATGTTCTACTGTGTGTGTTTTAGAAAAAGCATCCTGCTCAATTTACATTAACATACACTGATGTACATTGTTTTATCTGACTGTACGCTTCATTTTAAGTACAAATAGTCAATGTTTAATCAATTTAATGGTGGTAGTATGTAATAATCTCCTGTGAAAAAAGCTTTAAATGATTTTGACCTACCCTAAATGAAAATAGGATAACACTACTTGACCATAGATAACCTACTTTAGTGTTCTATATCTATTAGTGGACCAGCCAGGACACCTTCCATCTTATTTTGACATGGCATTGGCTGGTGACATTGCTGTGACACATTTATTTGTAGTATGTAATAATCTACTGTGAAATAAAAGCTTTAAATGATAGTTTTTGACCTACCCTAAATTAAATTAGGATAACATTAATGTTTGTCATTGTTACTTGACCATGGATAACCTACTTTAGTGTTCTATATCTATTACTGGACCAGCCAGGGCATCTTCCATTTTATTTTAACATAGCATTGGCTGGTGACATTGCTGTGGCGCATTTATTTTAAGAGAATAAAATATGTTCTTGTGCATGCATTGAAGTGGCTTAATAGCTTTGCTCAGTTATTCTTTAAAGCTGGAAGGATAAAGTCTGGGTGTCGAAAACATATTTCTTCTGGTTTGTTTATCTGCATTGCTTTCGTCACATGAATGCTGTTACGTTGTCAAATATTACAATTTTAAAAATTGTCATGAGTTCAGGTTTTAACATTTATCTTAAAATGTTACCTGGCTCTTCATTAGTATTATTTTCCAAATATTTCATCCCCCAGTTCCCACCCCAAAAATGACAATATGTAGATAATGTATTCTACACACACTGAAATTGTAATGTATATTACACACACACTGAAATAGTGAAAAAGAAATCTGTACATCAAAAATATTTCATTGAATTATTTTTTTTTAAAAAAAGATCTAATGTTTGTTATTATTTATTTTAATGAATGGTGCACGGTGGTTCCAACATAGGAACTATGGCTCCATATCCTTATAAACCTTCCGTCCTTATAAACATAACTTTGTCAATATAATATTGTCAATATATAAATATATAAAAATGGTTATATAAAAATGGTTACAGAAAAAATAAATATGATTCATTTAAAAACATTGTCCTTTGAACTGTATTACTGGATTTTGAACAGTGTTGGATATTTCAATGTGATCTGGTGGTAGCAGATAATAAGTCACATCCTGTTCATCATCACTCACTCAGTCATTATGTCATTGCACAGTAAATTGAAAGCACACAAATAATCCCCTTTTATGCAAAGCCAATGTTGTGGAGCACAAATGAATGGAAATGTAGTGCTTGCATTGTGTGAGGAAGCCATGGGTGTTGGCCAGCCCCCTCATCTAATATTCAGCATTGAGTAAAAAAAAAAAAGAAGAGGTGGGGGATGCTGAGCTTGATCCAGGCGGTGTTTGTAGATGCTCTGTAGGGGCGTGTAGTGTGAGAGCAAGACTTACACCGGTGTTGAAAAATCACCTTCCACCAAGGTAAGCGAGAGCCTTGTTTTGACTTCGTGTTCTTTTTGTTCGACTGATGAGGTGACACAGATGTGATGTAGTCAAGTGAATGTTGTGCTAGGCAACCATGGAGCACAGAGGGCGTGTCAACTGTTGCCTTCTCTGACAACAAAGGATTTTTTCCCGGCTTGACATTTTCTATTATTGGAAAATGGGCAGTTAGAATGGAACACAAAAATCAGTATTTGAACACTTTGGCTCTTTGTACTGTCTGCCCAACAAGTCAAACTGTATTGACCCGAGCACGAGCTGACTGTGTGCCTCCAGGATTATGTTGAAACATCAGGCTGCTTGTTGTGAAACCCTCTTGTGAGGGAACTTCATTTTGGTAATGGGAAACACGCTTGGCCGTGCCACAATAGAAGAGCTAACTCGGACCCAACCATTTTTTTTAAGCACTTGTCCTTATGGTTAAGTGGTGAAGTGGATACTTTCCCAGGTGATGAGTTTGGGTGAGATGTGGGGTACACTAGACTGGTTGCCAACCTTCTAATGAATTATTAATACTTATCGATCGTCTGAATCCCTCCTACAATGAAGCGGCCATGTTTAATGGGCTTTTCTTTTGTTCGCTGAAATAATAGCAGTCACATGACTTTTGATTATTGCTCAGAGTGAGCTTGTCGCTTGGTAGTTACACAAGTAAAATGAGTGCATGCTGATGTGAAACCAGGGCAAAGCTCTAAGCCCCAAAAAACAAAACAAAAAGCCTCTCTCACTGAACTTGAATTATGGATGCATTTTGTCTGCTTCGCTTCTCCATCATCCATCATTCCTAAAGACTCGACAAGATTACACTCCATCTGACCATCTCCCTAAAGAGAATAATTATTTTAAAATGCATTTCATGGTATTACTGTAATATTCGTATTGAAGCGTGGGAAAATAAAGCCTTTCCTCTAATACAACGTTTCTCAAACGGGGGCACAAGAACGATTGAAGGTATGCGAAGAAGGCACTTCAGAGATTTATTTCACATGGATTCTGCTGGTATCAGCAATTCTAATGTATGCTTTTTAATATCATGACAATAACAGTACACTTTTTTTCAAATTAAGAGCACATTAATTGAAATTCGAACTGAAACAGTATACACCTGCCTTTTGTTAACTTTTTTTTAACATTTCAATTAGCGACACATTTTGCCAGCAGAGCAACCAAAAATAAAATAAATAATGTCACACAGGGATTTTTTGGTTAAAACACGAAAAAAAAATCTCCTCTCTGGAACAAAAAAATTAAACCACTGATCTAATAGATGCCTGTTACTCTGTAGGCTTGACAACTCTGAGGTTTTACAGTTCTCAGTGGATTTGATGACTTATCTGACTTCTTCAGTGAAGTGCTGTGATCATGATGATCCTTTAATTCTCACAAGAGGATCAATTTTTTTATGTTCTCTTCAAGTTTTAAGCATGAACAGGCAGAGCTGAGTTAAATGTTGTAATCCTAATCCTATTTACGTCAATGCTATGGTGGAAGTAATGACCTTTGTACCCTGTGATCCTACAAATATGACTAAAATCTAGTTGGCTCATTCCCTGCCGAGCCAGTTAAAATAGAGTTATGATGGAACAGTGCCTGGCGGAACTATTAGCCCTCTTGAACCTTTTGACCTTTTACCTCGTTAGGCTTCAACCAAAGATAGAAAATTGGAATATCACACATCCTACTTTTCAGTGTTTCTTCTTTGTTTAAAAAAAGTATGGTGTGCATTTCGTTCACGATTCTGAAATGTGGCAAAAGGTAAAAAAGTTGAATGGTGGCAAGGCACAAATAATCGTCCATAGTGCCAGTCCTTAAAAAATAGATCTTTGTTTACAGCCCTCAGTGGTAGTAAATTAGTTAATGATTTGATATATGCAAAAAGTCATTTTTAGTATGATTTGTGGCTATTTTACTAATTTGGTTCTAGTTTCAGGTTTGGTTTTAGAATACATTTTCCAAAAGACTGTTCACCTGAAACCCACAGCTAAGCTAACTGGTTTTCTTCTTCGGCCAGAGCGGTGTCCAGGTGTTGACAACTGAGCCATGGACACCACCACCTCCCTGAAGATGACCACCGTGGCTGTCCAAAGCCTGTTCAACTATGTGGAGGAGGAGAACCTGGCTGCCATCAAAGCACACTTAGACAAGTTCAAAGATGTCGACAGCAGGAGTGATGTGAGTTTCAATAACTTCCTTGTCTGGTTATTTGTACAATACTGCAAAAAGATGGCTTCCATGGTATGCTTTGTAGAATGGATAACAGTGGGTCTGCAATAGAAAAATAAAAATTTAAAACTAGTTAAATTGTGAAATGGAGATTTTGCAAAAGTGGCAGAATTGGATGGGTGGTTTATGAGACATGTTTGCATTAGGAACAATCTAATTGTGCAATCACTCATTTAGCCATTTTTTTTACGCTAAAAAGTTAATATTTTTGTCTATAGTCAACTCATCTAAAATACATTTATGTTAATATTATATTATATAGTAGTTTGGCTTTCACTTTATGAATTTAGCCAATGTAGCCTGCAGAACCCTTAGGAAAGTGATATCCAGAAAAGGAATCATTGCACCAATAGCAAACATTCATTCTCTAGTTTGTATGTATGTATGTACGAGTAAAATGTAGGTTTCCTTATGGACGTTGCTACTGTGTATTTTCAATTCTAGATTGTTTGTGTAGTTTAAATATAACAAACAAGATCTCCCTGTCTTCCACCCTGGTCTTATTTCAGAATGGACAGACTCCCCTTATGGTGGCAGCTGAGCAGGGCAATCTGGAGATTGTGCAGGAGCTCATCAGGCGAGGAGCCAACGTTAACTACGATGATGTTGTAAGCTTGCACACGCATTTCCGCAATCTTGAAATGAATTGAAGTGTTCAGGAGAGGGTGCTACACAATGAGAATAATGTGAGGTAGTTAGGGATGTATGTCATTTCACACAGCTTTTATTTGCAGCTAACCACAGCTTTAATTTTTTTTAACTGCTTCTGATCACATCACAAAGCTCAGCCAGGCACTCAATTTGCTTGGCATGGTGCTAGATGGAGGTTGCTGTGGTTACAGTTTGCATCTTTGCACAGGACTGCTGGACAGCGCTGATGTCAGCTTCCAAAGAAGGCCACATTCAGGTGGTGAGAGAATTACTGGACAATGATGCTAACAAGGAACACAGAGACATGGTGAGAATAGCGACATGAAATAAAATGAATAATACAGTAAAGGTTTTAGGCAACTATTTTGGTTGCTCAATATGAATTGTTGCCATTGTATTTTTGAAATATACAAGCAATGTTGGTTAGTTAGGTCATGCCGTGACAAGTTTAGAAATGATAGTTAATAATAATGATAAGATAAAGAATAAGTGATTATTAATATATACAAATTTAATTAGTAGCATGAGATGGGGCCTGAAAATGATGATTTTTGAAAACCTCACTTTTAATAATATTCTATTGTAAGGTCTTGACAGTTTTACATATATGACAGGAAGTTTATAAAAACAATTTAAGATGGCTAACTACCTTTAAGAACCCAACTGAAACACACAGAAGGTGAGAGGCAAGGAGAAAATCAGGGCTCAATCCATTGCACTAAAAAAACAAATACAATTGTGTCAGCTGGTGGTATAATTGCTGATTATTGGTTTGAATAAAAAAACGACAAGCTGAATATTAGTATTTTTTACTATTTTACATTTTTATGATTGGAGTTATGCATTACAACTCCAAACGTACTAAACCTTTGTCTTCATTCATTTGCTACAATAGCTACGTGCATGTTAACCCTGAAGTTCCATCAGCTATAAAATGAGATTACTACTAACTGTAGTACTGTAATGGCGCCTTTCCTTTAGTAATCTAATTTATAGACCTCTAATCGTATTCATATGAGGCAATGATAGGATTTGCTCCTGGATATGGATAAGGACCTGAGAGAGCAAAAGACAGCATACAGACATTTCTGTTGTCCGTCGCAATTGAGAAGATTCTCTAACCTTTGGTTAGTGACTCAAAAGGAAGGGATGTGATTTGAGTCATTCGCATGTGAGGTTTGCACACCGTGCACCACAATGGGAATATTTATGACAAACAAGATAATGAGTGGTGCTGCTTTTCCCTTGGTACAGTTTGTGTTACTCCATCTGTAAATAGCGCATTGTTTTGTGTCACCACACAGCACTACAAAGGTCGCGATTATTGGACTGAATTGAAATTGAAGCCAGCTTTCTTTTGAGTACATTTTATTCTCTACTTTTTTCCTTTTAAAACAAATGCTAACTGCTGATATGTGTGTCTTCTAATTAGGGAGGTTGGACTGCTCTTATGTGGGCCGCCTATAAAGGTCGTACAGATGTGGCAGAACTACTCCTGAGTAAAGGAGCTAACCCTAACATCACTGGTCAGGTACTAAGACTGCATACACTCACATCGATACATCAGGAGAATGTTGTTATTTTTAATTGTGTATTAGTGATATAAGGGTGGACCAAATTTAGCTTGTGTTTTGCTCGAAATATTGCATTTAGAAATATTTAAACCAGAATGTATTTTTAAATCGCCAGAATGTATTTTTAAATCAAAGTTTCCATCTTTCTATCAATATATCGGTGGCCAATGGTTTAAACGAGCTGCATCATAGTAATTCAACTTTTTTGAGCTTTTACCCATATTACAATGCTAGTTTCTCATCATAAACACCCCCTCTGACTATTCCTGCTCATTGCTGCACTCCCAGCATCAGCCCCACCTGATCTCAGAAAACACTGGGTCCTCACTTAGTCTGCTCTGTGACAACACTATCTGACTAACGCCCTAGTACCGCCTTCCTACCGCCCATGCAGACTAAACACATTCACACACCCTCAATAGAGGTCAATGCTGAACTAGTACAACATCATGAAAGGTGTGTTGCAGCCACACGGTGAAAAGCAGGTTTTAGGGTTACCAACTGTATCACTTCCTGGTTAGGAATATAGCCACCAAAAAAGTCATATTTCACAAGAAATTAAATTTCCAATGTGACAAAGATAGGATTTCATCATGTATATGCATATATTTAACCGCGGAAAGCTTAAAATACCATGACAAAGCTACAGTTCTCAATTGGTGGTACCAGGTTGTCCATAGAGTAAGTGAAGATTTAATTTAATGTTTTTAATGTTATGACTTTGTTTTCAAATTAAGGGCAAATAATTTGGAACGTGAAGCAACTTACTGCCAAATTGTGTAATAGTGAATCCTTTGCTAAACATTGTATGCCTTTATTTTCTTAGTAAGTTATATATGGATGTGCATTGTCATTACTGATGCAAATTTCCATCAGACTAGACTGAAATAAAACAGTTTATGTTATATGATCTGAAGTTGCCGAATAAAATATGCTAGAGATACCACTACAGATGTAGTGCTTTACACTGGCCAGAAGGTTCTTGGCTGGGGAAAAAAAAAGTTGAGATCCGCTGCCTAAAAGCGTTAGTCCTGACTCGACATCATCACTGTGATCTTCCTCAACAGTATAGCGTCTACCCTATAATTTGGGCAGCGGGTCGAGGCCATGCTGAGATTGTCCATCTGCTACTGCTGCACGGGGCTAAAGTCAACTGCTCGGACAAGGTAGCAACCCACAGACAACACAAATTTTGACAATGTCTGTCCAGTTCCACATTTTGTGTCACTGGACGGGCATTCTTAGTAATAATGCACCCTTGGTGCAACCATTTAAATCTGATTGTCTTTTCTGTATACGTTTGTAGAATAATTAAATATCTTCTGCCGTTGTTTTTTTACAACAAATTCTCCAGTGTCCCAACAACTTTTTCACAGTTTCATTCTGCTGTCTTTGCAGTATGGCACCACCCCACTGATCTGGGCTGCCAGGAAAGGTCACTACGATAGTGTGATGCACCTTCTGGCCAATGGAGCCGATGTGGACCAGGAAGGAGCCGTAAGCTGATTACATATATCATATGACCGGTCAATTATGACTGCATTAAGGTTGCTGTCAAAAAGTTAAGATCGCATTCTATATGTGCATGCAAGTTTAATTCAATTTCTGGTTTATGTTTATCATATTTTGAGTCATTTGTTAGTTTACTTTGCATACAGCCAAGTTCCAGCACTTGTATCATTTCCTGATTAGGAATATAGCCACCAAAAAGCTCATATTTCATAAGAAATTAAATCATGAATGCGCCAAAGATAGGATTTCAACATGTTTCTTTGTCAATTTTGTTTTCAGAACTCCATGACAGCTTTGATCGTGGCAGTGAAAGGCGGATACACCGAAGTAGTCAAAGAGCTGTTGAAGAGGAACCCCAATGTCAACATGACCGACAAAGATGGCAACACAGCCCTGGCCATCGCTGCCAAGGAGGGACACACAGAAATTGTGCAGGACCTTCTGGACGCTGGCACCTATGTTAACATACCAGACAGGGTAAGACCCATGAGACAATTGTTTTCACACATCCACATGGGAAAACAAATGCAATTCCCTTCACACTGTTTCTTTCCCACCAGAGTGGGGAAACCATGCTGATTGGAGCAGTGAGAGGAGGTCATGTGGAAATAGTGCGAGCTCTCCTGAACAAATACGCTGATATTGATGTCAGAGGCCAGGTAGGTCCTCCTCTAAGGCTTTGTTGATCTTTACCAGTAAGCAGGAGGTCTGTTTGTCTAAAGTGTCACTCAATATACTTTGCTCCACTCTGTTGTTACTTAAATCCACAGCTCAGCGTTTATGCAAATATTTGGGCTTCCATAACAGACACACATTTTGGAGATACTCCTTATTGTTTGCTGTCTTTGTGGAACCCTTTGTCTTTGTGGAGTATTTTATTCTAAAAATATGTGTCAACACAACTATGAAAAAAGTTAGATTAAAGATCGAGTAAATAATTCAGGATCATTATCAGGCTTCTCCTGAGCTTGCTGATGAACGTTTAAATCAGGTGTGTTGGGGAAAGAAACTTGGAAACGCTGCAGGTTACAAGCCCTTGAGGAGCAGGTTTGGACACCCCTGCTGTAGGAATAAAGCACAGTTGTCAAGCTCTGGTTTTTGAGGGCTGGAATCCTTAGTTTTTTCAAGATGCCTCTCCCCAGTACACTTGAGTCAAATGATTAGCTCATCAGCAAGCTCTGCAGGAGCTTCAAAATTTATCCTAATCATTTGAACCAGGTGTGTTTGTGAGGGAGGCAAAACGTGCAGGATATCGACCCTCGAGGACTGGACTATGACATCTATGGAATAAAGCCTTTGTGCTTCAAATTTCCTTAGATGGTTGTAATTGTTGCATGAATTCAACATATTATAGTTCCTTCCTACAGTTTTTTTAGCTTTTGTTTTTAGATTCATATTGAATGCAATTTGTATTCATATTAATCATGTGTCTGTCAATATATTCATATTGACTTATTGCACAGCCCTAATGCTAACCTTTATCTGTGATTTGCATGTTTTTCATCCTTGCCATTACAAAATCATGAAAAAAAAGCCAAATAAAATCCCAAATAATTGAGTGTAGTTTAGCTGTCTAAAAATTGCTTGGCACGTTTTCAGAGGATGTTTGTCTGCGTCATACTAAGGTTTACTCCATTTTATTTTATTTTTAAAAAAGTTCTAAATTAAATCGCAATGTTTTTTGCATTTCAGGACGGAAAGACTGCTTTGTATTGGGCAGTGGAAAAAGGTAACGCCACCATGGTGAGAGACATCCTGCAGTGTAACCCTGACACGGAGAGCTGCACTAAGGTATAACATTCCGCACCAACATAGCAAATAATGTTGCATGTTCCTGTGAAAATATTGTCTAAAATAATAAGGTATGTTGTCTATCCTCATTGAAGGAGGGAGAAACCCCACTTATCAAAGCAACAAAAATGAGAAACATTGAGATTGTAGAGTTGCTGCTGGATAAAGGAGCAAAGGTGTCAGCTGTGGACAAGGTCAGGACTTCAAACTCTTTGATTTGTCATTTTATCACATTTATTTAATTTGAGCTTCTTTTGAGTTAACAGAAAGGCGACACCCCCCTTCACATCGCCATCAGAGGGAGGAGCCGAAAGCTCGCCGAGCTGCTGCTTAGGAACCCTAAAGATGGCCGCCTGCTTTACCGCCCAAACAAGGCTGGGGAGACACCATACAACATCGATTGCACCCATCAGAAAAGCATCCTCACTCAAATTTTTGGCGCCAGTATGACCATTTGCTTATTGTTTTTCGGAATTCTTTAGACACGACTTGAGACGTTAATAATTTTGTATTGTTTGTCTCGTTCAGAACACCTCTCCCCAACTGAATCAGATGGGGACATGCTGGGTTATGACCTGTATAGCAGCGCTCTTGCAGACATTCTTAGTGAGCCCACCATGCAACCGCCCATCTGCGTTGGTCTCTATGCACAGTGGGGCAGTGGTAAATCTTTTCTTCTGAAGAAACTGGAGGGTAGGTTCTTGTTCAGCATCTGAACTCTCTCATTAGGGAAGTATATTCGTAGGACACCTCTATGGTCTCCAATTGTCTTTCAGATGAAATGAAGACGTTTGCAGGGCAGCAGATCGAGCCATTGTTCCAGTTCTCCTGGCTGGTGGTCTTCCTCACCCTCCTGCTGTGCGGCTCAGTGGCTGTGATACTGGGCTTCACTGTTGATTACAAACTGGCCATCGCCGTGTCCCTCAGCCTGCTTGCGTTAATTTACATATTCTTTGGTAAGACCTGGACAGGCTGTTTACAGTGTTTCAATCATTCGTAAAAGGATCAGGTTGTGAACATCACAGCACCAAATTTCAAACAGTTTAGATGTGATGTCATTTGCAGTCAACATCAAGTGGCAAAATAACTTCCCCCTGAGATGAATAAAAACAGTTGGATTTTGCTACTTAAGTCATATTCTGCAAACACCATATTAGTTAGAATACCATTTTTAGAATATGGGGAGCGTAGAACATATAAAGAAAATTATACTTCCCCTTTAATAACTCACTGGCCCCCAAAAGAATCCATCTGGTGGACCACTACATATCTGCTCATTATAGGAGAAAATACTCAAACACTTGATTTTTTTAATGCCTATTTTGTAGTGGGAAATGTACTTTTTAACAATATGTTTGTAAGCATTTAAAAAGTTGAAATGCTTTTAAAACTTTCGCCCAGTGGACTGGGCTCATAGTTTGTAGTATGGCCCGACTGATTAATCGTCCGGCTAATTACATTCTTACTAAATCTCTCATAATGCTTTTATATAGCGTACCTCATAGTTTATCATTTTGTGAACCATCCATTGTACCGTTCTGCACTGTACTTGTAAAACCATGCTTTCAAATTTGTTGCTCACTAGAGGGCGCCATTACACAACCAATAAACAATTATGTTGTTCGAGGACATAGGCAATAAGATGCATGTGCAATACATAACAAAAAAATGAATATATCCTAATATAAATGTACCACTGACAAAGTAATTCAATTACAAAGCATTTCTGTTTTGTTTTTACCCCAGTTTTGGTGTACTTTGGAAGCCGACGTGAGAGAGAAAACTGGAACTGGGCTTGGGTCATTAGCACCCGCCTGGCCCGACAAATTGGCTACTTGGAGCTTCTCCTTAAACTGATGTTTGTTTTTGCCCCTGAACTGCCTGAGCAAACCACCCGTGCACTTCCTGTCAGGTGACCCTGACACACCAAACTAAGCCAAATTAATTTTAGATGTTTTATCTGAGTCTTTACATATTAAAAGAACCATTTCCTCTCTTATCGTTGACAGGTTTCTGTTCACGGATTACAATCGCCTGTCCAGTGTGGGAGGAGAGACTTCCATGGCAGAGATGATCGCCACACTCTCTGATGCGTGTGAAAGGGAGTTTGGTTTTATGGCCACTCGGCTCTTTAGAGTTTTCAAGAATGATGAGATCCAAGGTGACTTTCACTCATTTCATCCCACAAACATTTTCTTTTAATTTTATTAAAAGTCCAGATGTTCAATCCCAGTTACTTTTTTTTTTTATACAAACATATTTCTTAATTTGCTTTTCAGGTGTTTTGTAAAAGGAGGGTCTGAAAGTGTCTGCTACTAAATAAAGAAGTAACCCATTACTTAAGTAAAGGATAACTTTGTTAGTACTGAAGCTAATTATTAAGAAGTAACCAATTAATTTAAGTACATTAGTATACTTTAGTATTTAATTGCGCAAAGTAACTGATTACTTTAGTTCTTAATTGATCTTATACAAACCCCTTTTAAGCCCTCATTTAGTCAAACACTTGAAAAATTGGCCAATGCCTAGTGAATTTGTGTTTATTTGTACACTTGACTGCAGTGTTTTGCTAAATAGCAATAAGTCAATTTGGTATTGACACAATTGGCGTTTTATTCCATTTGTGTATGATTAAATCATTCATTGCCAATGACAACTATAGATGTCAAAGATCCATTTTCACTAAGCTGGGAGTGAATGAGTTAAATAGTTAAATAATTTCTGATTCAAGATCTGCACATTCCAAGCAGGATTACATCGTTCTTGTCCTCTCATCTGCCAGGTAAAAAGTGGAAAAAGACTTGCTGCGTGCCATCCTTTGTACTTTTCTCCTTGACATTTTGCTGCCTCATCACTGGCTTAGCATTGCTTGCAATATTTAAGGTGGGTTTAAAAAGATTACAAATTGCCAGAATTTTGATCATGCATGTTGTTGAACAGTATATGTTGCTCTAGTGGGCTTCTGGCTGAGCTGCGTTTTGGTATTTAGGTGGATGCTGAGAACCTGACAGTGAATGCAGTGTTGATCGCAATGGCCAGTATTGTTGGCCTGGCCTTGCTGCTTAACTGTAAGACCTGGTGGCAGATGGGCGACTCAGTCCTTAACTCCCAGAGGAAACGCCTGCACAAAGCTGCCGACAACTTGCACCAGCTCAAGAGTGAAGGCTTTATGAAGGTGCACTAAATGGATTGCATTTGATCCGATCTGATATACAGTGTTTGAGATCATAAATCATATAGATTTGCTAAGCATTTCTAAGTAGTTTGCGGGAAAAATCAAATTATGCAGCTGTGCCTTTTATATGTTTTGAAGCCTCGATTTGTTTTTGTAATGCCAGGTTCTGAAGCACGAAGTAGAGCTGATGTCGAAGATGGCCAAGACCATTGATGGTTTCACCCAGAATCAAACACGAATGGCTGTCATTATAGATGGGCTGGATGCATGTGAACAGGACAAAGTGCTGCAGATGCTGGACACGGTGTGTAGTGGTGGCAGTGGTCATCATTGCTGTAGCCATGGATTTTTTTTTCCCCATTAATGTGTTTTTCTGTGTCTTAGAGTACATACACGTACACACTCCGATGGTATGCAACCACCCTGTTGTTCCCAGCTGCTGCACCTTCCCTTTTAGTTTATCCTCCTACTCCCAACTGTTCTAATAGAATTATTCCACCTTTAGGCAAATGTTATTATTTTGCAGCGTGATCCCAAAGTAGATTGCAACCTCCTGTGTGCTAATGTAATCTTCTCATCTGAAGTAAGCGCACGCACTACCGGCATTCACATGATGTTGTGACAAGCGTCTTCTAAGACAAAACGAAGAGGTTGAGATCGATTCAATGCCTGGACGGTGGGGGACAGTATGGGTTAAAATGGGGGGGGGGTCGGATTTCCAATTAATTGTTCAATTAATTTGAGAAATTACTGTACAGATAAATGATAAGTAAGTTTTTGACATGCATTGTTTTTTTTGTACATAGTTTGGATATTTATTGTACATTATTGAGGTGGAAAAATACTCCAGTATATATAGGTATGAGGACACCGATAATTTTTAATGGTGAAAGTAGTCACCAATGACCTAGTTATTGTACTTCAAAAGCAAAGCTATTTTTTGGCTCAAATATTGTTGCAAAAAAGTAGATAATGAAAAATATGTATGACACACATTCCACTACTAGGAACAAAAAGCATAACATAATTATGCAAACTTATGTTGCACTATGTATTTTATGCATTTTGTCAATTCTTTGTACATCTTCCTTACGTTGCTTACAAGTAATGGTGCAACTAATTATTTTATCCATTAAATAATGATTAAGGTAAAGAACCATCTCCATAATTTGATTGTATTTTTCAAATTGCAATGAAATAATTATGATTCTGTTACTGGTTTGGTAGGTGTGTCAAAAAATTGCCCAAAATCTTGATCTTTATATATTAATAATCAGTCTGCTTTCATGGAAGACAACAGAAAACAGATAACATTTACTGTTTGGAAGCTAATATTACAAGCCTTTGGACATTTTTCGACTAAAAAGGCATCCAAACGATTATCCGACCATCAAAAATAATTATCGATTAGTTCATTAATCATTCCACATTTAGGTAAAAATACTTATACATAAAGACATAGACTACAGAATATATGTACACATATGGTATGATATTCAGAAAGAATATGCAGATAGGAGCTTTTTCTTCAACAGCAATCAGGTAAAACAGTAGGATTGTATAAAAAATAGATGATGAATCACAGTGCGTTTTGGAGCATGGCTGAATTGTGATACATAATTTGCCTCCACTGCTTACTTGCCCATCACTATTTGCCTGCTTCGCATGTTTATCCAAATGTTTATACAGTGCATTAAAAAAACACAACAAATTGTGAACAGATTTCCACAAACCCATAGGTTATGTTTTATTTAGCCTTTGCCTGACATTTTATGGCCGCTTCTCTTTCTAGGTACGAGTTCTCTTCTCCAAAGGGCCCTTCATCTCCATCTTCGCCAGCGACCCTCATATCATCATTAAAGCCATCAACCAAAACCTCAATAGTGTGCTGAGAGACTCCAACATCAATGGCCATGACTACATGAGGAACATTGTCCACCTGCCGGTGTTCCTTAACAGCAGAGGTCTCAGCACTGCCAGGAAGCTGTGCATGGCGGCACCTTCTAATGGTGACAGCTTAGCTGCAGAAGGTACAACAAATTTCAGTTTAGGCCTTTTTGGTGGAACATTGCATTTCGCCTCATTTTACTCTTCTTTACACCAGGATGGAATGAAGAAGTTGACAAAAAGATGTCTCAGAGTAGCCTGGCTCCGGACCAGGCCAAGTTTGGCAGCAAGAACGCCCTTAACCGCAGGGTAAAGACGATTTTGTATCATTTGCAGTGAAACCGCTTAAGTTAAACACAATCTGTTTCAAGGAAGTTTGCTAACCACTAATTTGTACAAGCTTAATATTCATTATTTCCATAGATAATAACGGAAGGATATGATACAACTTCCAGACATTCAATTCCAAGTAACTTTTTTGACTTTTTTTTTTAAATGTTTTTTTTTTTTAGGTGTTTTACTAAAGAAGGGTAAACTAAAACAACTAAAATATGTCTTTGGTATTGAATGAGTTAATATTTAAAGGTAAAACACATTATGTACTCCGGCAACAAAATTACTACTTGAAAGGTTAATCATGTGACATAAAAACTAAACATAGTTCACTTTCTGGTGTCAAGTTCAATAAGATCTGTTTTAGGTTCTGTGACTATCATCACTCTTTACATCACCATTTTTGGTACTCTTGAGGATAGACATGCAACAAATGACACAAACTGAATTTTCATTCATATTATTTTGAGAATTTGAATTTGAAATTATGTCCTGCTTTTTTATACAATGGCCTGATACTTAAAATGTTTAAAAAAAATGATTAATCAACAAATCAACAAATAATGCTTGGTTGTAGCCTTACATGATAATGATTTGCATAGAAAATGTTGATATGCCTCAGGGCGGCGATACAAATTTGTCAAGTAAACAATAGCTTTTGTTAACCTGTAGATAGTATGTATTCATATTTTGGAGTTTTAATGTCCAAAGAGGTGAAAAAAAAACATGTGTGGATAGGCATGATGCCAGTGAACATTTTGATTGATGAAAGGAAAAACATCTAACGCAAAAGGCATCTTTTGGCTCAAATACTGTATGTCTTTGAAAAAAAAAAACAGGTTAATGAAGGCAGTCTCTTAAATCATTTACAGTATTCCTCCATTGGGATAGTGTTCACACTGCACTCTGCTTATACAGCGAAATGTTTGCTGCCGAGGGTGAGAATTAGTTCCATGGAAAGCCTTGCTGCTTTTTCATTTCCGTCGCCTCCTGAAGAGGATGCTTAGTGCAGGCGTGGCTTTGGCAGGCGGATTGGAGGCCAGTGGACAGGAGGAGACACGTAGAGAGAGTGGGTTGCTTGGTGTGCAGCCAAGGCTCCTGGTGTAATTGATGTAATGGCTGTTTATCCTTCCTGCTGCGTCGCCACCATCTAATGACAAGGCCGAGCAGCAGTGGGTCCCCGCGACAAAACACTGGCACCGGCTCTGCTGGCGGGAGGCTAAGCGACTCTGCTTCTGTCGCTGATGCCTTCCTGCCCCCTGCGAGACCTTAACACCATCCCTACACTTCCTCCAGGCCTTTCTTACTTGCTTAACATTTTATTCCCACCGATGGCACCTTCAAATACTGGTGCTAGCCCTTGGATTCTGGAGGCATCATGCCCTTCGTTCTCTTGGCACAAGGGGGAAATGACAGAGTGACTCAGTTTGATGACTCATTCTTTAGATTGAACTCATGTTTATTTTGGTGATATGATAACAAATGTTTCCCTTGTGACAGTTAGATTCTGCTTCTTGTAAATGCAACGGTGGGTCGTCAAAGCCAGCTGGGCCTAAACATGTTCTAAGCATAATCTGAATAAGTGAATAATGTCAGCAACATACTAGAGCCTTTCACGTGCCCTAGATAGAACAGTTAAGTCTTTGTAGCTATTACTTTTATAAAATAGAATTATGGCCATGTCTCTGGGCACTATAAACTTGGGTTCAAACAAGTCCTGTAGTCAAGAGTACCTTGGTTCAGAAAAATGCTTGAGGCATCATTTCTTGACCTGGATTCCTGCTTATTAGTGTTCTTGTCAGAAAAAAAAAAAAGTCAAACGAATCACAGCAATAATTTGTAATGCTCTGCAAGACTGTAAAATATGCAGTAAATGTAAGAAGACAATAAAAAAAAAAATCCCTGCGTAGACCATGACTAGTCTTTCTACTGTAACTGTTGGTCTCAACTCCTGACACAAACAAACAACGTTGTTCCTAAATCACGTTCACTCGCTATTTCAGGGTGCTAACAATTTAATTAAGCTCAGGCTCCATTATAGCTCCTTCTAGCAATAATTAGCCGATAGCTAGCAGGGATCAAGTGCTCCATATAGGCTGGTGTAATAGACATACATTTTGATGAGCAAATCCTGACACATTTGCTGTTCCTACTCATCACTTTATAACAACATGTTGACTCAAATTTGCTTTTTCAGACAGAACATTTGTGTTATAGACTAAAATGTATGTTTATAGAGAGGAAACTAGATTGCTGCTTAGCAGTTTAAATGTATGTAAAAAATGTTGATCGTCAAGAATGTATCAGTTGGTCATTCATAATTAAGTGGAAATGTGACATTAGGTCTTCAATATCTATAATTGTTTTTCACCAAGCAAGAGACTTTATTTTTTATTTTTGTCTGAATACTCAACATTGGATTCAAATTTTCTGCTGAACATCCTAATAGTCGATATCTGCAGCCCAATATCAACAACGTACATGGTATTTACCCACAAATAAATTTATTGTTGTCTGACTAGTCAAATGGTAGCTTGTCTGCAAAGCGGATGTACAGCTTGAAAACTCTTAAATCTATCTTTAACTTGGACCTTTCGGGCCCTGACTGAGTGGTGGCCATATGTTTCATCTCGGAGAAAGAGGTCACAAGAGTGGTATTACGACTTCAAAGTCAAGCAAAAGCCTCATCTTGGCTCATGACCATGGCAGCTGTCTGATATCATCACAGATGTTCCCCGGTAGATCTGTGTCAATAGCTAGCCTGTGTGTGTCATGTCATGACTGTTCTGCTTGGGACAGTGGCTCTTTGATTTTGTTTTTCTCTTGCAGTCACAGAGAGTTTTTCTCTTGAGCAGATTATATGACAGGAAAGGCTGCTGCATAAAAAATGTGGCTTAAAAAATAGCTTTCAGAGTGATTCCCATTTATTGTTCCTTTTTAGTTTTGAAGATCATTTTAACAGGCTCCCATGAACTTTGCTGCATACATTACATGTGCAAGTCAGGAATAAGAGATGTTTATTTCAGCATAATGATTTTGAGTGACTTGGCCTGAGATCACATGATGACCCTGAAGGCCGACTCCAGGGTCCCATGATGCTTTTTTTCTCCTTTTCAGTTTGCCTTCAGGGAACACGCTGCCAATTTACAACTTCCAGGAAATCTTTTTTGCTCCGTCTAATCTACCGTGGATGATTAAGTTCTATTCATCTTTTTTAGTGTTAAAAAACAGCATCAATAGAGCATCCTCTCCCATTAAGCCTTGTGTTACCCTTCAAAGCACATAAAATTCAAAGTTGTGTTTATATAATTTTTTCAAAAATGTTGGCTATCTTTGAAGGACACATACCGGCGGCGCCAGATGCAGAGAACCATCACCAGACAGATGTCCTTCGATTTGACGAAGCTGCTGGTGACTGAGGACTGGTTCAGTGACATCAGCCCCCAGACCATGAGGAGACTGCTCAATATTGTTTCTATCACTGGTAAACCTGCACACTCTTCAATTCATCAACTTTCATAATTACATTCTGCTTCATAATCATGGATTCAGTTAACGAGAATTTTTATCAGTTTTTTTACTTTAATAGGTTTATGTTTCAGCGTGTAACTTCAGGCCATATGCGCCCTCTTTGTTGACAGGTCGTCTGTTGCGAGCCAATCAGATAATCTTCAACTGGGATCGTCTGGCGTCGTGGATCAATCTGACCGAGGAGTGGCCTTACAGGACGTCATGGATCATTCTCTTTTTAGAAGAAAGTGATGGCGTGTCTGATCAGGTCTCTCTCAAGACAATATATGAGAGGTAAGAACACAAGCGTTTAAAAAAAAAAAAAAAAAAAATCTAATTTTTGATGCGTAGCATAACCATTAAGTGGGTAGGACGTGGCTTAAAAAATACCCTTGGCTGATTTGTGTATAAAATAACAATATGGTGCGGACACCATCATCAACCGAGTCATTTTCAGGATCTGTGGAACATCTTTAGCAGGAAGCTCTATGAGGGTAGACTGAAGTTACTTATCCAAGCATCAGCTCTAAAAGCATGAATTAAATTACAGGCAGAAGCTATCCTTGCACTTACAATTTCAAAGGAGGAGAGGTTTTGTAAAGAGACACCTAAGAGGGACTCTTATGTTAGTATGGAACCCATACAACAAAAAATACATTTAATAAGCATTTAAAAAAAATAACACTTGTTGTGTCAGATTAACATAATCAATTGATTGCAGTCATCGTTTTTTATTTTGTTAACCTAATTTGTAAATTTCCAACTTTATTCTTTCTAAATGATTTGATCCATTTTGATGCACAAGGCTTCTTGTTTGAAAATTATTGGGGTTTGGAAAAATGATCAATCGCATCTTTTTTAATTGATGAAGTGCATAGAACTGCACTGTTAAATGTTTTCCAGTGAAGGGCGTACTGATATTTGCATCGTTTTAAAAGGTTAAAATTCACATCAGACAACCATAGTATTATAATTTAAGGCTTAGTAATTGATACTGTTCTTGAAATGTCACAACATCACTACTGTAGTTGTCAATGTTTCATATTAGCAAGCTTCAGCAAATCACTTGCTTTTGTTAAAAACACATTAACCAATTGCCATTAATTAATTGCCACAATTATTCAATAGTTAGAATATTATTTAATTTAAAGATATTTATTTATTTCCACTATCTTTGTGGCATTCATCATTTTCCCCAGCAGGTGGCAGTAGATGATTTTCATTTCCAACCGCCTTCAAATGGTAAATTAGCGCCACAGCTCTGTGCGCCTCATTTTGTATTTTTTTTTTTTTTCATTATGCATGCATCAAATTATGACTCTATTAAAGTATGCAAGCTAGATTAATGACTTGACATGGTTTTCTTCAAAGCGGTCAAATTAGTCTCGGATGTCTTTGTCGGAGCAGCTAAGGGACAGAGTTGTGCTGCGCTCACCACAACAGTGGCATGACATCTTTGTGCACGCGCGGCCACAGATGCTCTTAGGCGGAGGGCTGTCGCAGGCTGAGTCGCCAGGGTTTGGGCGCTGTTGTGCATCAGTCGCTGGCCTTTAAAGGTTGCACTCTGTCACAATACACTAGCGCCTACAACTCCTGCGGCAGGGAAGTGTCACACGCACTTAATGTCAGCCGATCAGCCAGCCTCAACAGCATTTTTGTTTTTTTCACCTGCATATCTTTTGACTTTGTGATAATGAGAGGATGGTATTATCACGTATTCAGTCCGACCACTTTTGAATGATGATGATCCATGTCAATGTTATAGAAAGTAAACGTGACATGTTTGTGAGGAAAACAAATGTCCAACAAAAAGCTCCCATTTAGCAAAGCGTGGGTGTGAGTTCACATTTGCTCATTAAGCCTAATATAAGCGTCTTCCTGTTCCTGACCAGCAGCGCTGTCTGTCTTCATCTTCCTCCTCACTGGGTGTCTTTCCAAATGGCCGCTCTGTCTCGCTGTGGCTGTCGGACAAATGACGTTAATGATGATGACATCTTAAACAGGCCTCGCCTTGGGGCTTTATCTTGTGCACAAATCTTCCATTGATAAAGACTCACGTTTTTGGTTTGTGTATTCGGATTCCTTTGTCTGAGTTCAAAGAAATAGTGGAGCAAAATCTATCAAAACCTTGCCATCCCTTTTGTTTTATTTTTGCTCGCTTGTATCCTGAATTTTATAAAATGTACCATTTTCTGTACTGTATAAATAGATTCAAAATGAACTGTTATTATTCACATTTTGAAACAATTCACCAAAACAGAAACAAGGCTAAATGGTAATGATGACTGGCCTGAGTGTTGTATTATTTATTTGCGAGCTGGCTGAAATCAGAAACAGTTAGTCCCATAGACTCCCAAGACCAAGCATTGTGTTCACTGTAGTGAACATTTGTTGTTCGTCTATCTTTTTTTACCCATTTGAGTTAAGCTACTAAGTCTTTGTGTGCTTAGTAGAGGTCTCGTGTTCGGGTGGGATGCAATTCACTTTGCTGCCTTGCTGAGACAAAATCGACCGTGGACACAAATGTACAGGATGGGTTTCAGGAAGATATACCAGTGCACCTACTGCATCACAACCTTTAAATGTAAAATTTATACCAGCATAATGGAAGTCTGAACCAAAGGCCCGTTTTAGCCAGTGAAATTTTTAAACGATTTATTTTTACTGTCAGCAGCCCGTTTAGTGTTATTTATTTATTTTTTTTTTTTAAGTTGGGGGCAACTTTTTTTTTTTTTTTTTTTTTTAAATCTCTGGTCCTATATATGTTAGAAGCCGGCATGGCTCGGTTAAAAGCCAGCGTGGTTGTGGGGATTTTGGACCCAAGTGCAGGGAAGCTCAGAGGCAAGGAGTAATTGCAGGAGGCCATATTTAACTAACAAAAAGAGGAAGCAAAAACTGGACTCAGGGGGAAAAGACTGAACAGCAAGAAAACTACAAAATACAGGCAGGTATACGGGACAAAAGACAAGCTGGCAAGTACACATGACAAAAGAATGATCCCACAAGAAGTGAAACTAAACAAGGAACTAAATACAATCAAACTAATTCGGCAACAAGAAATATCTGGACAAGAAATAATTGGAGCAAGGATGCTGATAGGTCAGCACAAGGGGGCGGATTGCCAAGGACAGGTGAACATCATAAAACTAAAAAGACACTAACAGAAAGGGCAAGAAAGCATGAGCAAAACTAGAAGTCAAACAGGTCACTGCATCATAAAGTTATGATAGTGCACTTTCTGCATTGTCTACTTGGAAAAAACTCGCTGCTAGCCTATTCAAAATGTATCTTTGATATCTATACTCGGTAATAGCACTGAATGAATTAGTAGTTTGTCTTTCAACTACATTGACAATATACACAATTATGAAAATAATTTTTAAATCAAACTATAAATGTGTAATCGTAAGTGAAAGTCTTGCTATTTAATGATGAATGAATTATATTATAAAATAAGCTTCATGCTTTTGTTCATATTTTATTAACTCATTCACTGCCAGCCCAGTTACAAGGAATACTTGACATCTATTGATGTCAATGGCTCTGAATCAGTTGATACATTTTTGTTAACATCCAAAACGTCCACTAATAGACGAAATATCAACCTATTAATCAATTAAAATCACCTTTAGTCGCAGTACATTATATTACATTTTGTATTTGAATTAACTATGTTTTTACAGTCACTTTAGAACATTCAGATTTAGTGCAACACAATCGCAAATCCTATTGGGAACTAATTAACTCAATTTCATTGTAGAATGCAATTGTATCAAATATTAATTTGTTACTTATGCACCTTGCGCAATGTAGTTTCAAGCAGAGCACTGAGTCCGTTCTTACACAGCAATACTGCACTTCCCCTGAGCGTTAATAAGTGAATATATTAGTGGTGAAGTGAATGTGGGGGTGAGTCAGCCCTTATAGGTCAGCTGTCGCCCTGCATCTCAGTCACAAGGCAGCCGGCTCTTCCTCTCTTCTCCTCGTTATAAGCTTCTGAGCAGAACATCAGCATTTTGTAAATCGCAGAATGGAAGAATTATGCCTAATGACTTGCTGGAGTCATTTTAGAATGCTGCTTTAGAGATTGGAAAAAGCTGCAGGGTTTAAGCCTTGTCAGGTGAGCTTTCATCTGGGTTAGCTCATGTATGACTAAGTTGTCGACAAATTTGAAACACCAGAGCTACTCAGTGATGACAGGCAGACTTTGTGATATCCCATCCCGAGGCATAAGGATGAATGAATAATTATCAATAAACAAACATGCCAAACATTTCAGAAAAAAAACAAGCTTTGATTTATAAATTACATTAGAGCCTTCAACATAGAACAAGCAATTTCTTGTTTTTGTATTTTCAATCAGTTTTCTCAATATTAAATATTAGAATGTGATGTTGTTCCTGGCTCAAATTAAGCATCCTCAAAATGCATAGTCATGTGCGGGCAATGTTTTTAGTAACATTTTACAAGTGTAAACAAGAAAAAACTCGAACTACTCAACCGTTGAAGGTGCCTGACACACTCAATAGGAAGGGAACATCGCTATGAAGTCAATTTTTATCATTTTGTGGGAGACACATTTATTATGTTTCATGGCTGCCATGAAATCTAGGAAATATATGGATAACTTTGTTATTTTGATGGGAATAATTACCTTTCTTTTGTTTCTCAGATTCAGACATTCATGACAAATCTAATGATTATAGATCCGGATGGGTATTTGTATTTAATCATATCTCTTACTCTTTTATCCACAACTGAGATACCATAATCATCTTTAGTTTCATATTAGAGTTGGCTGAATAATTTTTAAAAAATGATAACGAATAAAACTGTAGTCGTTTACTTCCAGTGCATTTTATAGATGTAATTTAAAAGCCTATTCCTTGCAAATAGCAGAGGTCAACAGTAAATGTAGGGAAGGACTTTTCGGTTAACAGAATAAATGTATACTATGTATTTTATTATTTTTTTATGTGACTTTAGGTTGTATAATAGTGACATTGAGTTCTAGTCTTTGCACACCGTCCTTGCATACCTCACCTAATCATTGCTTGTAAAAATACAGATTTGCTTTCTTTTGAATGATAGGTCCACAGAATGACCTAATTTTGAATCAGTATACATTATAGTTGTCTGAAAATTTTGCACACTAAAACTTTTTAATCAAGTAAACATTCTTTGGATAAATATATGTTTGGTTTATTTCTTTGGTTAAAATTGATTCAAATTTGAATTGTCCAGATGACAAAAAAGATAAAAAAAAAGATTTGGACTGAAAGAAAAGAAGTACAAAAAGAAACAATAAATAGTGTGTTGCAGGAGTGTCTGTTTCCTTGGTACTTAAGCTGTGAAATTTCTTTTGAGGACGCAAGGAGAAATGTTGAGCTCTAATTACCGTAAAGGGTGTTGACCAGTACAGCCTCTAATCTGATGGAGAATGTGGAATCGGTTTATAAACTCTGCAATTTACATCTTAATGGTCGAATGAGGAGGCGCGGCAGAACAAATTTATGCAAGCTAACATTAGCCGCAAATTGTGTAGAGTTTATTTTGACTCAAAGCATTTAAACCAACTTTGATAAGGGGGGTGGGTGCTGGGTTGCGTGACAAGTTCTGCAAGAGAAATAACCAAATTAAAGTCTGAGCCGTGTGCCAGTGTTGCAGCCCGCCCGGCACGTCGCCGCTGACGATTCAACATGAAATGAAGCAAGTCGTGTTTTGCACCATCTTATTACCATTCCTATTTGTACTGCTGTTTTGACTGTTCACAGAGTAATTGAATTTGAGCTCACAGGCTCGTGACTATCATATTCAGCGCTCTTGTACGTCTTCATCCTTTGCATCCTCTCAAGGGTCCGTTTTTTTCCAGGTTTGGTTGTCATTAGGGCCTTAATGACATAAAGCTAACTAGCGTCTCTCCTTCTTGGTGATTGCCCAAAGCCGGCCTACCACTCCTAAATTCCATTAATACGCCTTTCCTGTTGATTTCCTTGATGTAGTTTCGAGTCATTACGTTACATTTAGCCATTTAGTCCTCATGAAGATTAACTTCTGGATTTTCCTCAAGACTCACCACTATTGCGCTTCAATTGATTGCATTTTTTTCCCTGTGAACAGCACAATGCCGTTCCTGAATTAGCTTTATAGTGTTTAGGGAATATAAAAATCAACCCAACAATTATTTTCTGTTAGTTTGTCTCTTCCCATTGAAGATTAATTGGCTGAATTACTGTTATGTTGCAAGCACTGACTGAGTTAATTGCTGCCTTGCTGAACAATAACATCAACTCTTTTCCTAAAAACTACTATACTGTATTTTTTTTTAGTCTCAATTTAAGTAAAACAGGGATCTGTGACAATGAATTTTAATTATATCCTTGATTGACTGTCGACAAAATGATTCATCATGTAATATTTTAAAATGATTTTCAATGGCGTGGAAAATTCTGTATAACGCAGAATCAATCTGAGTTCGAAAACTTTATTCATCTTTGCGGCGAAATGAATGAAATTAAAGCAAACTTATATAAACGGTTAGCGTGTCCGATTCCATCCCGCTCTTCACAGAAGTTGAAACGTTCTGATGTTGTATTATGAACCAACCAGAAAAGGACAGAAAGAGATTTTAGGAGAGAGTTTTTATTTATTTATTTATTTCCCCCAAAATGCTTTGCGCTTCTTAGTGTGGTTATTCGGCTTGAAAAAATAAATGTTTCACAGGGGGTACATAATTGTCTTGGCTGTCTTGTGAAAAAATACATGAACAGAACATGACACAAGTGAATGATTAATGAGCTGCACCATATTAAACTGACAAACATGCAGTTTTAACATCAGGTCCATTAGATGGTCATGTGGCCATAGGACACTTTGTCGTTCGCCATAAGACACACTGAACGACAGATGATCTGACTCGTAGCTACAGCCGTCCACTTTTCTACTCCACAGGGGCTGATGGCCTGCCAACACCTGTCAATCAAAAATTGTTCTTAGGGATCCTTTTTTTTCCTCACTCCACTAATACTTCTTATTATGCCCTTGTTGATAAAGAGTTATTCGATTTATCTGTTGACACCAAATTGGCTGTACACGATGACTCCAACAGCCAAGAAGTGACTGAGGCGTTCTTGGAAACACAGGGGAGCTATCTGTGACAGACCGTCATGCAAATTAAATTGAGGGGCATGTTCACCTCTGTACCTCCCAGCACACGCTTACTTACTTTGCAAGCTGTACACTCAAATGTTTAATTTCCACTTCTGAGAAAGTTTTCCATGTTTCAATGAGGCCGGGTTCTGTTCAGTCCCCGCAGGATTTATTCTTGGATCCCCGAATTCTGTTTTCAGCTGTAAAAAGTGCCATTGGTCCACTGAGCAGGTTCCTGCTCTGCTCTGACATCTGGTGCCGTGTGTGCCAGGATGCCCCTGCTGTACGTAGAAGTGGGTTTCTGGCGCCACACCTGAATCGTCTGATCATTACACTAACCCACATATACACAACCTAATGGATGCCACACACTTGACCACATGTTCGCACCAGAATTGTAGTAAAAGTGCAAACGATCTTTGCCAATGCAGTCGAACATATGTCCTCATCAAGTCACACCTAAAACTGGTGCTTGTGGTTCCTGCCGCAAAGATGCATTCGCTCTCTCTCACCAGTACAAGAGCATATGTCACTCTCAATTCCTCAGAGAATCCCTGTAATTAATCAGACCCTGAAATACCGGCTGCGTTCAACAAACAAGCAAATTCACACAGTGCAGGAAGCAGAACAACGCAAACAAAACTGCTGTCACGTAAGGTTAAGGACAAGAGATGAGAGCGTGGATTAACCAGTCATTGCAGGCTAAATAAAGACTATAGTAGGAGCCATCTTGGAGGTCTGGATTTGGATCATTTGCCAATACCAAATGATATCAATGTGGATTTGAAATTACTGTATATAACAAAAAGAGGGATTTGTGTTAAGGAAGCTCTAAAACTTTTCATCATGTAACATCTGGGAGAGCAACATAAGCATGCAATGAAGGGAAGTGATGGAATTGGAAGTGTCAATGGAAGACGATATGAATGAAAGTTGACATTATCTGGTTGAGCCTGAATGTCATCTGAAATAATTTTCACTCATTTTCGCTGGTGTCTCTTATCGGATGGAATTTTTTGCTTTATCAATGAGGTCGGGACCATCACTTGTCGCGCAGAAGTCAGGTTAATATACAACTGACAGTCTTATTAGACATCTGTTGAAATTAATATTATGGACAGTTCATATTATGGCAAGATTCTAACAGCTAACTAAAGAAAAATGAGTGGCCATCATTTCTTTAAGAAATTGAATGTTTGGATTGAGATTTGGGAGTGGCTGTCTGAACTCCTCAGTGTGGTGGCAGCCATCTCGAATCAATCATCTGATTCTTAAAACTGTTCTTCCAGCACTAATCTACACTGTAATATCTTTGTAAAGAAAATTGTACTACTTGGCTAGACAACACCAAAGTCCACACATGTGAGCACCACCTCCTAGGTAGATGTAACCCTGGACATGTTTGGAATTTTGATGTTCCAAAGCTGGGCAATTTTACTAGAGTGATTTTGAAGAAAATTTTGACCACATTTTGAATTGCACAACACTGTTTTGATTGTGTCCTTGATTTGCGTCCTCACTTTTTAATTTGAGACGAGCACTTCTCAACGCATCAAAACTTTTTTTTTTTGTAGTCTCGTTGAGAATGAATATGTAGACAGGCAATTCAGTCTCAATTAGAGACACTCATCTGAAGTGCTGAAACATTAAGATGACACTCTCCATTTAGGGTTACTTTAATTATTGTAATTTGGTTGCAATTATGTGCTGGGATAAAAGTGCCGCTCCAGCGCTCTTGTGGGTGGGTGATTTCCTTTATGTAAAATCCGTTAATACGATTTTAGATTTCTATTTGAAGCTGGAGGAAAATGGCGTGACCCTGATCTGTTCTTGTCTTCAGCATGAATACTTTCTCAACCTTTGCTACCCTCTAAAGTAGTTGATTCTTTACCATTTGACTTGTTGTTCACGAGCATTTCTTTCATAATACCGCACTACAGAACCCAGACTGTGCAGAAAGATGCCTTGAATGCATGACCTTGTTGTTATTTGTAATTTCTTGCCTTAAGCACCGCCTCCGGTGTTCTGAAAAGGCGAAATAGAATGACATTTACGTATGTAACAGCGGTTTTATGAGCCCCGGCTGACTGCCAGAGTGTCTTGTTACTCGGAATGTTCATATATGCGTTGTTCGCATGAGTAGTTTCTGAGGGTGTCAGAGTCTCAGGGTGACATAGCCTTTTATGCTATCACCTGGGAGTCATTATTGACAAAATCGCAAAATTTTAAATAATTAATCCCGATGGAGCCATTGTACTGGTAATATATTGCTAAATAGGGCATATGCTGTACTTGCGTGTGCGTGCAAATTTCTAGGTTGGTGTGTAGATAGATGTGTGAATGGAAAGAACGTGAGGCAGCATTCTTTGCTACAAAATCCTTAAAGCCCCTTTGAGTTCTAAACTAGGTTGATGGATTAGTGTAATTGGTCTGAAACAGGAAAAAAATGCGTTGTTCCACTTTAGTTCAAAGTCAAGCAAAGAATCATTCCAAATAAAAAACCTTCTCACAACACATTTCAGAGGGACCTCTGCTGTTCAAGCAGTCAGTATGGACGGAGGGAGTGAAATTAACATTTCAGTTAACACTGATATGGCAGAAAGGAGCGATTGTGCTGCTTGATATTGTGATGCTACTGCAGTGGTGAGCATTAGCAATGGTCTGGTCTCTCGCTTCTTTCTTTTTGTGCTAGAACCGCTGGAAGGTGGGAGGGATGAATATAAATAGCAGCACAGGGTTGCAAGAGGGTCAGCGCTGACCTTTAAGTAGATAGCGAGATTTGCCCTTCTGCCGCTCTGAGTCAGCTCACGTGACTATAGGAACAGATTATTTAATTCACCATTGTTTCTGAATAAATTGAAGACACATCCTATAAACAAACACCATAATCATAGTGCTTTCAATTTAAATTTTTGTTTGTGTATCTTTTTTTTTTTTTTTAAACCAGATTTTCTAAAGATGATATTGCGGGACTCAGGTTGATGTGGCCTTTCCAAACACAGTTTGCAATCAGACAGATTTTATTATTCATTTATTTATTGCTAAACCATGTGGTGTGGCTTTGTTTTGAGAAGTATGTTTTTCAAGTGGAGTGAAACAGACATAAGGCGGTAATGCAGTTGGCGTCATTGCTGTTCACAAATCAGTAAAAAGCATCCAAAGAGAAGAATGTGGGGAATTATCCTTTCCTGGTTCTTTTAAAAAGATTGATACATGTCTCCATCTTCATATATTTGCCTTGAAAGCAGCTTTTGTATGTTGGCGTTATTCCACCACCAACCACTGAGGATTTATCCATCAGATTTGTCTGCGCAAGCAATGTTCGCCATTTTATAGTGCTCAGAATTCCAGAGGTGACTAAAGCGTACAGACCTTTGTTCGAATTGAAAATTTTGAAAATCAAAAACGCATTAGATTTGGAGCATTATTTCCTTCTCCCGGCTCATTGTGTGTCCAACATTTGCTCATTGATATTCTCCAATCCTTATCTCCAGTACAAGGCTTCCTTATTGACCCAAGGATTACCATTTCAGTTTGAGCTTAACTTTCACAGTAATGCTTCACTGTTGGGATTTTTGGTGCATAAGCAGACTTAGCAGAGATGTATTGTCTTTCATTGCGGGGCGCATTCGTCTTTACTGAAGCATACTGTATTGCTTAGAGCAATGGACTATCAACTGGTCTGTTACATCTATCAAACAACCACATGGAGCCTTATGAACTCTGCAGTGAAATCAGTGCCCTCTAATTGTGCATAAATCACAATGCTGAGGTTTATTTATTTTGTTTGCTGTTTCTCAAGAAATTAAACTCTTGTTACTCTGTGCACAGGGTTCAGTTAAGGTTTTTTGGGGGGGTGGGAGGGAGGTTATGGAAAATGAAGCTCTGTTTCAGGGCTACACATGAGTTCAATCAATGACAGAGAACCGCGGCATCCTGAGCCCAGCTTACCCAGCTCTGTCTTTATCAGCCTGTTGTGTTTCCCATTAGTGTGACTGTCTGTGGCTTGCGTGGAAGTGCACAGGTCCAGCTTAGTGTAAGAAAGCTACATTTATCAAACTAAACCTTGCCATGAATGTACGTTATATGCAAACCAGACTTTGCCACAAGTCCAAAGTTGGCATTGTCTTGAGCGGAATGAAACGGAGATTGGCAAGGAAAGAAAAACGTGTCCACATTACTTGAAGCATTTGATTCAAATCAAGAAAATTTGCTGGATTTTAGTGAAACAAATAACATGACCGTTTAAAATGAAAACATATTGCCTAGACTGACTGAACTAAATCTGATCACTATTACTACATGCAATGTTTCCTAAGGCGCTTCAAGCATCAGACATAATAGCCTATTAATCTGTAATCAGCATTTCTTTCTGTCCAAAATCAGTTTTTCTTGGCAAACATCATGTCACCACAGCAACAGCAATTGCCCAATTAAGAGGCTATGTGTTTGTTCGTCACCTTGAGCATATAAGATCACTTTAAAATATGTATTCACTTTGGACAAGGATTTGCTGGATAATAAAAATATAGTGGTACCTCTACGTATGAAATTAATTCATTACGGAAGTAATTTTGTAACGCAGAAGCACGTTTTACATTTAAATAGCCTAATCCGTTCCAAGCCCCCCAAAAAACACTCATAAACCCTTTAAATTAGTAATACAATATTAATAATTTTTAAAATGCATGAAAAACTGTAACAAATAATCATGGGATTCAAAGTTCATACCAAAAATACAATAAGAAAAATGATGTTCATTTCCCTTCGGGGTTGGGCGACTGTGAAGAGAAGCATGGTAGGTGGCAGAAAAGGAGGGAAATGTTTGACAGCTGAGAGAAATTAACATTTTAACGAAAAGGTGTACTTAGTGCTTTACCAATGTGCGTTAGCATGTGACAAAAGATTCGGTGATGTTTTAGGGTTGAAGGGAAACAAAGTGCATTATGGGTAAATATTTTGCCCCCACCCCCACCGCCTGTAATGGATTGTTCCATCAACGGATGTAAGACATGGTGGGTTGTAAAGACGTATTACATTACAGCCTTGTTCAAGCAAGCGCTGGTGTCTCACGTGTCATTATTATATGCCAACAATTTTTGTGTTTTGTATCATTACAGGAGAATATTTTTCCGAGGAGGTGTTTTGTAACCTGAATTATTTGCAACAAGAGACGTTCGTAAGAAGTACTACTGGAATGTATTTTGGGGCTTCTGGTTGATGGTTTTGGGTGGGCTTTTTGAGGAGCAATCCAAAATGAATGAGCCTTGTTGAGTTTAACACCAACATAAAACTGTCCACTTGCAGTAAAATCATAAACAGTTCTCTTAACTCATCAATTTTGAAACCCCCACATTTTAAATATTCTTAATTAACAGCAACGCTTCTACACATTACTTATAAACACACATGCTAGGACATGTCTTAACACAATCTATAGAATAACACACACATATGCTAACATATGCACCCATGGTAACACACTCATGGTAACACAATAGCCATGCTAAATAATCCCTATAGTAACACACAGAAAAGATCTCCCCTCAGATTTTAGGGGAGCTGGTGATATGTAACTATTCTTTGACAGCGTGCACACTCGCCCATGGGTTCGCTCTTTTCCTCGAGAGGGCCTTACTTCTTCCACATGCTTGGCAGAAAGGGTACCAAGGGCTGTGAGTCTGCCCGGCAGAGGAATGCGTCGACCCCTTGCCTGGTTAACTTCTTCACCCACGCACTACTGCGTTGGTCATGCAGCCTCTGACATTAACGCTCTTGAACTGCTCAAGCACAATGCGCATAAGGCTTTGTCTGTTCTGTAGGCATCCCTCTCTGTCTTTGGGCCCCTTTATGGCAATGTTTGGCTGCGGGACCACCTCTTTGTGTGTGCATGTTGTCTCTAAGCACAGAGGGCAGCTGTAAAGCAAAGTCAAGTGGCACATTCATGCTTCCAGCTTCCAGAGAGAGGATGGAGAGATGAATTCTGCTCATTCCCGGCAGCTTGTGGGAGGCTGAGAGTAGAAGAAAGGCTGAATTCCACTTAGTTTTTAGACCTATTAGCATTTGGATAAGCTCTGAAAGCTCCCAGTGGCCGAACCACACAGAGAGCAGTAGGACCTAAGCGCCTGTACTGCTGTAGTTATAAGCCGGATCCTGTCAATGGGCTCATTGTGTAGCGATGGCTTCTGGGATCCCTCATGGCCTCCATTTCGCTGCTCGCCAGTCAGCTTAAACGTATCAAACCCCGACTAAAGTAGCCATCTTGTCGTTTAGCGATTGTTGATAAGAAAGCCTTTGTTGTCTCGTCAGTTGGCGGTGAGGATGACTCACTGAAGTGAGTTGTGTCGATTTGCTTTATGCCAAAGCTAACAACTCAGCGTTAGTTATCTGCAAAAGATGCCATTTGATGTGGTTAAACCCCATTGTCATCTATTGGTCACCCTGTCACACCATTCCAGCACTTCCCATGCTTTTGGCTCTGTATCATTTTCCTGATCAAACATCCACTGATTGGCTCATTCTCCCTTGTAGCAATGAACTGGCATGAGTGTTTTTCACTGGCGAGTCAGCTGGGACAGTTAGAAATGGACCTATGACATATTTCTCTTATTGCCTTTCCATCTGTTTTAACACACTGATGGATGCCCTTTTTTTGACATTTCTCACCAGCTTCGTTTTTATCTTTTCGTCGGAAATATCATTTTGCGTGTCTGTTTTCAAGAAGACAGCTTTTCACAGTGAAAATATGAACCATCGCAGCTAATATCCCACTAATAAACAGCTTGATTGTTTGTGGCCGCACTACGAAAGAGAGAGAGTCCCTGGCTCCTGTTGGTCTGCGTCTGCGTACCGCTAATAAACATCCCTAAGCCTGCTGGAAATGTGGGAAAACAGACTTCTCTCAGTCTGTACATGGGTTAGTACAGTTCGTGGGAAAGGGGACCAATTCCACAATATACATGAGCTCATGCTTAAGACTATCACATTGACCACTGAATTCCCCATCATCGCAGTTCAGTTTTTCACAAGCTTTTGATAGGAACACCTGTATGTGCTTCTAAAATTGTTGTCTTCCCAGCAGACGCCAGGTGAGCAAAGTTTCCCTATGTGCCAACATGCTGCTTAGTTGACCTTTTGGTTCTGGCACAAAGTTTTAATGGGAGGAACACTGAAAAGGCTTTGTCCTCCAGCGCCCAGCTGTGTGTCCTCAAGTGTTCACAACACTTATTATTATATCTCTGTCTCTGCATCTGTGTTTTAGTGTGAATAATTAAGAAGGCATGTCTTTAAATGGGCCAACAAAGTTTTGATTGTTTGCCATGACACCACATTCAAGTGGTTCACTGTCTGTCTTACTCTAAGAATGTTCCTTACTTAACTTGGACATTCTCCTGCTCTTGTGCATCTTGCCAGACTTGCACATTTGGTTAGAGACATCCTGCAACCACAAGGTCACAGGCTTGTGCCCTCTAACAGCAGATGAGTCCATCACCAGCCATCTGTCCTGTCAAAATGTCCTTGAGCAGGAAGGTGGACCCCTACCTGCTCGTTTGCAATAAGCTGCCTGGGTTGTAAAACCAACGAAAAGTCAGAAGTGGCTATGAATTAACTTGTGTGGTGTCCACCCATCGCTCAACTGAGAGTTTTACCGTTTTGGAACTACTCCAGGCTGATGGAGCTATTGCTGATGGAGCTAGTGCGTTAACTGGATTATCATAGCTGTGAGTTTGATTATTCACTAACAATGTGTTGTGTTGAGCCCTCGCCAGATGCTGACCTCCCCTTGACTTTGTGAGAGTGCTGCTGGAATTGTAGCCATCACTGAATAAAGTCACACATAGGCCAGTCTGTGTTCATTGGTAAAACCAGAATCAGACGCTGGGAAAAACTTCACTTTTTAGATTGTGTTCTCAGCACTGTATAACTAACAATGCTTGGATTTGCACCCAACTCTGCGTTCGCTATATCGTTAATATCGAACGAGCTTGATTTGGGTATTGATGTGCTTTTCCAGAAAAACCTATGGAAAGTTTTTTTTTTGCATTAACTCTGAGTAAAACCATTAAACTCCACCTGCTATAGCTGGGTATATTTGCTGTAGAGCTGAGCAAGTTAGAGTATCTAGAGACAGACCAACACGTTTTTTTATTTTAGGGCCTATGGCCTATATCAGCCGCTAACTGATATTGAGAGCCGATATTCACTTGCAATGAAAGGGAAAATATTATTTTCAAAATTTAAAAACATAAAAATACAAACGCTATAAAACATCTAACTCATTCACTGCCATTAACAGTACATATCAATCCATTTTAATTGAGCTGGCAGTAATTGATTTAATGGAATGAAATATCTTACCCATCTTACTCAGCATGTATTTACTCAGTATTTTTTGTGAAACATAAATTCATTTTTTGTTGTTGTGAAATTGTAAGAAAACGTTCAGGGAGCTCCCCGAATCATCAATATGTCTTAAACTGTAAATTGTTCCCTGAAATTTTCTATAGTAAGTCAAGTTCAACAACAATAACGTTAAAAGTTGACTTATCTATGGTCAGTTTTCAAACAAAAACAAAAGGTGCAAAGTCAGGGTCAGCAGAATATTTTACAAAGAACTCACAATTATGTAAAGTTGCCTGCGGTTACCACTAGGGATGTCTAGAGCTCAATCGTGTGATCGGAAATCAGGCCCTAAGTAATTTTCAACTAATGGGAATTGAGGGAAAAAGATCAGTTCAATTTATATCTATTAATTATTTTTGTGCTAATAACCAGAAAAATAATCCAGAGGTACACAGATTACCAAAAAGGATAAAGTATACAGTATATAGTTCTCTATGTTTTTTATGCTACATTCTGGTAGTATAGGACAGGGCTGCATTGAACACAACTAATTTAACACACCACCTAAAAACTGAGCCCCCCCCTCCAAAAAAAATACATTAAAAAGAAAAGCATTTCATTGTTTTAGTTGGTTTAAACAATTGGTCCATTAAACATATATTTTAGTTGTTTTAAACCACTGCTCATTTAAACATAGAAGCTTTCTTGTTGGGATTGTTTTGTTAAAAATTATTGTGGTTTTGGATCAGGATCGGAAAATTGAGTGACTGATATCTTGATAGAGGTTTTACCTGATCAAACGCACAGGAACAGCTCATTTTTACACTTATCCTTGAATGCAACACTAAGTTCAGCCGATCACTAACCTCGTTTCCATTTGTTTATGTGTACGGTGCATGGATAGAATTGTTTGCATTTAGTCAAAGTGAGAGAAGGAGGCAGAGATAAGAAAAATGTCTTTTCCGTGCTGGAGTCTCCACATGGATCTGATAAGTGTTACATTTTGTTGATGAACGACTGCTGTCACAAGTCATCGAGAGGTTCATATTTTCATGTCTGAATGATCAAATTAACGAGTACTGACTTTTGCTGTTGACATCAATTGTAGCTCAGGCATGCGCTGCAAATTTGTTGTTAAAACATAATTCCCACTTTATTCAGTATTTTCAAATGTCATTGCCGCTTGTAAACATTCCTTTAAAACTAAAAAAGAAAAATGTCGCATGAATTCCTTTCATATGACCTCCTTCACAGAAAAGTTGCCCCGTGGTATAAACAAGGACTGAACTGTGACACAGTAATGCAAGCATCACAGAACATGCTGTTTATGACGGGCTTGTGATAACAAACATCATGTTAACTGTAGCGGTGCAGCATGACGTGCTTCCGTCTGCTGGTTGCTAAATTGCCCTGATTGTCATCTTCTCAGGTTTCCTCCTCTGCTCAGAGAAGATAACGTCCCTCACTCTATCTGTCCTTGAACGTCCCTCCCCCCCCTTCCCTACGCTATCTTGTCTTCTCTAAATCTGGTTATCGCACCCCTCTGATGAGGATGATGATGATGACCGTTACATACAGTATCACTTCCATCTTAGCAGTGCTGTTTGCTATTTCCTCTTATTTTCCCACCAGACTATCTATCTCACATATTGTAAATGCAGTGCTGAGAAATTCTGTCCCTCTTTAGTTTCTCACACATTTGAATTTTTAACGTTTTGTCCTTTTTAGGTGTTTCCAACTTTTGAAAAATTTGAGATACACATTGCTCTGTTTCATCAAGAAGAAAACAATGTCCATAAAGGCATGTTTGAATCAAATTGGTGCAGGAAAAACCCTGACCTAAATACAGTAACAGTTTATGAATGTCTGGACTTAAAAATAAGAAGTATTCAAAAATATATTAATACTGTAATTTTATTTATTTATTTATTTATTTTGTGCCCCGCTGAAGGCTGTCCAAGAACATTCCCACCACCAAGGATGTGGAACCGCTGCTGGAGATCGACGGCGACATCCGCAGCTTTGAGGTGTTCCTCTCCTCCCGAACACCTGTCCTCACTGCTAGAGATGTGGAGATGTTCCTGCCCTGCACTGTAAACCTGGATCCCAAACTCAGAGAAATAATAGCAGGTATAACCACCATGATTATTGTTTGAGAAAGCTTTCTTTACTTTTTGAATTGGCATTCTAGCATTAGCCTTTATTCATCCTATACTTAACAGGACAGTGTCCTCGTGGTTTCACTCTGCCCTACAGGTCTGAATTCAGGTTTTGGGATCTTGGCTCAGATCATGGCCCAGTCACTCCATGTTTAACAATTTCTTCATTGGCTCTTCTTGCCAAAAACATGCCTGTTCCTAAAACATGCACGTTAGGTTCATTGAAAACTAAAGCCACACGTGTGAGTGTGAATGGTTAGTTGCTGATATGAACCTTGCAATTGGCTGGTATCTTGTCCATGGTGTACCTTGCCTCTCGCTGAAGGCAGTGATTCAGTGATTCAGAATTTTTTTTTAAGGATGTGTCCCTTTGAAACTTTTTCCTACCCAAGTACTCCATAACCAGTGGAAAGCATTTATGAAGAAAAAAAAAAAAAAAAAAAAAAAAAAAAACCTTTTTTGTATCCGAAATAAAAATTCACAAAATAGAGGAAAACAACATTTTGCAAATGAGTCACTTTAACACAATTTAGTAATATGTTGTCTCATGTTCCAATTAATTTGCTCTTTTTTTTTAGTCTTATTTTATACAGTAAAAACGTTCTATACAGTAAAATAGTCTTATTTTTTCCTGTCACAACATTACAAGGCATTAAATCAAATTTGTTGATAAATATACCTGAAGTGCTTTAATGTACCCCCATACTCCCATTCGATAACCATGATTTAAGATAACCTCCAGGTCACCCATGACATGAACTCATTCAGTGCCATTGACGGCTTTAGACGTCAAAGATCAACTTTTACTTGGCTGGCAGTAACTGAGTTAATTATTTCACTTCTCACACTATACATCACTGGCATATGTTGAAGAATAAAAATTTGACCTAGTCGTGTACTTAGAATCGTTAACTTATTCACCGCCATTGATGGCAAAGACCCCAAAGAGCCGATATTGCTGGATTGGCAGTGAATGAGTTAATGAGGACAAGTGCAATAGAAAACGGAAAGATTGGTCATCCTGCAGCAGTGAAATTACTGTAACTAATTATTGACATACAATGGACTTGTATAAATTGGACTTTGAGAAGTTGTCTTTTTGACTTATAAAGGGCATCCTGACCAAGCAGCGAGCTTGTTTGTTTAAAAAAGAAATAATGTGTCATTTATTATGAGTACTATTTTATCATAAAACAGATTTGGGTACTTAATCCCACCAACACACAAAAGACACACCATATTTAATTCATTGCATCTGGAATGACGTTATGTTGAAAGATTTGGCAAAAAACATTTAACCATTTTCCGAGGAACTTAGAGCCAAGGAAGATCTCATAAAATTACTGCACATTATTGCTAACTTGCATATCATATTTTTTGTCTTCACTTTTATCACCGTTGTAATAATTACAGGACTTTCACAGGACTTTCCAAACCTGCTTTGTTTATGGAACAATTACTCTAGCTGATCCAAATGTAATCCACATTGCTTGTTGTAGGTCCTGAATAAGCAAATCCTTCTTTGACTCAATTTTGTCGAGTCAAAACATAATTCTTAACTCATCAAAAAATTTGCGCCTGTAACTTAGTAAAGCTTCATAATAACAAGAATCTTCATAATAGTACTATCTGTCTCTTGCCATGCCTCACCAAATCCGAGCGTTCGGGCGGCATAATACTATTATGAGATAGGAGCCAGAGTGGCGCCGCACTTTTCATGCCATGCGTCAGTGTACGTTCAGCCCATCTAAGTGTCAATGACGCCGAGTGTGAAGTTGCTGCATCATAGTGTGAGGAGACCACAGGAAAACGCACACACAAACAAAGTCTGTCCTAATGAGGCATTGCTGAGTCACGCATTGGACCAAACTATGGGAACTCCTAAAAAAAAAAAATAATAATAAAAAAAGGCAGTGGAACACGTTTACTTGCGCAGGTTTTGCCTTACGTTTCTGTATGAAGACGATGGTCATCTCATCTCAATCTGTGCGCAGCCGCTACTTGGTGCCAAGCGTCCTGTGGACAGCACCGTCAATGATACCCGCCCATGGGCCTGACTCACATCATAAGGCCCCCATTGTGTTCACAGGCAGCTTTGGGTCTCACTCAGTGTGTCATTCAGCCACCACTTGTATAACCAGGAGACATTCTGGTGCCTTCTGTTTCTGGCTTGGACTTTCTTGCCAGCGACACAGAGCCACTCTGTTCCTGTCGCCGGCCTTGTTTAACTTCACTTTGGGAGGTTCCCCTCGATTCTCTTACTCAGCGCCGACTCAGATTGATTGGGGAAAACAATTGCAGCACAGTTCTCTTGTGCCCATGCTCTTTTGTTTATGTTGTGAATTTATTTGCCAAAATCGTCACATGGCTGGGATGTCACTCTTGTGGGAAAAAAAAAAAATGAATGTCAACAAGGCTGCTTTTTTTGTTAGCAAATGGAGTTATAATCAAAGTGTGAATGGAGTTCAATCACGGCCGAAGGTTGTTACTTCATCCACTTGCAACATTCCATTTTGTTTCCACAAATTTGTTTCCTCTATTCATTGACTTGCCACAGACGACAAAATAAAGCAAAATTATTGATGCGTGGGTTGCATCTAAAGGCCCTTTATAGTCATGGCCAGAGATATGATCATGGGCGTCACACACAAACAATTCCCTCTCTCTTCTTCTCTTCCCCCGTGATTCTCTCCTTTCTTTAGATGTGCGTGCAGCCAGGGAGCAGATGCACGTGGGAGGGGTTACGTATCCCACAATGCCTTTGCAGGAGGCGGTGGTGCCCCGTCCGCAGCCGGTGTACGGCCAGCACGCATCCGCCTGCTCCCCGGCAGGTTCCTTCGCCAGTTCATTGCCGCCTCAGCCACACAGCGCCTACTTCAGTGGGATGACTGGTCCTCAGCACCCCTTCTACAACAGGGTAAGACAAGTCCGAGTATGCTGGCAACCAGGTTCTTACAATATGGTGTAGGGGTTGTGAAAATGAGGGCTCCTCCATGCCCACAAACAACACGTCACATTTCAACACATGCTTACATGGAGCTTCATAACTCATTTTCCATCCATTGACATTCTTTTTTTGGCATTCTACAATAAGAACGACTGTTAGCATCCTTCCTCTGTAGCAGGGATGGGCAACTGACAGCAGCCCAGGGCCCCACCCATAGTAGTCAAAGATAAATTTTTCCTGAGCTGGCAATGAAGCAGCTAATTATGTCAAAAATGTATTTTACAGGACTGGGAGTGAATTAAGAAAAAAATTGAGGTAAATTGGGGTTAGGCATTTTTCTCGACTACAGTGGAACCCACGGATATTCAAAGCATATATACATATATATATATATATATATATATATATTATTTTTATTTTTTTTTTCCCAAGGAGGGGACAAACAGGCTTTTTGCATACAAGGCATATTTAGCTCTTAAAAGGGAGCTGTTCATTCCCGAATTGTTGCCTAAAAAAAAGAGCTGTTCAATTGACTTGTCTTTTTTATGGTTTTTAGTTTAATTTAAAATATAAACTTTTTATTCACACCGTGATTAGTATCGTCACAAGTTATGTCATTATTTAAGTGTTTATGTAACTGGGCATTAAATACTGTCTGATTCTAAAATATTTTAAGTAGTAAGTACATGAGGCGTTTTGCGATTTTCACCATACATTGGTTACTTCATTTTAACAACTAAAAGTCTAAAAAAAGAAATAAACATAGTCATTTCGTCTTCACTCTTGAACATAAGTAAATATAAACACGCAGAACGCTTTACACACATTGGTTAGCATATGTGTGTACACAGCATCTCCAAAATTTTGACAAAAGCAATCATCTTTCAAATTGAATTTGTACTCTGTTACGAGCACCTCCGCTCCCTTCCACTTCTGCCGGTCTTTCCTGCCCTCCACTCTGTACCTCCCTTTTTTATTTTTTTTTTTTAATTATTATTACTATTTTTTTAAATTGCACTAGAGCCAGACCTAAAGACCCGATTACAACTGTATGCTGCTAATAAGCAAAGACGACACGCTCTCCAGAAGTGAAGGGGGTGGGTGGGGGAGCGGTTGAATGGCCTGTCACAAAGACTCGAGTTCCATCTTTCTCAGTCAAGAGCCGTTCAAAAGACCCGATTTGTTCATGAACGTGACGTCACTACTGGATGTTTGGTTTACAAAACGTTTACTGTAGTTTCTAGCTACCTAATTGTTGCACCTAGGAAAGTTATGCACATAGTTTATTTTTGCAAATGGTAGGAATGTAAGTCAATGTAGTATACATTATAGTATATTGTTATTGTCTAATTTTTTTTTCACACATTTTATCCATTCATCCATCCCTCCATCTTCTTCCACATTATCCGAGATTGGGTCGCAGGGGCAGCAGCTCGAGCAGGGAAGCCCAGACTTCCCTCTCCCTGGCCATTTAATCCAGCTCCTCCGAGAGGATCCCCAGGGAGTGGGTTTATTCTTTTGAATAAAATTGTCATCATCCAGAATGATAATTGACATTTTATTTTGCCCATCCGTCTGTAGAATACTTGAGGTTTAGCAAAGCTTTTTTGGTGGAATTTTGGGTCCCCAAAAAACAAAAACCAAAATAATAAATCCTTGTTTTCAGTGTCTGTTAAATATCCATAGATTTTGAATGTTCGTGGGCAGGTACAAGCAGATTTGTAATAACATGCAAAACAATTGGAGAAGTTCAATAATATATACATTTTTTCTGAGTTCATTTTTGTGAAAAAAATGCAGGAAATTAGTTCTTGTACTTAATGTTGGTTTCCTGCTCAGCCGTTTTGTTTCTTGAAACAACTAGCACTTATTTTGAATGATTATGATTTATTTTTTTTTGCCATGCATCTGGTTAGGACGTGCATGTCTTCAGTAACCCTGATGAAAAATCCCACCCCCATCCCCACCCCTATCAATTCAGTTGCCTATCCCCGCTTTGTAGCATTATTCCAATTTTTGTTGTGGTTTTTGTGCCTTAGCTCCTCCATATGATTTTCATTTGACCTCCTCTCCTCCTGCCTCCTTAGCCTTATTTCCCCCAACATGTGTATCACCTGCCAAGGCATTACCCCCATCATGTTCCCTCATCCTTGTACACTTCCATTAAGCATCCTGCTCACCCCAAGGACGTCACTGGTGGACTTGTAAGTACAAAAATGAAAACCACTCATTCTTCTGATGTTCAATATATGTATTTTTTTTTTTTATCAATCGAATTGTGGCAAGAAAAACAATCATCTTTGTGGAAGGCTTTGAAATCATGCGATATAATAGAATGAGTTTGAATTGAAATGATACCAGTGGCAGGCCGTGCATTTCAACCCTGGACCTTTAGTGGTGTCATATTTATTCCTGCACAATACGCCCCATAATAACATCAATGTGGCACCAGGCCATGGCACCGCTTCTGTTTCTGGCATAAGTTTTAGGGCGCTTCAATGCCAAGAGAGTCTAGACAATTATGAAAGTATTGTAGATTTTAAGTGTCCAATCGATATTTGGTGTCATGTTGCTACTTTCGTGAAACAACTCAAATTGACAAACACAGTTTTGCTCCAAACAGCAAACAGATCAAGTGCAAACTGCAGGCATTCCCAGCCACAGGTTCCATTCATAGTTGTTTTTATGAAAACAACAGACAAGACCTTTTCCCTGCTGGGACAGGCAAGCTTGATCACAATATCTAGTTTTTCTTGGGAGATGATGTGCAAAGTATTAACTATAACCAAAACCCCCTCTTCTTGTCCTCCTGACATCATGGTTTTAAAAAAAGAAACAGTTTATCACTAGCAAATAAATCTCCTGGTTCAAATTCACATTTTGCTGCAAAATGACACTGTCTGGACTCCCGAGAGAGCTTAACCAATCACAGGACACGTATGTGACTCAGTTTTCATTTTGGTCCAAATTTTTGAGTGGAAAAAAAACAATTTACATTTTGATTTCACATTTTGCTAAACATTTGTGGTAGAAATGAGCTGAGGTTTTCAAAGTTGGAACAGTTTGAAGGTCAAAAAGTACTTTGATGTGGAATGCTGAATTTGTCGTCGGAAACAATGGGGTGTCTGTTGGTGTTAAATGTAGAATATTCGGAGAATTGTGAATTTTCGGAATGTGGAAAAAATAATCGATGATACAGGATGAAAAAAAAGTGTAATGTATTGGTGAATAATATGCAAATTGGAAGTAAATATCCAAGCATATATCCAATATCCAAGCATTTTTGATGAAAGCAAAGCTGAAAAAAAGACCTCAATCATAGTTCTGTGCTATTGTTTGATTCATTAACCCTTTCAATTAGACATATTTTTACTTTTTCTTTTAATGATCGCAGACATTCAATCTCAGGTGTTACTTTTTTTCTTCTTTTTTTCCGCTTTTTATGTTTTACCTCTGATTCAAAAGTTACATCACCTATGACAATGTGCATTCATGCAAAACTTAACAAAATAAAGGCATTTCGCAAAGCAGTCACAATAACACAATTGTGCAATAGGTTGCTTCATCTAATTAATTTACTCTTACTTTGAAAAGAAAAAGACACACTGTACTGCCTTCACATACAGCCTTTTGAGAACCATCACAACACACAATTATTGACGAATGTCTTGTTGCACCTTTTTGTTTTTATGCGTGTGTTTGTATGTATGCGTGTTTCACCTGCTCATTCCTCCATGCTCTCCCCTTTATTCTGCCATCGTCACCTCTGTGTGGTCCATGTTGCATTTTCCCTCTTGATAAACTTGCGAGCCCTAGAAAGTTATTTCAAGAAGCGGTGGCCATCCAATCCATTGGACTCGACCTCTACACAACCCTTGTTTTGTATTCTGTGCCCATGTCAGGAAGTTATAGCAGAGGATGCAAGAGAAGGCCTCCACTCCTGTCCCTCTGACCCCACCATGGTAACCAAATAAACCCAAAAGCATACCCGCTCGGGCGGTTTTGCAAATATGGAGCTTGTTTTTACTAATAATTTGCTCGCTGATGAACGTGCAAAAACCTCAAGCATGCTGAACATTGCATGCCTTGTTAAGTCTCTGAAACATGCTCCTTGGATGCATGTGTGTAATTTATTGGACTCCTCATTCCCACACACCGATGGTTCGTGACTGGGACCTTTCTCTTAAAACGTGTCATAGGGACGCATGAGACGCTCCGACGTCCGCGCATTGAAAGGGAGAAGCTTCTGTTGGAACAAATGAATGATAACACTTCTCGCCTGCTCCACAAAGCCACTTATCAGTCCGCCGCCAGCAAGCATTTAAAGGAGCTACGCTATATGAAAGATTTGAATATAGAACACTGAGAATGTTCCTTCAGTCTGTCTTTTCCATTCCACCTCCATCCGCCTCTTGCTCTTTTGTCCCGTCTCCACCGCCGCATAAATGCCCCCAGTTTCATCCTTCATTCCAGCTTTTCCGATGCACATCAGCTCATCTTATCCCATTCCCGCAAATCTGCGAATGTTGATATGCGTGTGCGCGCGGCCTCATTTATGTGTCATTCTTTGGATATGTAAGCGGGCACAGCCCAGTATAATTGCCAAGCTTATAGAAGTGTGAATGTGGATTCCTCTGTCTACGGGGATTATCATCAGAGCAACTGGCAACACACACACACACACACACAAAGTGACAATGAGCCCTGCGCTGTTCGGTCTTATCTCCTTACCAAGACGCTTCCGCTCCTGCAGAGCTCTGTTTCCTCTTCCCCATCCTTCTTGCCCTGCCCTGAGCTCAGCCCAGCTGTAATTACAGTCTTATCACACACACAACCTGGTTCGCACAAACACACATACTCAGACATTTAGACACTCCCGCTGAAATGTGTGTGTCTTTTTTTTTTTTTTTTGTCGGATTGAAGGCCGTGCCTAAATTGAAACTCCTGCTTCTCTTCAACTTGGTTTATAATCTGTCTCGAGCCTAAGATGTTCTGTCTGCAAAGATTATGACCCCAAAAGCTGTGAAAACAAAATCTCCTTGTGTAATAATTCTCCCTCCATTAGCCTGGCCTTGCCAGTCTGACATGGGTGGAAAAGGGGCTGCCGCCTGCCTGGTTACCAAAGTCCCTCCTGCAGCTTCATGTTGTGCTTCTGCCCTTTTCCCACTTCATTTCTCTCTTTTCCACAGGTGCACACCTGCTCTTATGTCATTGTACATTGTGTGTATTTTTTGTCTGATTATATGTCCGTCTGCTACTTTTTTTGTCTCCTTATCAAGCTTTTAAGGTCACTGACTTTCAAATCAAAGCAGGTACATTGATGGTTTTGTTTCTTTCAATCTCTGCATTGGGGTTGCAATGCTATGCCAGTTGCACAGTATGAATTAGAAGAGAATTTTCATTGGGTATTAAAAGAGTAGTAATGATATACAACTACAAATCTTAGAAGGGACTATTTACAAATTGTACAAAAAATGATCATATTTTCTAATGATGCATTACTTAGATTATTATATTGCTGACATGACAAAAATTGTTATTTAAATAATAATATTCTATATAATAATATTTAATAATACTGTTTTTTTAACATTATAGAAATCTGGGGTGTTTTTTTACAACCTTTAGCCTAACTCAGAAATATGTAATTTGGTGAAAAATTGTGATACTGTTAATAATTAGTTCTCATGAGAAGTTTGGAAACACCTTTAAATTCACATAATAAATATGTCCTAAATAATTAGAGCTGTCAAAAGTAATTATTCAGCAAGTAATTGAATATGAATATGAAAATAATTTGCAACTATTTTAATGATCAAGTAGCTATTGTTTAGTTTGCCCAAATCTTTTGATTTCAGCATCTCAGCAGGAATTCTTTTCTCATTTCTGTAGTCTGTAGTTTAATCGTCTTTTTAATCTGAGTTTCAAAAAGTTGCATCATGGAAATGATTCATGATATCCATCAGTGTGCATACAGACTGTGAAACCAGCATACCGCTGCAACCCTAATCTGTCCCTAAGCAGACCTTCAACTAACACTTTACACTGTTTTATCAATATCGTGCATGGTGTACAATCAGATAATAGGCATCTCAGCTAAAATACACACTATTCCCTAGTTTCACTAACAGTTTCACATTAGTAGCAGTAGTTGTCATCCTGCCCGCCACCATAGTATTTTTTTTGGTTCTTTCCCCTGTCTAACAACACTCAAAACTTGATTAATTGCCACACTCCTCAGTCCAGGAAACAGAAACAAAGCCTGGGTGGCCATTAGGCAAGTGAGCGCTAAACACGTGAGTAGGGATGCACCGAATTTTCGGGCAACAAAAATTTTGGGCTGAAAATGACAACAACAACAAAAAAAAAGCATTTTTGTTTTTGGGCCAAAATACAATTGAAACCGAAACAATTAATCCCCAAAAGGGTGTTGTGATGATGCAAAAATCACTGCCAGTAATTTCACACATGCACGCAGGAGAAAGAGACATTAGGCCACTGCTGTAAAGCATTTTAGTAAGTAAAGCACTGCCCAATTTCCACTTGTTTCCAAGAAGTGAAGACGAGCCAAATAAAGACCCACCATGGTCAACAACACACGTTGCATGCCTACAGCGTGTTGAGAAGACCAACTTCAAAATAATGTAAACACACCAAATAATACGTGGATGACAATGCCATAGCCGTAGAAGGCTTCTATTTGGAAGTTAGTCTTTGAAGAGTCTTTTGAAGAGATGAGTGGCGATGATGAGTGCTTGCGACTCTTGTTTCACTCCCATCACATCACAGAGCTACCAACATAAATGCACCTTTTAAAAAAAAAAAGTTGCTGATTAATGATGCTAAGAAACTGCTAGTCAATTACGTTGTCTTTGTATGATCCAGATGTCACTATCATTAGCGATAAATAGCCGCTATCTATGTGAGGCATTTAAACACCGCCGGACATTTCAAACTCAGAAAAAAGCATTAACGCTATCAACGCTATCAATCTATAAAAGTTGACATATATCAAGAAGAATGAAAGAGGTGCAATAACTTTGATATTTCATTTACTTACAATAAGTGGTCCATCCATCCACTTAATAAAAAAACTATTGTCTCCCATTCTAGTGGCGGGTATGACAATGATTCAAAATTACGAACAACTCTGCCTTTGTTGTACCTAATTCCCATTCAATCCCAATGACATTTTTACTTTTTTTTTTTCCATTTAAATAATCCTGACATTCAATCCCAGGTAATTATTTATGGTATGCTGTATATATGGGTTTTTTTTTCCAATGTTTTTGAAATGTTTGACTAAAGGAGGGTGCAAAAATGGCTGGCATATTAAGAATGTAGTAATTAATGAATGAATGAAGTAATGTTTACGTACTCAAAGTTATTGAATGCTTTAGGTTCTCAAGTGATTATGTAATTAAATACTAAAGTACTTTGTTATTTTAGGTAATAGTGCTAAAGCAATAGTTTACTTATGCATTTAAAGTAATAATATTTAGATTTAATTGATGACTTTTGACTACCCATTCTAATTAATTACTGTAGTACATGGATGGATGGATAATTTGGTGTCAGCCATTTTTTGTAGTCACTCCTTTAGCCAAGCACTTGAAAACATTTGAAAAATTTTTGAATAAGTGACTGGGATTTCATTTATGTCTTTAGGATTGAATGACTCATTATAACTGATTAAAACTGTAATCAGGTGTTAAAACGCTGAACAATAATAATATGCAAAGCCGCTTTTATCATGTCTTTACAGACTTGTGCAGGACATTTTTTTTTTGTCTTTTGGGGTTTCTCATTTTCGGTTTTTGGTCACGGCAAAAATGTTTATTTGGGTGCATTCCCTACTGGGTCAATGCAATGGGGTGGGAGTTGAGTGAACAGGAAAGAAAAGTGAATTGTGGTAGAAATGGTGGTGGTCTGGACTCATCAACAGGCCTGTGATATTCGTGATGCCAAAGCTTGCAGTGACTTCTGGACCACCACTCAGACACCCAGTCTCCAGCCCTTAAGTACGTTGCGTACAATTTATGTGCTTGTACAGCATATACACACTAAAAAAAGAACAAAGTGGTATAACTGTTTGGATTGGTTGGCAGCTTTGTTTGCTCTTACCTTTAATTTGTGACTGACAGAGGGAGTTACTATGTAGAATTCTGACCACAGGCGACCGTGTCGCTCCCTTCTACAGAGATCCGGTTTTCCCCTCATGTACTAACAGAGTGCGTTAACATGCCGGGCCGGGTCCGCCCCGGTAAGCAGGACCAGCGCAGACCCCATGAATGTGTCCTTCTCATTATGACTGCATGTTTTCATAGGCCTCACCTGCTGCCCTGCTCAGCTCATTGAGCACAGATGCAGTGTGCGAGTTGCTCAAGCAGATTGATGGAATGGACGCCAGCATGCTGCGTCAGTACACCTCCACCATCAAGAAGGTGCGCCAATGCATAATATTCAACATCTCAAGTTTACGTGCGGCATCTTTTATTCAGTTAGCATCTTTGTGTTTAAAACCAAATCCATCATTCAGTCAAGTATTCTTCCAACATTGCAGGCTAATATAAATGGACGCGTGCTGGCACAGTGCAACCTGGATGAGCTGAAGAAAGAGATGGAGATGAACTTTGGTGACTGGCAGCTTTTCAGAGGAATGGTGAGGCCCAAATCAGAGACCAGCTGTGAAAAATAAGTAAATAATGCCCAGTTTGTATGGACATGATCTTAAATCAATTCAAAAATTTTAATTTGGGGTTTGGGGGGGAAAAAAAGCTCTCAGAATAATGCAATGCAGTTTTACAGTGCTGCAAACCACCGTCACAAATCTAATATGCTGTATTATTGAATTTCGTTAGATTGACAGTATGGTCAAAACAAGGCATCTTCTAGCAAATTTCTAATTGTTAACAGTATTAAATCACCAATATCTTTAAACTGAGAGATACAATAATTTTGATCGGCAAGCTTTATCTAAATTATTTACTTATTGTAAAAGTGATCTATATTCACGCCACGCATTTTGCTTAATTACTGTATGAATGCGAATGCTAAGAACACTGCAAGTAAAGTGTTTTGTAACTTAATGACTATAAATAACAATAAAAGTGGATAAATATGATGCCTATCATATTAATTTGGTTCATTTGCATTTATCATAAGCCAAACCAATAAACCAAAAATAAATTTGATACCAGAGGTACAATGACTAATTGACAACTAATTGATGAGCAAATTAAGCATTTTGTTTTGGTAATTAATCATTTGAGACCTGAATGAATTTTTCATTAGTGTCTCAACAGTAAACATTCTCAAGATTCAAGAGTTTTATTGTCACATGCATAGTAAAATGTCCTTAGCCCTCTATGAAAACAGACTGATTATCATTACATTGAATCCAAATTAGATATTTATCAGTGAATAAAGTATTGCATAAATGGTAAACAAAATTCACTTTCCAGTCATCTTTTATAACTTTCTGAAGGTTTATAAATGTCAATGTCTTTTTTTCATAAGATACTCGTTATGGAACTTTGAAAGATGTTAAGTGTTTTTCTCAAAGCAAAGGGTTTCAACCTTCATATACGAACGTTTTCAGACGGATCACCCGAGCAATCAATAATTTACATTTTTATTCCACCAAAAATTAATATCGGCCGGGCCCTCAATGATACTGTGAAACTAAAGATAATTACTGTGTTTCGGTTGTGGATAAAAGTGGAAGACATATGGTACAATTTAACTATCCAATATTATCAAAATCCTAAATTGAGGTATTAGACTACATGCCAAAATCCCTTTTGTCAGAGCTGGTCACATTTTATCTTTGGAAAACAATGATCAATTTGGAAAAGAAGTCTCTTTTTTTTTTAAACTAACTGGTTAGTGATGGTGTAATGTCTCTTAGTTCCTCCCAACAAATGGATACATTTTGTAATATTGCATTCTGTGCTGATATAAGATGCTGGAATGGAAAATTAATAATCGCATTAGGAGAAGCCTCGAATGACTAACACGTGTAGCAGCCTCCTTAAAAAAAAAAAAAAAAAGTCTTTTTTTTTTTTTTTGCATCTGATTCGTAGCTCAAATCAGAGCAGCTGGAAAGTGCTGTGTCCTCACAGCTTCATGCACTAAACCAGTGTTGCCAGGACGCAGCCAGCTCAGCCATCTGGTCCAAGATGGCCGACTGATATCTGGATGAAGGGAGGTCATTGTCAGGGATGAGTGGACAGAAAGTTCCTCTTCTTGCCGGAACGTTATTTGCTGCTGTTGCCTTCTAACATATTTGTTTTTCATGTCACAATGATCTCATTTGTGAGTCTGTGTTGAGTTAACAATGTCTTCTTCTTCCCAAGGTGATGGAACAACGGCACGCCGAAAGCCAGGCTCTGCTTGAGGACGAATCGCGAGCTGCTAGCGAGCAGGGCAACGGCGTGTACGCCGGGGAGCCAGCCAGGCGCCTGGCAGGGGCCCAGCGGGAAGCGGGGGCCTTCAGCCTCAACCTGAGCTTTGAGGAGCTCAGTGCGGCAGGAATAGAAGAGCCTCCGAGACACACTGGCAGCTCGCAATGGCCGGTCAGTCCTCTCTACCTGCTAGCTGCTTATGCGCAAACGCCACAAGATATGATCGGGTGCAAAGTTTGCATTTTTACCGAAAGAGATAATCCGGAGTAAGCATATTTAAATGGGACGTTTGCGTAAGGTTGTGCTCTCAAAAACAGTCACAAAACCACAAAGTCCTCTTCATGGTGGTCGCGCGTACCTATTTCTGTGTATTAAGAGGCGAGAAACGAGCACAGCGGAAGAAGTTAGACGTGTTCCTGAATGTATCAGCACACTGAAAATAACACACAAGGGGCCCCATGGTTGTTATTTTCACCTTAGACCTGGATTTGCAAAATCTAAGACAATCAGAAAACTCTAAACGTAGACGTTTCAACTAGACATAATCCAACGCTGAAATGTCAAAGATGCGACCATTAACAAATAAACAATTATCAAATTAATTGCAAATTATCTTTGATAATGAATTATTTAGGGAATAAAATACTTCAAATGCTCGAGATTTCAGACTCTCGACATTTGTCTCTGAGATGTGGACTGATTAATATTGTTTTGAATGAAAATAAAACATTTGCAAACTCCTATTTTGGAAAGCAATGATCACTTTGTTTGATTATTTTCTGACACAGCCCAAACCACCAACCAAATAATAAAGTATATGATTTTGCTCTGTCAATTAAAAATAAAAAAAATACAAGCATGGGAATTAAATGTTGTTTTTGTAATCTGATTAATCAAATCCTCAACAAAATGAGACGGACATTTTCTTTTTCATTTTTCAACAAAAAAATAAAGTTTACTCTTTTCACTTCAACCAAATTAGGTAGATGAATTTAAGACAAACTCAACGGACCATACAACAAAATGCCTTGTGTGATTCCTTGGCATTAGACTGCAATAAACAATCATGTCAAATGTGTCCACTTGGGAGCATATACACACCGATGAGATTCAGGCACACGTAACCTCTCTAAAATCATGTTTCTCAGAAACAGTAACATAAAACAAGGAAGAACTTAATTTACTCAATAATGCCTTTTAAAAATATTCTTACCATCTAAATTAGATTTGCTGGCTAAGAGAAAATCCGAGTGCCATTGGTTTCTGTAATAACATCTCCTCCCAGGCATCCCAGTATGCAGTCCTCAAATGTGCAAGCGATTTATTCATTCAAAAAATATCTAAAAAGCAATATAACATAAAAATCTCTTAATACTTAATTTCAAACACTGCTTTTTACTTAAGGCTGTACAATGAATGTGCTAAGCAAGATTGTATACAGTATGCATTTCAGTTCATGAAACCATGACACTGAAACATAGCGCAAACAATGACTTTCTAGCCACGCTCTAATAATTATTTCTTTGTCATGCTGCCAGGTGGCGAGTCTGCGCACCACGAGCATGTCCAGCCTCAACTCACAGGAATCGTCCAACAACATCTGCAAACTGACCGACAGGCAACAGGCCGAGTACCGTGACGCCTACCAGGAGTACATCGCTCAGATGGCCCAGCTGGATGCGTCTGGCGGCGCGAAGGAGAAGCCCGTGCAGCCCCAGCCATCGAACTTCCTCCAGGCTGCCGGCTCGGATGACAAAGGGGTGGGTGGAAAGTTGGACTGCGGTATTCAGCTTGAATATTTCAAAATCGCCAATTTATTTTACAAAAAAGTTCAATGCAACTGAGCTCAATTACCACATTTTAACGGTCACTGCATTATAACATATGAAATCTACATTTGTAAAAATAAATATGCAAGAAATTTGAGGGAAAAAAATATCAAGATGTGAGAAGCTATCATCATAATGTTGATGATTTATGGAGTCATGAGATTAGTTTTTTGAAAAGCTGTTATTGCTCCAAAAATAAAAATGCATTGAAATCAGAGATGTTATATATTATTGACCTAACAAAATCCCATTTTTAATCATCTCAATTATTCATCTAAAAAAAACTTTTTGAAAGGGAAATAATACTCATTTGTGATTATGCTTAAAAAAGCAGGGTTTTTTCTTAATAAAAAATGGACATAAACATTGAATAATGTACAAACTTTATAGTAAACCAGACAGTACTGAAAAGACCTGATGTGTTGAAAGCAAAAAAAAAAATATATATATATACATATAAATTCCATTAATTTAAATAATTTTATATTTGGGGCCATTTATGTTTCCTCGGGCTATAGTGTGTGCTTTGCTTTAAACACTGTCGAAATAAAAATGCATTAAAATCAGCGGTGTTATGAGTTATCTATCTACAAAAGGCCCTAATATAATCATTTCAATTATGCAATTTGGAAAGGTTTTTTTGGGGGGGGGAAATAATATTTTTGTTTGTGCTTTGGAGAAAAAAAGCTTTTTTTGGGGACAAAAGCAGTTTGAAAAAAATACTAACTCTATCATTACACTGGACGGTATTGAAAAAATTCAATGTGTTGAAAGTAAAAAAAAAAAAAAATACAGTATATAGTATTGGTTTGAACATTTTGATAATGACCATTTATGATCCTTCAGGGTTTAAACATTCACCATGTGTTAAGGTACCTCAAGGGTTAACTATTCAGGAAATTTAAAAATAATGACGAAGCTTGGACTCAGAGGGTGTTTGCAAACTTTTGACCGTTAGTGTATGTGAGGGCTCAGCATCACATTTGATAGTGGGAATGGGAACTATTGCTACTTTCTTAATTACCGACTTTGTCTGCTTTGGCACCAAATGCTGAAAATGATTCTTTCTCCTGAGAGCTCCAGTCCAATCGTTATGCTTCTGTATATTTTCTTTTTCTCATTGAATCTTTTTTTCGCACTTGCCAGACTAAGGAAGGAGGAGACCAAGATGGCCGCAAGTCCTTCATGAAGCGAGTGTCCAAGGCGGCAGAAGCCTCAGACGTTCCCTCGGGTCCCGACGCCCAGCTCCTCGATCCCATCAGCGAGGAGGATGAGAAGCTGGACCACAGCACGAGCTCCAGAAACAACGCGGCCGAGTCTCGCTCGCGCAAGCTGTCCAGTGACGACGACTCCAGCCAGGAGGAGGCCGACAACACCACGCCTCTCCTTCAAAAAGAAGCGAAAGCCAAGCCCTCACATTTCTTAACCAAAGGTCTTTTGGATCAGAGGTCCTGTGAAAGTTCCCCAGAGGAGGCGGCGGGAGAACCCGGCCTGGCGAGGGCAGCGATGAGGTCAGGAGCCATGGAGCTGGAGCTTGAGGGCCTGGTCAAAAAGCGAGGCCACCTCCCAAGCGGCCTCCAGGACGCCGCGGTGGCCCGCATGTCCATCTGCTCCGAGGCGGCCTCCGAGGCCAGCTTGATGGCCAGCAGCCCGGACGAAGGGTGGCCTCCTGGTGGGATGAGCAACCTCAACCGCAGCGAGAGCAGCGGCACGCTCAACAACAACAACAACAGCAGCAACGACGCCAACTCCAACGCAAACAACAGCGGCCGCCAACAGCAAGAGTTGGTCACCTCTCCCTCCGACGTCTCGCCCGTTGTCATCATCTCACCGGGCAGCCGCAACACCACCGTCACTACCGCCACCGTCCATAACCAGAACCTGCGTTCCATCAATCTGGGTGACGAAAGGGAGAGCGTCCTTTAATATTTTTTTTCATCAGAATTCACTGATCAGTTCCATGTGATGTGTGCAATAGGGCCCGACCAATCATTTGGCCAAATAGCTGTTATTTGCCTATTATTTTAACGTTTTACCTTTATCAAGTGTCATTATTTGCTACACATAAATCCATACCATAACCTTGAATATTTCAATATAGATCATGCTGTTTCTTCAAGAGGTCATTCTATGGACCTGTTATTCCAAACAAAGCAAATCTTTATTTTATAGATTAGATGAGCAATGCAAAATGGTTGCGCAAAAAAATTACTTGGCAATCTTGTAACAGTTAATTAAAAACAAAAACAAAAAAAACACACAGTGGAACATAGATAGATAGATAGATAGATAGATACTTTATTCATCCCCGTAGGGAAATTCACATTTCCAGCAGTATCCTCAAGTCGAGATATAAAATATGAGAAATAAAATACACAAGATACACATAAGTCCAGTACAGAAGTATACTTAAGGTGCTTGTTAACAGTGTAAACAGAATAGTGTGAATCGTGTGAATCGTTGGAGTCTATTAAAGCCATATTAAAGCTTCTATTGTCCCGACGAGGAGCCTACACAAACAACCATTCACACTTACAATCACACATAAGGGCAATTTAGAGTGGCCGAAATTTCCTATCTTGCATGTTTTGGGGTTTATGGGAGAAAACCCACATGGCACAGGGAAAATATGCAAACTCTACACTGGAATGCCAGATCTGGAAGCCAACCCACAACCTCCACATATGAGGCTGACCTGCTAAACAGTCCGCCAACATGCCGCCCATATCATTAATCATATCATTAATCATACGTATGTTAAATATGGCACCCATTCAACTACTGGTAAAACCAACAGGTGACAAGAATTATAGTCCCAATAAGTAGTAGTAAGTACCTGGTATTGAATGTCTGAATGTAAAAGAATGTAAAAATGTATTTGGGATTGAATTAGTTAATTGTGCCAGACTGCATTCTGTGAACTGAAAATGTGTTGTTTTTTTTAAATAATATAAAAATAAATATGCACATAATTGACACCTGTTGAAATGCATTGGGGGAAAGTAATTCTATTTTATTATTTGTATTTAAAATTAATTGCCCAATTAGTTATTATTTTTTAACCCCCCCCTCCTCCCCCCAGAAAAAAAACCCATATTGGTCGGGCCGTGTAATAGTTTGTGTTAGGATAGAATTGTGGAAACTATGTTTCGTGTTGATGAGAATTATGATTAATGTCCTTCAAAACCAAGGTGTCAAACTTATTTTCAATTTGTAACATGAATAAATACAAACACAGCTAGCCATTAAGTTAGCCTCCTGGTGAGCTGCACTGTGTTTATATGGACTAAGTATGGCTAGAGCATAATAATATTTTTACTTAATTGCCTTGCATTTGCGCATCATTTTTATAACAAATTTTGGAAAATGGCCGAATGATTTTACGGGATATCATAATTGGACATTATGGGCTGAATCTGGCCCCTGGGCCTTGAGTTTGACACCTGGGTTTTAAAGTTTCATTGAAAAAAAGCTCCAAAGTTAGGAATGGATTAGGGATAGACCCAATATTCAAACACAATTTTTCTGATAGATATTGAATTTGTGGAACATTAATCGAGCACCAAAATTCACCCCATTTATCTCAGGTGGCGGTCATTTTGCAACTTGCCGTCAACAGAAAATGACACATAAACAAACATGGATAAAGGTGAGCTTTGATTGGTTGTAACATGAGGCCCGAGCAACTGTGATGTCATTTCTGTTCGTCTTTGCGTCTTAATTCATATTCCACAAATGTAATATGAATCAGAATACTGTATTTAGTGTGGGCGCAAAGAACGTATTGTGAAGAAAATGTTTGAGTTGGCTTTCCCTTTTTTGGGAACTATTTATTTGAATATTCTGTTAAACACACTGCACCTTTTTTTGTTTGACACACATACATACACTCACCCTTGAATATAGAGTTCTCGCCTCCTCCAAATGCTGTATCGGTATCGGTCTATCCCTACGATGAACGTTAGTGCAGTAGTTGTGACACCGTGGCGGTTATGTAGAATTTGCATTGTGATGGGAGCTTACATTTTAACAAATGTCATGTTACTGGTATCAAAATGTACTCGGTGGTGATGTGGTGTTGTAGACTATGCTGTCAGGTACTTGTATGCACTCCAGGTTTCTGACATGTCCTGTCCCCTAAAGTCTTGTCAGATTGTTTTCACCATTTAAAATCAATACACGTTTTCTAAACGTTCAATTCATTGGAGTTATGTTTTTTTTTCTTAATACAGGAGGATCAGATCAAACTTACCTTGCTCAGAATGACGAATTGTTGTCGCTCAGGAAACACGGATCGCCGTTATAGGGTCGTCCAATAGATGGCGCACTTTCCTTTCAAACGATCCTGCGCGCTGGTCAATCTTCTCATTGAACCCCCCTTTAAACGGGGTCCATTCAGGGTTCTTTTGAGGTCTCTAATAAGGTACGGTACTTTGAGGACTTTTTAAGCAGCATATTAATTTTCATCACGAATGTACAAGTTCCTATACGTGCTATTTTTTTGTTTGTCCTTCCTTTTGGGGGGTTGCATCTACTCTTGTGTATTTATAGGCTTCTTACCACATTCCAAAAACATACATTAGGTTCAGTGAAAACTCAATTCTCCACAGGTGTAAGTGAATGTTTATATATGTGACCTGTGATTGACCTTTGAGACAGCTGACCCTTCCAGAGTGTACGCCACTTTTTTCTCCACCCAAAGTCCAAGGGGATCAGCTCCAACTTACTCAAGCTAATGAGAACACGTTCTATCAAATACGAATGAACGGAATATACAGCGCAACCCAAAAAGGTACATTTGCACATTAAGAATATCAAAGTATTTTATGTTTTACATTTACACGGTCATATTTTCAAATGATTTAGGCTAGGGCTCCGTCTTGGATTGTGGATGTTGATTAAGTACCCATAATCCTGACAAGTCCCCAAAAGTGAGCGAGTTTTGTAAGTATCAAATTGTGCACTCCACTATGTTAGCAACAAAGCCTTCAAGAGCTTCTTTCAACTCAATTTGTTTGCAACTGTCTCATTTGCCATTCAAAGATCCATTTCCATAATTATGTGCTATACCCCCCCCTCCACATACTGTATATATATTCCACCCAACAACACAACCGACAGCCCTTTTAGCTTTAATGTCTCGGCCTGTCACGCTAAGCCATCTAATCCTATTTACTCTACATGGCACCCAAGGAAGTAAAAGTGCAGTCAGCGCGCCCTACATAAGCGTTTTACGCAACTGTGCACCCTGAGGTGCTGCTCGCCTCGCTGAGAGTGACGCACTGTCTTTGCGCTATTCTGGGTCACTTAACGGTGGTTTGATCAAAACGCTTGGATATTTTTTTTATCGTGTGCTTGCGCGCACAAAAAAAGTACATTTTAGTTCATACTAAATTTATGATGGTGTTGGATGGAATCCTTCACCTCCGAAACAGTTGGGGTTAAATAGAACAATTTTGGATTAGATTAAAAACTTGGGTCAATTTGGCTAAACTTTCTGGAGTTGTTTTACCCCACATTTATTTATCTAAATAAAACAAGAAAATCTCAAAAAAAATACAACAATTTTCAACATGACTAATTAAAAAAAAATGACACACAGACGTGGAAAAAAATATGAAATTTAACACAGGTGGCACCAGAAATAAACATCATTTAAAAGAAATGCCAAAAATGGCTCTGTTCTTGAAGTGTGATGATTAAATCATTTATTTTTTTATATTTTCACAACTCAAAATGTTCAGCAGCAACATGCCTATCCATACATGATTATATCTCCCTCTTTAGACAATAATAAGTCCAAAAAAATGGACAAATATCACCAACACTTAAAAGAGCCATTGTGGGTTGAATATTTTAGACTTTTTTTGTTTGTTTTTAAACAGTTCCAGGCTTTTAGGATTAAGCCGGGCACCACATAAGCCCACGGGCCATATGTTTCCCCACAATCAATCTTGCACCAATCACATTTCACCACCCCACAAAATGAAAGCATGCTATGGTTGCTTTTGTGATTTATTTTTGTATAAAAAAAGAGGTACAATTTACATTACTTTTATAAAAAGTTTCATCATAAGTACAACATTACACTTTTTGCAGAAACGCCTGCAACTATACAAGATAAACTCCCGAGAAGAGTTCACAAGGTGTCATTCTTTTTTCATTTTTCTTCTTTTAAACGTCCAGTCCTTCATGTGCCAACAATCCTGACAAGACAAGACTAAACTTTTTTTTTTTTTTTTTTTACAGTAAATAACCAAATTCCCACCTCCGCAAAAAAAGCGAAGACTTCAACAAAAGGAAGAGGCGGAAGGAGGGGGAATAATAATCATCCTCATGACAATCTCATTTTTCCTCCCACAGCTGGGAATATAATGTGCCTTCCAATTCCAGAAAGGACTTACAAATAATAATAATTAAAAAAAAATCTTAAGTTAAATAATAATGCGAAAAAAAAGTACATCACATCATAAAGATTGTCCCATAGTAAGCAAAGTCTCTCATGATGGAGGGAGGAAAAAAATAATCCAGCAGGCCTGGAGGAGGACAGAGGTTGGACTTTTTTTTTCTCTTTTTTAACTTTTTTTTTTCATTTTAAGGAAGAGGGGACGCCCTGCATTGCTCCCCAGGTCCTGTGGGATTTTTTTTTTTTACGCATCTTGACCAAACACCTGCAAAAGATTGAGAGAAAAAGAAAGAAAGAGAGGCGTGTTTAGAAAAAGGCAAACAAGGCAGAGAGAGATCCGGACAGACTGGCGCCAGGGAGGAAGCCGCACACTTTTTTAACATTTAACCAAACACTCCCAATACTAAGCAAACCCTGCACTCCAGATGTACACACACATACACACTCGCACACAAGTTTAGCTTCCAATCTTGGGGAAGAATCATCGTAATTGCCGCTCAGCTGGCGCCTACCCACTTCTTGTACCAATTATGTGCAGACATGGTAGTAGCGAGCGATCCAAAACAGCCATTATTTTCCTCTCTTTACAGATGCCCTTCATTATAGATACGAGAGGCTATAATACGGCCCTGACAACTGCTACTTGATTAACCCCCGAGCAGCTTGACTAAGTACTGCATCCATTTGACTGCAGCGATGTTTTTTGTTTTTTTATTAAATGCATGAAAAGTAAGCATATGCTACGGTTGGGACCCTCGCTGACAGGATGCGCAAGCATATTGAGCCGCGATCGGAACAAATGTTGCTGGTGATTAGGTTGCGAGGAGGGGGGGAAAAAAAGCCTTGTATTTGGCCGGCATGCGTGAGCAGACAGGAGTCCAGACTACTCACCGCCTTTAGCGATGCAGAGTCCGGCTGTCATCTGTCGTCAGCTCGGATGGCAACTCGGGAGACTGCAAACAAACAAACAGAAAACGGAGCGCACCAAATGTTATTTTTCCACGCTGCGTCATAAAGCGAGCCGGTGGTGAGTGAGTGGCTCGTACCTGTAGCGAGAGGATGCTGATGTCCGTGTTGAGGGTGGTCAGCGGGGTCCTGGATGCGGCCGGAGGAGGAGGAGCCCCCTGGCCCGGCCGCGCGGGGTGATGCAGGTTCGTCCCCAGCGCGACGTTGGAGTCGAGCGCGATCTGCAGGTCCAGGATGTAGTCGATGACGTGCTGCAGGATTTCCATCTTGCTGACGTTCTTGTTCTGCGGGATGCTGGGTACCAGCTCCTTCAGTTTGGAGTAGCAGTCGTTCATGTTGTACAGCAGGCTCAGCGGGTCGTCCACGGGGGTCTTGCTCCGCGACAGACCCAGCGAGTGATCCGACAAGGCGGCGGTGTTTTTCCGGAAGGACCGAACGGGGCTTATTGCTTTCATTTTTCTTTCTTTTCCGAGTTAAATATACGTATCGCGCGAGGTATTTTTTTTTTCTTGAGTCTTGCTTCGTTTAAGTCCAATGCTGTCAGGCGGTGGTCGTTCGGACTGGATTATCGGAGCGGCTGTGTGCTTTATATAGGCGAACGGTCCACAGCGAGGCGGAGGCGGAACCAAAGCGCCGATTGGTCAGATTCAAGGTGTCATTCTAAAGACGCTTCTCATACTATTGGCTGTTTGCGCAACGCTCCCTCCTCTCTTCCGCCTTGTTACCGGTGGCAACGCGAGCGGGGGGGTGGGGCCCTAGAGGGCAGCCTCGGCAGCTCCGGTGGGCAATTTGGAAAATTAAGCTCTTACCTGTTTGTGATCAGGAGAATTAATGCCGCACAAGGTTCGCAATTGGCTTTGACAAGGTGCGGCCAACAACTGCGCCAAGAAAAAGTGTTTAATTTTTTTTTGACTAGCTTTCCTCCATATATTATTAATAATAATCATAAAACAACACTAATCTAATGAGGAAAACACATGCTTTTTGAAAACATATACACCGCTTTCGAAAGGTGCATTTTTTCATGGCCGTTTACATATAAAATACACATATGTTTGCCACATTCGGTATTTTTTATTCACACATGCCTATCAATACTGCTCAAGCAGTGACTTTCTATTTGCGAGAGTGCGTTTTGCAATATGAATTTAAATAATGAAAAAAAAATGTAACGAGAAGGCATATTATTATTTGGGGTTTGTGTTCACTGTTCAGCCGCAAACAAGTCCAGGCGCGCCTGATTAATCCACGCAAATCCGGACCGGTGTGAACTTTCTGCGAGAGGATAGGGAAGATGTAACGCAATGCTCAGATCCATCAAATACTTTTGTTCTCCTTATATTATTCTACATATTCGATTTCGTGCGAGTGAATGTAAATAGCCTACTATTTAGAGTTGGTTTGCATGGATAACGTCACACTGACAGACCACTTTATTAGGTAAACCGATTTACAACTCATGTTGTTTGCACATCAGTTAAACCCATCACTTCATTGACTACATGCACAATGATATATTCTCAGCATGTTGCACCGCTGATGTATACGCTGTTAAAATAATACAAAGATGAGCGTCGTCTTTACTTCAACCCTTTAACTTACCAGACTTCATCAAATAATTACAATCAAACATAATGAGTAAAAAGGCAATAGTTGGGCTATTATGTTACCTATAGCTGCAAGTAATCATGACGCACATACATTACATGCGCGGATGTGATCACATTGTTGTACAACCCTCGGTTTACGAGGGAGTATTGTTCCTGTTGCACGTATGTCGGAACGCGCCGTTGCTCGCATTATTCTTCGCTAACATAGAAGGTAAAGTCAGAATTGCGGTGGATATTTCGTAACCTCCGAATGCCGTATGTCCGTAAAGCGATGACCTGTGTACGCGATGCCTGGTGACTGCCTGAAGCAGAGATGGTGAAGAAACTGGCTCAAGAGCATCCTCATGAGGCGCTTGTATCTCTCTCTCTCTCTCTCTCTCTCTCTCTCTCTCTCTCTCTCTCTCTCTGTGGTCTCTCTGTCTCTCTTTCTCTCTCGCTCTCTCACTCTCGCTGTTTTTTTTTAAGCAGACTTTCTGGCGCCGCCGCCGTGACGTCACTTGAGTCACAACAAGACCCCTCACAAGCCCCTGGAGGCGCCGCTCAGGCGGTTTCCATGGCAACCACGGGTGTCAATTCGGGGGAGGGCCGGACGCTTCTCAGCTGATCGACTCGAGGTCCGAGCACACACACACGCGCACACGCCCACACACACACACACACACACATAGTCGACTAGTGATAAGTGATGGAATGTTGTGTTTGCTCTTGTTTCTTCTTCTTTTTTTTTTAGAGGAACAGTACAGTGTGTTTAAAGTCCACTTCCTCCATTCAAAATGCTTAGCAAACAAGTACAGTATGATAGACACTAAAAGTCTACGTTGTCAGTTAGCAGTCATACAATTAGGTATGCTTGCACTATGCAATTCGATACGAATTATACATTATCTAGCTATCTATTTATCGCTGTCCGTCCGCCCGCCTGTCCGCCCGCCTGTCCGCCCGTCTGTCTGTCTGTCTGTCTGTCTGTCTGTCCTTCCATTGCGAGTATTGCTCAATCCATCCATCCATTTATATATATATATATATATATATATATATATATATATATATATATATATATATATATATATATATATATATATATATATATATATATATATATATATATGTTTAGTGTGATAAGCAATTCAGAGAATGGCTAGAATCTTTCTGTTTCCAGCGTTTAACAGGAAAGGTGTAAGAACAGTGAAATAATCGGGACACCTTACTATTATCGTATAGGAGGGAACATGTTGAGGGGTGTCGCCCAACCTCGATTGATTGATTAGTTAGATGTGGTTGGTAATGCAGACGTATCTGCAGATCCACACAGGAGTTGAACTTTATAAGTCAATGTATGCTTTTCGTCAATACGCTGTGATGGGGAATGACGTCGTTGTACTTGATTGTTAAACCACGCTCTTTCCAGCGTTGACCTGAATCATTTTCTTCGTTTTGTGTGCCTTCCCTCAGCCTCTCCTGTGGTCCAGATGGGCCTCGCGTTCTCTCTCTCGCTTGCTCTCGCGCTTGTAAAATGAGAGGCGCTGGGAGAGATGAGGCGGCCAGATTGGACCGGGAGACAAAGGCAACACCGCGGTTGACGAGAGCAAGGATGGTCATGGTAACTCGAAAGCTTTTCACTACGCGCTACATTTTCAGTTTGCAGTAGGGTACCTGCCACAATAGTTACGGCATGGTTGGATTATGTAGGGCGGAGATGTCCTTTGACTTGGTGACACTGTGTTACAGTGGTACATTACGTACTTAAAAGCAGGCAGGCCGCTTTATCTCCAACAATCAAACCCAACAATTCAGAAGCGAGAGCAATAGGTTTCAAGTTTAAACCTCACCCAGTGACCTGGCTTTTGTTTCAATCCCACAATGCTGTTGGTCAGCTTCCTCTATTCCGAGGGGAATTGAGACCTGAAATGAGGTTATGAGAACTCTTCTCTGGTCACAAGTCTTAACGGATCTGGGCTTTTCTTGAGCGTGTTTGCACTCATCCCCCTGAAATAACAGCCACGAGCGGGTCACAAGGTGAATAGCATCTTGCTTATTGTCGTGGCTATCTCGCATCACCTGCTCTACTACGCTAAAATATTGATGGAGTCTAGATACCTTTCAGGTTGTGTTGAGGCTTGCGCCTGTGCTAAATTTGCTGCTCAGTGTTTTTGGCCTGGACAGTAAAATGCTCAGCAAATCAATATTTTCGGACATGGTGTTATCATTGTTGGTTCTTTAGTTTCTCAGCATTATGTAGTGCACCAGCTTGGACCACAGTCAAGTCATGTTAGTGCTAACAATTGTGCTAATGTTCCTGCTAAGCTGGGTGCAGTAAAATGATACAATAAAATATTTATGTTCGGTTATTATAGGGGAAGTTAACCCCCGAATTTTCTTTACAATATGTTCTATGCAACCCCACAAGCCTAAGCACAGCATTTTGCTTATTTAATTTCATTTTTTTGTGGAATATGAATTTCGCAACAAAATCCAGGAAACCCAGGAAACAACCAATTATGGCTCAGTCTGCGGACATCACATGAGCTAACTCAGAAAACAGGTGAGCTGTGATTGGTTGCTACCTGGGCCCTGAGCAACTGTGATGTCATTTTCAGTGGACAGTCAGTGACAAAATGGCCGCTTCCTGAAATGGATAAAAACTGCTCACTACACCTTTTCTTTTTATAAATTAAAACAAGGCGCGGGTATAACATTTCAATTATTTTCTTGTTTAAGATTTTAGTTATGTCAAAGATACGCTTATGAGGCCTGAAAACTAACTGAACTTTGAAAATGGCTGCCTCTGAGATGAAAAAGGACAGATGGATTTTGCTGATTAATAAATATTCCCTAAACACAATGCTCTATCAATCAAAATGTCATGTTTGGACTAGTGAGGGCACACAGAACATATTTTAAAGAACTTTTAGGTTGATCCTCCTGTCACAACGCAATCTACATAATTACATAGTATTGTTTAATTCAAATATGAAGCGATAAAGTCACTGAATTGTTGCTGTATTTCAGTTTATGATTTTGTATGTTTATACAATATTCGTTTGGTAGAAATGATTAAAAATGTCTTCATGAACACTTAATAGACCGCAAGTCACATTGAAGTAGGTACATTTTCTTTCATATTTAATGCATTGCTCATTTGCTTTTAACTCATTCACTGCCCATGACGTCTTTTGACCAACAATCAGTTTTTATTATTATTATTATGATGAATAATAAACACTTTCCACAGTAGCTATGCTTAGAAATAGCTTTTGTCTTGCTGATCCTAGCATGGATATGGTTAATCAAAACACACAATCCGTGTGTCCATTATCGTCCATAAAAACACATAAGAAACGCTCGTATGAATGGAAACTTTGTTGCTGAGTTTGTTTCCTATGTTGCCATAAAACCGCACAGTGTCTCGCTCTTACTCAATCGGCATCTATTTCTATAGCATAGAGGGAAGAGAGACTTCATGAAGGAAGAACAGAGGTTTTCATGGAACCGGCACAGACGTTTTCACAGAACCACTGAACACCTACTGATGCATGGCTAGTGTATTTATTGATGCTTTACTTTGCCATACAAGTGAATGCTCCAAAATGGAAGAAATTACACACATTTTAAGCCCAATTGAACATACTACGTCTACAACTGTTTGAATGAAAATCCAGGGACAAAAAGCCTGCAAAATATCCTGAAATAATTTAGTCAACTGCAAGGGGAATTTGCATGCATGTACACATCTCAAAAGCTGACGGTGCGCCTTATAATTCAGTGCACCTTGTACAGTGCATAAAATGTGAGTTTTCAATTTTAGTGGTCAAAAAAAAAAAACAACTTAATTGTCATGTAAATTTTTCATTTTTTTTATGTGATTATTATAGTTATTAATGCATTTTTTACTGTTAAAAATTTATAACACCCTGTTTGAAATTTTATATATGCTCTAGTTTTGAATACACTTATCTGGGGACAAGGCGCTAAAACCGCAAGTTTTTGTAAAAGAGAGCGCAATTTGAAATCAACAAAACAATATATTTTAAGTTTTTTGGTTGCAATGTAATAATTTTTTTTTATATGAAATTGAATCATAAATATATTCTTTTAAACTCTTGATTTGTCTTGGCGTCAATCTAAAAAGTCTTTTAATGTAAGCAAGAGGTGTTTTTTCCCCAATATTCAGATTTCCTCAAATCATCCTTAATCTTCATTTCTGATTGAAAAGTTTGACTGACTTATCTGATTGTTTTGTTGAAATTCCCTTTAGCGCAGCGCCATCTCGTGGATGCATAATCCAAGCCCAGACACTACTGTTGGTTCTATTCTATGCGCCTTATAATGCAATGCGCAACATGTTTTCAAATAGGCCACTCATTGAAGGTGCACCTTATAATCCGGTGCGCCTTATAGCGTGGAAAATAGGGTAAATAAATAAATACACAAGGCTTTTCCATGCCACAACAAGGCACTCTAAAACATTTTTTTCACCCTTGCCTTATCTCTGTGACCTGCATGTACTCATGCCATAACAACAAGGCACTCTAGAATGACCTCCAAAAGAGTCTGCCCACATCTTGGACTCTTCAATTCATTCAGGAGGGAAATACCGATTTGAGATATGAGTAAAGCTACTGAGCTAAGTTGAACGCATGTTCGCACACGTCCCCTTTTGCGGCCAATGGAACATGCCACGTCTTGCGATACCCGCGCATGCAAATTTGCAGCAGTGCGCACATTGAAGTGGTCAGGTGGATCATTGAGCGCATCACAACAACAAAGGTTCTCACGGCCATAATCCTCCTGGCCTCTTATCGCTCATCCCTCCTCCTCCTCCTTACCCATCTCATCGGCTCACAGTTGAGGATCAGACCGAGCGGCAGCAACACACACCGCCTTTCCCCTTCACTTAATATCCCCATTACTTTCTCTTTTGTCTTGTCTTTCAGCTTATCTTCCCTGCACGTCATCATTCTCCTTCTCGCGCTCGCTTTTGACACCTAATCTGCCCTTTCCCCCGACGTGGGACCCTCTTCCGTAACAAAAGCAGTCACTTTTGAAATGAAGAGTCTTCAAGGGGCACAGGACAGGGAGGAGGGTGGGAAACCGAGCAGTGGCATGCAAGTAGTGTCGACGTGATTAGAATCCATCGAGTTTTCCTATTGCTTGTTAAAGCCAAGTAGGTTCTTTTAGGTCCCTTTGCTTGGAATGGTATCGCCTGTTTGGCTACTAACGTTGTGTTTGCAATGTGATGTTACGTTGTATCATCCCTTCTTAAGGTGTGTTTGTGGTTTTTCATTTCTTTTTTTTTAATCTCACAAGAGTGTCTCACACCTAGGGAAACATGGAGCTGCAAGTGTGGCAAATGCTACGCTACTAGCATTTAACTTACAAGAACGACCCTGCGTTGTGAGAACAAATGCTGTTTTGAGCATTTAGCGTAATTTTTTTGCAAGTACGTTTGACTGAATTTTAATGTTTGAACTTATTTGCAAGCACATTCAAACATATTTACAAGAACTTGAAACATATTCAAATCTATCAGTATACGTTTATATTTATTACCTTTTACCTATTTATAAGTATGTTTAAATGTGTTTTTAAATATGTTCAAACGTACTTTTAAATATGTTTGAACACATTTTCCAAAACATGTTAAATGCTAATATTGTATTTCCCCACAATGCAACTCGGTATGTGTGTCAACACCCTAATGAATGCTGTTTGGGGAATTTTCCAAGTTTGACTGAATTGCAACGACTTTCAAACGTATTTGAAAGTACTGTATGTATTTACAAGTATGTTTGAATGTTGAAAGTATGTTTTGAATGTATTTGCAAGTACGTTCGAACATATTTGCATTTTTTTTACTTTAAAATTATATTTAGACAGTTGCAAGTGTGTTTGACTGACTTTTCATGTACATTAAAACGAATTGGCAAATATGTTCAAACGTATTTCCGACAATGTTCGAACATATTTACAAGCTCTTTAAAACATTAAACTCTGTTTACAAGAATGAATGCATTTGCAAGTACATTCAAACATATTCGCAAGTAAGTTCAAACTGTTCAAATTTATTTATATATTCAAAGACACGAACAGGATAGAACATACTTGCCAACACGTTCTAACTAGGCTTGGGAACTATAAACCTATACGACCGGATATCCGGTTTTACAGGTGACGATACAGGTGTATCGGTAGCATACTAATCAATCGACAATACACGCCCATAAATCCTTAGATGAATCGAATGAAGAGCTATGGATCGGCTATCGCGAGAATAAATTTCGGTTACCCGAGGCTTTACGGTTTTCTCCTCTAACATAACGCGAGAGCCGATACCACGACGGTCGTGAACGCTCTCTGTAGCATTCTCGTCACAGCCCAAACCTAAATGTAGTAGCGGGATTGACATGGATTGACAACACGAGCACCGACGTCAGGGCCGGCGCCAGAGCCAGTTTGCCCGGCGGAAGTGATGATTCACAGCGACCGATTTTCAACACACCAAGAAAACAAAAGTCAAAAGTGCCGAGCAGCTCAGAAGTACACAGAGACGAGTATGGTGAGTTGATCATTTATTTATTTATTTATTTTATTATTATTATTTTTTTTAATCTAGGGCTGCTGCATATGATTTTTAGTTTGTAAGATGTTTATGTTGAAAGATTGCACTTAAATTACCTTCCTCTCGTGTTCAAAACACCAGGAAATACTGAGACTGAATTATTGCACTTTGGTATTGTTGTCTGTCTGGAGTTTTATTCTTATCGATCCAACCCATCAAAATGATGGTCATTCAGCAAGTCTTATTTTTGCGTTCATGTCTCAAAACTAAATATGCATTGGTATGTAATTTTGTTGTTTATTTTTGCTTGTGGAAATTCGGCCTTTTATCTGTTAAAAATAATGTAACAAACACAACAAATGTTTACTATCGTACCGTTTTCACGCTGTATCGAACCATATCGATTCGACTGTATCGAATCGCTCTGCCTTAAAAAAGTATATCATTTTTTAATCGAATCGTAACCTGCGTATCTAGATATACATATTGAAGCGGCTTTGTGCCAGAGATTCCAAACCCTAATTCTAACGTTGCTAAATGCTAATACGGTATTTTCCCCTTAATGCTTCAGAGTGTGCATGTCAACACATTTTGTATGAGAACAAATGCTATGTTAGCATGTTAGCATTTTGCTTCAGATTACATTTAGACAGTTTTGCATGTACATTTGACTGAATGTGCAAGTAGGTTTGAACATATTGGCAAGAATGTTTGAAGGTATCAGCAAACACTTTCAAACATATTTGCAAGTATGTTCAAGATAGTCTGCCATATTTCCTCTAAATCTGCAGATAGAATAACTATTATTGTCCATTGACAGGGTACCAAATAGATGAAGACTCTTAAAATCGGAGACACAAATTTGTGTGCAAAGAGTACCACTTGGTTTACACAGGGCTTATTAGAAGGGGGCTATTACGAAATTCCCCGTCGCTAACGCCTTTGCAGGTTAACGACCATTTATTTTGATATCAGCAAAACAGGACCAACCTTTAGCTTCTATTAGTGTTATTAAAAAAAAAAGCCCCAGTGGGAGCATGTGTACGGCTCCTGTTTTCACGCTTGATGAACGTGTGTGCTCGTGTGTGTGGCTTTATAATATTGGGACTTATTGGAGTAACAAGCTAATGGAATTAAGGTGCTGGGTTTCACTCGCCTTGCCAAGATTGAGCATTAAAAGGATGAATAAATAGCGCTCACTAAGTAGATGAAATGACGAAACGGAAGCGAGCGCCGTTGTTTATGTGGCCCGGGAGCCCGTGAAAGCGGACTTGGAATGGAATTAGCAGACAAACAAGTTAAAATGCTGAACACAGAGGAAGTTTAACCTGCGTGAGAGAGAGAAGAAGAAGAAGAAGTGCTGGAAGCGCACCTAACGACAGCCTCTCCACGGAATGTGTGGATTTCTATATTTGCCAGCTAATTACTTACATGAAAAGCCCAATCCAAAAAAAAAAGAAAAAAAATACAAAATCCAAACATTAACCAAAAATAAACGGGCGTTTTGTTTGCGTCCTCACTCAGCTGTGCCAGCAGCGAGTCGTCTCCATTACACATAATTCATGTGATGTTTGTGTTGCTTGCCGGATTAGCTGGGAGGCGTTGCTGTTGGCGCGCGCTGTAAAAGGCTCTCATCTGTATTTTAATGGACTAAGAAGCAGTGGGAGGACATGGCGCCATGCCACAATTACACACTGAAAGCGGGGCCTCCCCTCTATGCAGCAGGTAATCTGTTTGTGAGAGGCTTTTTAGCCGTATAAATGGAATTAGATGACGGTTTGATGACACATTAAAAAGGCAACAGTGCGCGCCGACGTGTTTACCTCCGAGCACCAGGATTCCATATTTGGTCGACCTGAATTGGGAATTCTGTGCCATTTTTGCGCTGTGAGCGGGAAGATCGAGTATAAATAAAACCGTGCAAACTATGCCAGAATCTCAATTAGCAGAACGCGGACCTTTGCCAAGGTTGATAATGGTGAGGGGAAAAAAAGTATTTGTAGCATTTGCAGTATTGTATTTGTGATAGTAGCACCTGTAAGCACATGAACAACTAGCTACGCTTTGGTTCATGGAGAATGACAAAACAGGACCATAAATGTTGGGAGCAGTTGCTGTCAGCGCACATGCGTTGTTCCTTCTCTTTGTGAGATCTGCCCCTCGGGTGTCTGTGAGTTGTGTTTTCATCATTGGAATGTTGTCATTGACACTAAAATGCCCAAAATTAGTTGTTTGTCGGTCCAACTTGTGATTCTTAAGAACATGCTGCTGGGAAAAGATTCCATTCTGGTGAAAGTCCATTCAGATGTTTATAGCAGGTCAAAATTAAATTCACTTGTATATTAGAATGTTTTAGGTTTTCTTCAAATTTCACCTGAGAGTAGAAGTTTTTGTGATTGTTGGTGTACACAAAACCCACTTTTTGATGGGAACACTTTCCGCTGAAGACGACTGAACGTAACCACTCAACATGCCGGTACTGTGTTGCATTTGGAAAACATAAAAATGCCCATGGACTTCCACACTTCGCTACCACACACACACACGTGCATACATCATGTGTTGCAGGCGAAGCTTGCCGATGGCCAGGGCCGTGCAAGGCGGTTCTTTGGAGGCCTTTCACAGCGTGGCTGGAGGAGGAGAAGACTTGTCTTCCATCAGCAGTGTTGACATTGGGATGGCACCTAATTAGGTTTAGGCCCAGCACAGCATGAATGCTTAACTAGGCTGGCCTCCGCCTCAGGCTGCCGTACTGATCCCAAGGTGACTGCTCTGCTGCAGCCTACCAGTGATACTCCACGCTGCTCATAGATTCGCTCTTATTGAGAGACAACAATGGCACCATTATGCACGGCAATTTAGTGGGATTTTGGAAAGATGACAGATTGAAAACCACGTTTTTTGTTTATAGATATAGCGATTCCTTGGCATACAGGCATGTCAAATCCATTTTCTTCATTGAACGAATTGGAAACACCAATAATCCAACTGTTTTCGTAGAAAAACAAAACACAACACAGTGTTCCCTCGCTACGTTGTGGTTCGTGGATTTTCGTTTGTGGCCCATAAGTTTTACCATTGCAGATTTTTGTTGCAATTTTCCGTGTAAATTCTGTTTTTTTTCTTGTCTTGCTAGCCTGCGAGGCAAAAGTGTTTTTTCATCCATCCATGTTTACTATACGCGCTTATCCTCTTTAGGGTCACTGTTACTAATGCCTAGCCCTGGTCTCTACGGGCGATGGGCACCTTGAACTGGTGGCCAGCCATTTGCAGGGCACACAGAGAGGAACACCCAATAATGCACCCAATCACACCTAAAGGCAGTTTAAAGTGGCCAAAATGTGTACATTGTCTTTGGAACTGCTGGACTACACTGATTTGACACCGAGGGACAAAAAAGGGATTCCTGGGGTAGCTACTCCAATTTCTGAGAGCATTCGCATCAAAACTCCTTTAACGCGTCGTTTGAAGGCAACGTCTCCTTTTCATGCCGTATACAGGATGCTGGAGTTGTTTTGACTTGCAGACCAGCGCTAATGGAGCATCGTGTAAGTGACATCAGGTTTTATTTGACGTGAATGATCACTTGACCTTGCTTCGCCAAGCAAAACAAAGTCTTAAATACAACGAAAGCAGACATACAGTACTGTAGCCATAGAAAAATGAGAAGACGGACAAAGACAAAATAATGAAAAACAGCAGAAACAAATTGGATCCAAACGCTTTTTACAGAGGACAATGAGTTCACCTTAAGTTATACTTGCACGGAAACTATATGACCTTTGGATTGTTATCTTCGAACCGTGCATTTTATTTAGAAGTGTCTCTTTTTGTCGTCTTAAGTGACGAGACAAAGTGTGACGGAGGGAGACTGACAGAAGCTCTTGTTTGAGATCCGTTTCACACTTGTCTTCCTTCCCCACGGGGCTGCGCTTTGTGGCATCATAAACAGCTTCCTTGTGTGGAATCCCCATTTAACACCCCCCCATCACCAACTACCAGCCCACCCCCTCTGATTCCATTTCCGCTTTATTGCCAGTTGGCCTTCATTCAAGAGCGATGGTCAAGCTAGAAAGAGGATATGAGCGGGAAAAAGAGGATGCGGCGCAGCTGAGTGCGCGCTGACTAACACAGCACGGCGCTTGGACTTGTGAGTCAGTGCTTGTTTTGTGTCAGTGCGATATACGATGTGAAGAGAAATCTCTGTTTCTTCCAACGTGAGATTGCAAACTTACATACATCGCACATGTGGCGGGTATGATTTATGAGAGTAACTCTATATCTCAGTCGTAGCGCTGCGCCATTCTCCGCCTTTTAAGGGCATGTTGAAATGCGTACAGTATTTACATCTACATATTTTATGCTTGATTGTTTGTTTTCTTGTGCTCACATTCATTTCCAATGTTTAGAAAGTATGTTTTATCAACTTTAAATGCACTTAAGGCATTTATATATATATATATATATATATATATATATATATATATATATATATATATATATATATATATATATATATATATATATATATATATATATATATATATGCATCAATCATGATGGTAGCATTGGGAGGTCGCATTACATCATGCGTCATCAAAAAATAAAGCCTAATTCAAAACAAAACAAGGAGCTAAACGCTAACGGGGCTAAAAGTTGACTGCAGATGCACGTACTGTATGTAGCGGGTTTACAGTATACTATTATTTTCACCAACCATTTAACCATCGGTATTATTATGTTTGTTTTTTTCTTTCTTTCTCCATCATTCATCATGGACATCTTTATTTTGTCCATACAGTATTTTCTTGTATTTTCTTGAGTACGTTTTTCATGGCAAGGGTGCATGAGATGTTCAAGGCATTGTGAACAGGTGCGTTGCCATGGTGAAGAAGCCACGACGTTTTGCTTATCTTGCTTCTTCTCGAGCACTGAACAAAGCAAACGCTGAAACATCTCTTCATAGAAGTGTGACTTGATCATCCGGGCCACAATAAAAGACAAAATGTGTAATTTGGGTTCGAAATGAAACTTTTGAGATGACAGTCCTGCCCTTTCCGACACCGCTCACACGCCTCGGAATATTGAGCCTCGGCGGAGGTCCGCACTCGACTGAGGATTCTTCTACTTTTGAGGGAATGCGAGAGAAGAAGCCCTGGACCTCTCGGAAAGATGAGGAGGGAGAGGAAAGGAGGATGAGGAGGGGGGCGTTTGGAGTGGGGGTCCGGCCATGTTCAATGGCGGCTCCTTTGAGAGGAGACGAGGGGAAGACGTCGGAAGAAAGAGGGCAGAAGAAGAAGAAAAGCGAGCCACCCAGGCTTCATTACCATGTCAATCCGCAGAAAGAGAGCTGGAGTGGGAGAAGCGGGCCGGCCAGGGCCCAGCAGTGGGGCCGGATCCATATGGTGCTGCCGGCTCGGGAATGAATAGTGAATGGATGGTGGAGCGGCTGGGCTGCTGGAATCTGCCTCCAAGCCTTTGTGAGCAGGATGACCAAAGACAAGAGGGAGCTCTGCAGATGGCCTGGGCTATAAATAGGTAGCTAGTCTATCTCTGTGCTGTCACTCTTCCTCCCCACCCCAAAAGAAATATCCCTCCTCAGCCACCCAGTCTCATGTGATGCCAGGACCACGGACCCCAGTGTAAAGTCCCGTGATCTCGTTTCTCGTCACACGCTGTCGCATCCCCGCCGTGTCCTCGCGTTTTCCTAACGCGCCCTCAATGAGGGTCCTGTGCAGGAATGTGTGTGTGTGTGTGTGTGTGTTTGTGTGCATGCGCGCACTCTAGGGAGTTGCTAAGTTCCTCCAGCACGAAAGCCCAAGAAGGCAGCAAGACAGAGCAGTTGTGTTTACAGTCCAAACTTGTCGCAGATGGACTTTAAAGTGAGTGATAAATCCGTGTCCAGATTGAGGGTCCTTTTGTCATTAAACTAAGCTTTAGCGCTGCTCTCCATCTGGCTGCGTGTGTGTGTATGGGTGTGTACACTGGACATGATCCGCCAGCAGAAAGACGACGACGTCAAGCCCTCCTTTTTTAAGTATAGCTAGTAAGCTAGCCTTCTGTTCCTTTTTTTTTTTTTCCACACTCACAGGTCTTATTTTCAGATTTATGGACGTACTAATAAGAAAAAACTATTGCTATGATTAATTACATAAATGATACAGTAAATCAGAATGTTAAACTATTTTAGTAATAGAAATACGATATTGATAATGCTATTTAACAAAAGTAACAATATAGAAAATCCATCTATCCATTTTCTGTAGCTGCTTCACACACTCACACCCAATCACACCTAAGGACACAATGATCAATATTTTCTTTTTTTTACATTACGGACCAAACAAGTTACAAAATTGTGAACAAATATATTACATTTCTATGACATTGTCTATGTCATTAAAATGTTCTAATTTTTGGAAAATTGATAAATCAAACATGTTTTCTTTAACTTTTTGGTTGATGGATTCATTGCAAACTTTGTTGTTAGTTAAATTGCATTCTGATGCACCATAATTTTGTTTTTCCTTAGATGAAGCTCTGTTTAAGTAAGTAAAAGGAAGAAAAAAAATGAGAAACGCATCAGATGAGCAGCGTTTGTGTCTTCTCAGTTTTGAAGGTAATCTTGCTTTATAATTAGAAATAGCCCCCCAGAAAGCAAAATGTGTTCATGTTTTTAATGCTCACTGAGTGAAATCTTATGTCACGCATTATGTGTGACAACCTGATATCATATTTATCCCTCAAATTTGTCTTGTACGTGGAATGGTACAATCTCGGTAGCATATAGCTTTATTGGAGATGTTTCATTGTTCACCTCGTGGTTTTCTGCTAATTATCCCTCCTAACCCCCCCGCCCCCAAAAAAAAAAAACAAAACAAAACAAAACAAAACAAAACCACCAAACAAAAAAAAAAACAACCTAACTAAATTTTCTTCTTTTGGATCATAGAAGGAATTAGAACAAAAAGAAATAACTCTATTATTAATACATATTTTTCCATAAAAAAATAATCAATATAAAGTCTCTGACATCTCAAAAAAAAAATGTCCACAGAAAAATTTATAAACATAAAGCATCCTGTTTTAGGGTTACAGTAGAGATCTGCTCACAGAAATAAATCACAAACTTAAAGATTAATAAATATTTGACTACAAAAAAATAAAGTGTCAGACCTGTTCTCAAAAAGAAATAATTATAAATAAATACTTTTTCACAGAAAAATATTAAACATAAAGTTTCCTGTTTGGGATGACAGTAGAGATCTGATCACAAAAATAAATCATTAACCAAATTTTCAGTAAATATTTGTCACCAAATAATTACCAACAGTGTCAGACCTGCTCTAAAAAAATATATAAAATATATATGAATATTTTTCCATTTATCTTTTTCAACTTAAATTAGATTTAAAGTGTCCTTTTGGGATCATAGTGGAGATCTGTTCACAAAAATAAATCATTAACTTGACAGGTAATGAGATGTGGCACATGACAAGTTGGGTCAAACCATTCTAGTATGAGGGAGAGTTTTTACAACAATGACATTAAATAACCTACTGCACATAAATCTTGTTTGATGAACTTATATTTTCCTGAAGCAATAAATCCCATTATTATTTTGAAAGCATTTTTGCATGTTTGTTTGGTTTGTTTTAATATTTTGTTTTATTTAAACTCTTGAGTACCCCCTGAAGTTCTTTCAAGTACTAGTACCCCCATTTGAGAACCACTGCACTAGCGTACAAAAACGATCATATCAGCAGATAAAAGTGCGTAGTCTCACTTTTGATTAATTTCTGAGCTGGTCCATCAAAACAAAGCGCAAGGTTAATGACTATGCTTAAAAAAACATCCTCATTCACCTTAAACATTTAAGCTACCTTTTACCGCTGTGTGACTTATCGCTTGAAAAGGCTCTTCCCAGCACATCATATGGCGAAACTCCCGCAGACGCTTTCTATATATTTCAAATGAAGATGAACCGCAATGATTTATCGAGCCAAGCGCTCAGATAAGCTGCAGTGAGAACACAAGGAAATATACTGTTTATCGTCTGTTGTTTGTTGCTGCACTGTGGCAATCCATCACCATGGTGTTGTGCTGTGTGTGTCACGCCATCCCCGCCGCTTGTTAAGTGCTTTTTTTCCCCCCTTATTGCAATTGTGGCCGTGTTCGTCTTGGGGGAACGCGCTATCATTATGCGCTCTGTCGCCAATCTGACAGATGAAAATATCAACACTGTGGCGCCAGAAGGTCACAAACGATCACTTTGGTCACACACTGTATCATTACAAGGCTCGTTATGTAACGCAACTCCAGCGATGGACTTCTATTACCTTTTTTCATGCAGGCGTCTTGCAAAATTGCTGCATTGCGCCAGAAACAAGAACACAACGTGCCATTTATTTTATATTGCTTGTTTTTCCATGAGACCATGCATCCCAGAAAAAAAAAAAAAATCTGTGTGTTTGTGGTTGTGTGTACACATACATTGTGTAACTCTGATGCCATTTTCAATGGTAATATAGTCACCCCATGAGACGGATAAAATTGCATAATTCACGTTGCAAAACCTCAATATTACTCACAAGAGAAAATGCATTAAATGTAAAGTGGACAAAATTCTGCATTGTATTGCATGCAAAAGGTATTTGGTCCTCTCTAACTTGATCAAAACTTTTGCTGGTGCCCAGCTAGATCACATCTGTGCACAATCTTGCACTTTTTATATTGGACAGTGAAAATTGCTTTCAACACACTTGGACGGTGGGGGTCAGGTGTGTGATCTCATTTCAGCATCATCCTGCTCAGACACTCCTAAATTGTTGAGTTACAATGGGGAGGATGGGGCATTGAGGGATTAATTTCTCGATTTTTCTGCTACACGGTGACACAAAACAATCAATCAAAAAATGTACCGTGTGATGACTGGTGTGAGAGTAACACATTTCTTAAAAAAAAAAAAAAAAGATAATCACCTATTATGTTTATGATTTATTGATTGATTCTGTGGTTTTACCGATCAAACACTCTCATGTTTTCGGTTGTGTGACACCTCTAATTAGAAGAAATGCAAACCCAAATCTGAATGTAATTTTAGGCATTTATGCACAATATAGCCTAAGTTTTCAGCATAATAGCGGCGTCAAAAATGTGTGCTACGAGACCTATTTTCAAATGCTTGCTGATGATGATGCAGAGCAAATTGTAAAGACCCCGCCTCTTTGAATCTTTCTCCATTTTGGTTGGAACCCAAATGATGACCCAGCCTGCAAAGTTCTCACACTCTTATCCCATCCAGCAGTGTGTTATGATGATGATGATGTGCTATTTTTACAGCCTTCTTCTATTATTATCTCCACTATACTGTGGACTTTCACACAGAGATTAATCTGGCACGCCGCCTTTCCCACAGCTGACTTATGCGCTCACCAAAGCCACCGCATAGAAAATAGGAATAAAATATGACAAGACAGCGAGACAGAAATTGTTTTTGTCTCTTCCCTTTTTTCCCTCCCTCACTTCCGCATACGGTCACCCATTTAGCTAGTCTGTCTGTCTGTCTACGTCGGTGTTTCAGTACAGTAAACCAGAGGGCTCTTCGGCTTTATCCAAGCGTCCTTCTGGCCTCGGGATGGGCGGAGCAGATGTTGTTGCCCAGGACAAAATGGATTTCCCCCTGCCGAGAGCAGCTTTTCTTGCCCTTCTTAATGGAGGCTCCTTGAAATGCTAATGCCACAACATTAGTGTAGCGGTGGTCTGGCATAGTGATGGTGCACTTTTGGCACTGGGAAAATACTTCACTTCATTAGCTACACCTCCACACTGACGTATAGCACAGTAGCAAACAAATCTCATCTTACAACATACAACATAAAAGTGGCTTCAGTCGTTTATTTATTTATTTATTCTTTTACTTTAACTTAATTTAACAGATGCAGTTGTAACCATTTACCTTCTGTTGTGTCTGAGACTAATCCCAAGTGCTGGCCGCTGCAACCTTTAGTTTCTACCACCAGGAGGAAAAAACCAAATTGAAACTAACATTAAAATATAAGGGTCCATCCTGACAGTCGTAAAGTTGCTAAAAGGAGGACTGTTGAGTTTGCTAAAGGGCTTTGTTATGGCTCGCTATATTAGCGTCTTTGTTGCCATTGGTAGCAACTTGGTGCTTTGTATTGATGTGGTAGGCTAAATTTGAGCTCCCTCTGTGGTAAGCTCCTTCCTGTTAAAAATGCATATCAATCCAAATGTATCGAAGTTGCCGATGGGATGGGAAATATGTTTTGTTTTTCTGTATAATGTGGTGAACTTGTTTTTACGATTGTAGGCCAGTGTACGCTGTTCTTCATTTCAAAATTCAGATTATTTGAGCAAATTATTAGCAATTAATTTCAAACATTTCTTTCAATAGACCTATTTAATGTCACCAAAATTTTTGAAACAGCCAGTATGTTATATTTCAGTTGGCCAGGTGTCTCTGACTGAGTGGCCTTTAATTGAGTTGCAAAATGTCCTTAACGGAGGAAAAGGTTATCACCACAACAACATGCACAAAAAATAAGAAGTGGCTTTTTTTTTTTTCTTTTTTTTCAGAACACGGAGAATGACTCAAGACTGGAAAGCAACTAGGCCTCGGCGAGACAAGGAATTTGCGTTAACTTCTGCATTTTATTGAACTTTAGAGATAAAACTCAGGTCAAAATTGCAACTTAGAGTCAGTGTTTTCTAGATTACCCTTTTAATGGAGATTAAAAAAAAACACAGTCTTTTAGCATAACAACAGGGTAGCGACTCAGCCCTACATTTTAACAGTATGCAGTAAAAACAAAGTAAGTCATTTCACTTTTTTGTTTTTATCAGTCTTGGTATCAATGCAATACAAAAAAAAATCGGGTTTCGAGCGAGGCTGCGTGATTGCATCTCCTCCATGAGCCCATTCCCCGGATCTCCATCAAGGAGCCACAAAAAGAACAAGAACCAATCAGTATTTTGCATCAGGCACGAGGAGTCATTTTGATTCCAAACTCACTAGAAGCGTGATTGATGATCAGCCATTTCCCTCACTGATTCCCCTCCTTCTTCGAGGAATCAAAAAACAAAATATATGCAAAAATGTTTTTTCAAGATGATTCAGAAAAGAATGGGGGCGATAGCAGCTGGAAGAGCTTGGATGGGTGGTGCATGATGAATGGCAAGGTTGATATAGTTTATAAAGTACAGTATTTGGGGAGAAAACAGTGTCATATGAGGAGAGAGTTTGGACCTAGTAAAAACAGGACACTGAAAGAAAAATCCAACGTTGCTACAATTCGGACAACTGCACCCAGAAAACAAACAAATACAAAGACACTTAATTACGGACAGACAGCAACATAATAAAGACAACTGAAGTAACAGTTTAAACTGCAAATAAAAACATCAAATATTCAAAATGCAAACAAGTTAGAATCTCCTAATACATATATATATATATATATATATATATATATATATATATATATATATATATATATATATATATATATATATATATATATATATATATATATATATATATATATATATATATATATATATATATATATATATATATATATATATATAAACACACACACACATACATAGCAAATATAAATATCTCTAAAAATGGTAGCGGTATACCTAAAAATGTATCCTTTTTAATATGAACAAAAGAAAAAAGCAGCATAAATCAACTTTCAACAACTGTTTTTATATTTTTTTACACCGTTAATACAGGTTACAGGTTAGTCTAAAATGGAAAAAACGAAAACTATTTGCACACACCACTCGCCGATCTGACTCTAAATATAGTTATCTATAAAAGTTGTTTGTGTGTACCTAAAAATGCATTCCTTTGAACATCAAAAACAGAGAAACAAAAATCAACATTGATCAATTTTCAACAACTGTTGACTGCTGTATTACAGCCTTTATACAGGTTACAGGTTAGTTTAAAACAGATAAAAAGTCCATCAAAGTGCCTGGAATACATACATTTTTGTTAATTGCAATTACACTTCACATGGGCTTTGCCTCGCGGCCCGCCCCACCATTTGAGAAAGACTGGTACAGCAATATTTCAAGGCTTTAATTTATTGTTGCATGCTATTTCATCGTTTCATCAAATCCTTGACTCCGTATGTAGTTTGCTGGCGCGCGCCCACATGCATCACACATGTATACTAGCTTCTCCGAGGACTAAATTGCCCATTGGGAAAAATTGTCTTGCACTTTCAAGTTTCCAAATCCAATTCAAAAATTCTGAACATAGGCTCCATTCGCACAAGTTTTAGCTCTCGTCTCACACATGCACAGATGCATGGCACTGGACACTCTTGTCCCTGTCAGCAGCTGGCCAACTGAGTCTTGTTTGAGCTTGTGCACCAGTGCTTGTGTACCACCAAGCCTCTGCGAGTGCGTGTGTGCGTGTGCATGTGCGTGCGAGAGGGTCCCAGTAAAGCCCGCCTGCTGCTGGTCTGCGCTCTGCAGTGGCGGCCAGGCCATGTGGCCACTTTAAAGCTCCTTTCAGAGAGGCCTGTGTGCTTGTTAAGGAGCTCCTCTACACTGACAGTTGGCTGTGGGAATCCCTCTGCCAGCTGTAGCCCGCACGCAGCCCTCCCTCCTCGCTCGCCCGCTCATCCCTCATCGCTTCCTTTCCACCCCGTTCTCCACCAGCTACCTACTACTTCTCTCGCTCTATCTGGGCTCACACAATCTGCATAATCTATGTAGTGAAACATCATTGCCGCCCTTCTGTCTGGCCTGGCAGCGGTCCGGCCGCACATGTTTTCTGCTGTATACCTGCTCACATGGCTGGAAATGCACTTTGGCAAGCGCGGCCGAACCACGTGTGGCAATGATGGCTGGTCACATCGGGGGGGAAACGAAGGAGCTTCGCGGCGCTCTTTTACAAGAATAGGCTGCGGGCCCGTCTTTTGTGCGCCGTCAGGTTGCCCGCTCGTCTGACTTTGGTTGACCTTTTGAGGAGAGCAGAGAGCAGGTGCACCTGTGTCCCGTTGCCTGGCTCATATACTCCCAAGGTGCCGCGGGGCACATCTGCTCCAGAGCGCTCACTTGTGCACACAATGAGGACATTTGCTTGTATTGTCATCCCTTCTATTTGCGGCTCGGGGCTCGGCCTTGCAGCTTTATGGAGAAAGTGTTGACGCTGTGATACGGCTCTGCTTTTAGGAGGTCCTTGGAAACTAGTTTTTCATTTTGTGCACATCGCCCAGTGGCTTTGATGGAAGTCGCGTGAAAAATTTCTATAAGCCCACACTGGTCTAAATATTTATTATTATTACATTTGTGGAATATGAATTAAGGAGCAAAATCGACCTGTTTTTGTCCATCCAAGGGGCGGTCGTTTTGCAACTTGCTGTTGATTTGAAAATGTTAACTGTGACACAGTTTAATAGTTAAACTGACATGGGACTCGAGCGATGACCAATCCCGGTTCAGTTTACAAATATCACATGACCAAACAGCTGAGCCATAATTGGTCGATACATGAGCCCCGAGATACAGTGATATCATTTCCACTTAACAGCAAGTGGCATATTGGCCGCCTTCTGAGAGGTATTTTCTTGTATAATTCATATCCACAGCACATAATTATGACATTATATAAATATTATTTTATGATATAAAATAAAATTACGTTTGAAATCAATGGTAGTGAACGAGTTCACTTGTTCTCTACCATTTAAAATCTATGGTTGTCAGCGGTAGTTAATGAGTTAAAGTTATTTCACAAACTCCAGAGCCCAAACCATGCATAATTGTCAAGTACCATTTTTGTTGGATAATTAACTAAAAGTGCAATTTGTCTTGTTTGTGATATAGTGGTTAAACCACAAAATGGTGCCTGATCACTCTTCTCTGTCCATTCTCAAGCCTTGTTGTGGCTGACTGAATTAATATCCGTTTCATTGTGAAAATAACAAGGAGAGAGAGTAGGGCTGGGCAATATGCTCCCTACACCAAATAGTGATCATTCTTGACAATTAGCATTTTAATCAAGTTAATGAATCTATTAAACTTTTATTCAATGGTTTGATTCATTAAAAAAAAAGAAATAGTGACTAAAAATGTTAAAACAACTACAATGTAGGTTAGCAATTTCATGCAAAAACTTACTTGCCAGAAATAGGTAGTTAGTAATTATTCAAGTCAAAGTCAAAGTCAAGTTTATTGTCAATTTCTTCAACATCCAAAGGAATCGAAATTGCGTTTGTCACTATCCTCTGCGTTTTACATGTTAAATAACATGTGCAGGTGTGCAAGACAAGACAATCCTAAAAACTAGATTCTTATCGATAGTAATGTAATGTGCAGTATGTTATTATCAACAATGACATATTATCAACTATTATCTTGCAAATCACCCCTCTTCAGTATTCCGTCATTTGTGCAAAACCTAAATTTCATGATTTAGGTCATTTTCAAACCATCATTTGTTTTTATATTTTGTTGTTTTTTTTTCATTTTTGGGGGGGCTAGGCTTTAGGAGGTCTTAATTAGCCTGGTGCTAAATTTGTTAAAATACATGTGGTTTTTCCCTACATGTCAATTATTAACTCAAGCCTTGTAAAAATGATTTTTTTTTTAACTAATATATTCAATGAATAAATGACTTAACACTAATTTCTAGCCCAACAAAAACAGATCTGTGATTTCTATAGTCGACTGTAGAGAATTAATTCAAAGTGAAGTCATCAAATTATAAGGAATTATTTACTAAAGGCAAAAATGTTATTCAAACCTACATTTTTGGGGGGAATTTTCCTTTAACATGTACTGTACTTTCCACCCAGATAAGAGCTTTGCACTTCTTATTTTCTCAGTATGCTTTTTGAGATGCTGCTTCACAATCTGGAATGACTCTCGATTCACAACTGGCCAATTGTGAATTTGAAAATGTTTTGAAACTTTTGCCTAGTACTGCGTTTATATGCTCACATACCACATTAAGTGTACCTAGTGTGTAATTTTATCAAAGCATTCTTCTTGTTCTTTTACAGGTTGTAGTCATATTTCCAGTACATAGTAATAGATCCACCTAAAAACCTGAGTTTTAGGGCTCAATTTGAATGGACTTATTCGTCTCTATCTAATCTAAATAGGACGCTCCTCTTCTGGCCTGTCTCCTCCCCTTCCTCCCTTTTTTTCCTCTTCCTCTTCCTCTCCTGAGACGACCATGCAAGCTGGCGTCCTTTCACTCCACAGATGTCTCTGTTCCTATAGGGCTCTCGCTGTGAGATGTGTTGGCAATCTTGCGAAACACACCTACAACACACACGGAAACATGCGCACACACACGCACGCGAGCACACACACACCTTCACAGACCCCCGCTCGCCCAGACACCCGTTCTCAGGGTGTGATGCTGCTGTGAGGACTCTTCCGGTTCTGGTGTTTTGGAGATGTGGGAGAATCAGAACATGTGTTTGCGAATGTGTGTACGTGCACAACACGTTCTGTGTGACAACCCGGTGTAGTTTGGATCCGCCACAGCTCTCAAGTCGGGTGCGACAAGGTTGTCGTCGTCTACCTGATGATGTCATGATTAACACCTGTCATGTTTGTGCGATATACGCTCGGTTGACTTGCTGCTCTTAGCGGTTCGAATGGGACGCTAAGTCGCGCGAAGTTGCGTTTGTTAAATCCAGCCGCGAGTGTGACCGAGATGCCTGTTTAGGCAGGCGTGTTGCTGTTCTCTGATGTGTTCTCTTGCTGTCTGAACGGTTGTGTCAGTGTGTGCGCGTGTGTGGTTGTGTGTCCACAGCATGGCGGTCCATCTGTCTCCAGGAGAGCAGCTTCCTGCTCTCTCTCCCTCTCTCTCTCTTATCTCTGCCACCGCAGGAACACACAACCTGGTCTGACATCCGCTGACACACACACATTCATGAAAACACACAAAAGTCTACCTTCTGTCCGTCTATCTGTCTCATCTGTTTGTCCACTCGTTTGTGTCTGCGTGTCCGTCTGCACGCATCTCCCCACAAAGCTGGTCAAAGCCAGTCATCTGCCTTCCTTCTGTCTTGCTGTCTGCCCGTCTATTTGTCTCGCATCCAAATGGTCACAAATGATGGTGTGTGTGTGTGTGTGTGTGTGTGTTTGCTTGCACGTGCCATTTGGAAAATCACAACTCAATAGAAAAAGCTCAGTCGTACGGACCCAAATTGGTTGTGACAAATTAGCTGCCACAAAATGGTGATGTCGCACAGAGTCAAAAGGTTTCTTACTTCCTGTTTAATTTTAAGTTTGAAAAGTTGAGGCAAAAGCCAATTTGGAAATGCATATTCCAACTTTTCTAAAGCTTCCTAGACTGAAATTGAAAAAGATAAAATTTAGTTATAGTTTGGTGCCGGTCAGAGGGCTGTAGGCGAACAATGGTAGATACGCTCCCGTCAGCCTTCCCCAGGGCAGCTATGGCTACAAAATGTAGTTTACAAATGTATTCATTGTAAAGTTTCTATATGTGTACAGAAAAACCCCATATAAAACATGCATTATTATCATTGTCACAACCTTTGCTCATAATATTCATAAAACATTGGGAACATGCTACCAAAAAGCTCACTGTGGTCGGATTTCATTTCCCATGATTCTTTGACACAAGAGAATAAATTTAGTTCTAGTTCCAGGATTAACTCTGAGTTCCGGTCTTACATGAAAGTTTCAAAGTAAACAAATTCACATTTTTTTTTACTTCGTTCAACATATGTATTATTATGACAACTGTGTTATTGACACACACTTGGCTCAAATAATTGGCTTGCTCGATTATAGAAAATGGGACATTGGGATACAATTGGTATTTAGCGATTAAAAACAACAATAATTAACTAATATCGCACAAGAAGGCTTAATGCAGTGCTTCTCAATTATATTTTGCCAAGCCCACCCCTTGGAAAGAGATGATCGATGAACTTCAAATTACATTTTGACTGCTCCAGTGAATTTCGGACAAAACAATAGGGCTATCGAAATCCATCGTGACTGGGGGCACAAGGCTGAAAATCTGGATATTTCCGGTTAAAACTGGATGTTTGCTTAAAAACTAATAATTGGTGTAAATACGGCTCATGATACAATTGGGATGCTTGCAGCCAGCTTTGCGCAGGTGAGCTAATCGATCGCCCACACTGGTCGGTTACCCCGTCGATCCTTTTATGCTGACGAGCAGCTACACGGAGCGGGTGCGATTGCGCGTGCGAGCGTAGCATTTGTATGTGTGGGTGTGTGTCCGAGGGGGGACATTGATTGGAGCTATTTCTGCTTTGCCACATGACAGATGCAGCCTGTTTGTAGCAGAAACGTCAATGCCCACACCTGCTTGGCTCATCCGTATGAACCATAATGTGTTTATTTGTCACTAGCAGCAAGTCTAACATTTGGTATCGTGAACTTAGCAAACCTACGTTTACACCTTCGTCTCGTCATCTTATACAACTTTTGAAAATGTGCCTTTACAAAGTTTCATTCAATAATACTTGCACTTATAGATCACTTAGAATTAACCACCGCATTTATACTCACGGGCTAAAACGTTAGCTATTGAGATTCAATGCAAAAAAAAAAAAAAAAAATATATATATATATATATATATATATATATATATATATATATATATATATATATATATATATATAGATATGCCGTTGCAAATATTGTAATGCTCACACCAACTGTGTCAAAGAAATATTAATTTAAGAATATGTTTTTCTTTGGTGCGTGTAGGATAAGTTCAGGTCCAGGTCCACTTTCTAATTGGTCATGTGATACTTAAAAAAAAAATCATTGGATTATTGTGACTTTTTGGCACATTCAACAAAGTATGATTCCAGCGTTAAAATACATGATATCAAAATTAGTGCAGTCTTGTAGGATTAGGTGATATGGCCCAAATATAAAATCTCAATATTTTTTCATGTTCACGTTGGTTGTTTGCAATTTAAATTATAATCGTAACCAAACAAGAATGTGTTCCAAGCGGGTTTAAAGGAGGTTTGATTTATAGGGCGCGCATTTTGTGCAAGATCTTCCGACAACATCGTGCAAAGAATTTGAATCATTTTTAACACATTCATAGCTAGTGCAAAAAAATAGTTATTCAAAGCTTTGTCCCTATCTTGCTTACATACAACAATTAGGTAGTTAGTAACATGTAAACATGTCTTCTAAAAACCCAGCATTCTGCCACTTTTGCAAAAACCTCAATTTCACGATTGAGCTGATCTTTTGCGTTTTTAGAATGACAAATTAATTTGATTTTTTGTTCAGCTCTACAGTGTATATTTGTCTACACTTGATTTTTGACAATTTTAAAAGAAGTGCAAAACGCACATCCGTGTTTAAAATGTTGACGTAATTTTACAGCTGCATTATATAATTTTTACTATGTTATTCCTATTGGACTCCTCAGCTCAAATATATTTATATAAAATCCACAATTTTTTTTAATTCTGGGTTTTCCCATCCATCCTCGCCATCCGTTTTGTATCTTCCTTGTCCTCATTAGAGCATACCTCAACAGATTTTGGATGGAAGAGTGGACAATTTAGATCAGATGCGAGATTTGAACAGGGTTTCTGCAGGTATAAGCCAAAAGTGATGACAGACATACCATCAATAATTGGCTGTCAAACCGAGGTAGCTACATTTACAATTTGGGTAAACTTACAAAAATGACAGACCAACGACAACTGGAGGGTTCTCGTACCAACGGGACTGTGAATTGAGGGACCAAAACATGTAAAATGAGAACAAGAAATAGATACCGATGCAGTCCGGACTGTTCTGCATATGATTGTTTCAAATGTGTAAAAAAAAAAAAAAAAAAAAATCAAAACAAAAAAAAAAGTGTGGAAGCGTGCTTGACGCACGCAGGTAGGATTAGAGGCGCTAATAAGTTATAAATGATAGTAATGGCCATCTGTTCGCCTATGGGGAGCTCCAAGCCAGCTCGGATTTGGCACGGCGAGCCGCGCCTCCACAGACACTCCTTTGAGCGTCGGGCGTTTAGAACGCAGCCACCTCGTACTTGGGCATTTGCTAAATTCAGACCTGACACTCTGACAGCAGATGCTCGAAGCTCGACTTCAAGATGAGGATAAGGGGAGCGTTCTGCCGCCCCCCTCCTCGCTAGCAGCGTGGCGTACAAGGAGCAACCGTCAAATGGTACTTCCTCCTCCGCGGACGATTAATAGCAGCTAATTAGGACCGGTGCGGCTGCGGCACGGGCATGGAAAACCCGACGCGCACACTGGGGGAATGTGGAGTGTAAATATGATTTAAAAGAGCACTGGAACTAGTGAATATGACAAACCCCGGGCTGCGATTGGTGGACTGCTTTGTCCATGGTAACCGCGGCCTTTCCATCTGTGTGTGTGCGTGTGTGTGTGTGTATATGGAGGCTCTGGTCTTAGCCCTGTGGCAGGTGTCTCATCCCTGTGCAGTGTTTGCAGTCTGGCCCCTCTAAGCACCGGAGCCTGTCTCAGGCAGATTACATACACACACACACACACACACACACACACACATGAGCAGATGGGTGCAGACCTCATCACCCAACAAGCACACAAAGCAAGGCCTGGCCAGATGAATGCGCTGGATGAGTATGGAAAGCCGTATGAGCATTTATTCCATATCCTTGTTATCCAGCTTAAAGTCCATCTACGACTACCCTCTTTGTCCTCAATATTAAGTAGAATGGCTGTGATATTATTCAAATGATAGTTTACTTATTATCATTCAGCATTAAAGTACATATTGTATCTACAATTAATTTGATAGCGAAATCATTTTTCATGTATAATACACATTTTGCCACTTGCTTACACAGGTTTGGTTACGTGGCATCAGCAAGCTGAACTATACAACGTGTGAGGTTATTTTCAGTCGGCAGCCAATCGAAAGAATTTTTCCGAGAGATTAATTGTACATGAAAAACATTTTTTCAATTGAATTTTAAACAAAATGTACTCTTTATGTGCAGCTGAAAATGGCTAAAAGTTTAGTACTTAACGTGTTCGACTAGTGCCACTTTTGACCTACTGATGTGCGATTAACCCTTACTAGTAAATAACACAAAACATGGCGAGATGAATTTACCTAATTTTTCTTTAGCAAGTGGTTTTAACAATAGAATCATCTGATACACATTCAAGTAGCTTTATGTTCTACTTACATGGATTCAAATGTGTTTATCTCGTGCAACCACGTGAAGAAATCAAATTAAGTAAAGCGAATGCAACACTTCACTCAGTGTACAGTCAACCACCTTCTGCTCCTCTTCTTCATCTTCTTCATCTTCATCTTCCTTTTTATCATCTTTGTCTTCTTCATCTCCCTCTTTCTCTCCTTTTCTACAACTTCTTCTTTTTCTTATGCTTCTTCCTATTTTCTTCCTCCTCTTCTTCTTATTCCTCTTTTCCTTCCTCTTCTTCCACCTCTTCTTCATCTTCTTCCTCTCCATTTTTCACCACTTCCTCCTTTTCCTCCTCTTCTTCCAGCTCTTCCTCTTGTTCCTCTTCCTCTTATGCTTTTTCCTCCTCTTCCTCTTCTAAGTCATCCTCTTCTTTTTCTTCTTCTTCATATTTTCTTCCCTTCTGCTTCTTGCTCCTCATCTTCCTCTTTTTCTTCCCTTCTTCCTCTTCTTACTGCTCTTCTTTGTTCTTCCTCTTCATCTTCTTCCTCTCCTTCTTTCAGTTTTTCTACTGTTCTTCCTCTTCATCTTCTTCCTCTCCTTCTTTCAGTTTTTCTACTGTTCTTCCACCTCTCACTCATTTTCCTCTTCTTTCTCCACCTCGTCCTCTTTTTCTTCTTCCTTTTTTTACTTCCTCTTCTTACCCCTCTTTTTCTTCTCCCGCCTCTTCCTCTTGTTATTCCTCTTTTTTTTCTACCCCTCCCTCTTTTTCCCACATCTTTTTACTCCTTCTTCCTGTTCTTATCTTCCTCTTTTTCCACCTCTTGTTATTCCTCTTTTTTTTCCTACCTCTTCTTCTTTTTCTTCACCTTGTCTTCATCTTAATTCTCTTCTTCCTCTTCTTCTTCAACTGCTTCTTGTTCTTCTTCCTCTTCTTTTTCTGAGTCAATGAGTTCTGTCAACGCTTTTCAAATAATGTGAAAAAACGGATTAATTTGGTATCCTTCTAGTTGCACTGAATTGCCCGGCGAGGACAACGAATATTCTAGAACGTGGACCTTTAGCTGGATATGAAATAAATGGTCAAGTGATGTGCCCATGTGCGACAGATCTGCAGGTGCTCTCATCTATGGTGTACGCCTTTGCATCTTTGTCACGGTAAAAAGTGTGCTCGCCAGTGGCAGCAGCGTAGCTAAAGACATTAGCGGGTAAACCTGGTAATCCCGCTGCCCACGGATGAGAAGTATCTCCCGCATGCGGCCCATTATCAAGGCCAAGGCTGCCCGAGATAATGCGCTCCTCTCCTCAGGTTGGCTCACATGAAAGGTACGGGGCCGCCTGAGAGGCTGCACCGAATAAGAGGGCTTGTGCGCGCTTGTGATAAAATGCAACAGCATGCTAAATGTCAACCTGCCTCAGGCTAGCAACGCCTGGCTTTGCTGACACGGGAAACACAAACTCTCTTTTAAATCTAATTGTAAGATTGATGCGTTTTGGAAAGCTTAGGAGAGAAATACCAGTGCTTCACAGCCTTTTATGACTATCATTTAGAAGCTAACATTAGCTCATTCGGATTTTCCAAGTAGACTCAATGCAAATATATTATTTTCTTTTTTTACGATTTCTTTCGTTCGAACAAAATGTTGCTCACTTTACACTCCCAAAACAGTTGAATCACCAAACGTGTGATGAATATTGAGCGCTCCATTAGATGGGTCAGTTTGGAGTTGTTTTTACATCATCAAAGTTAGCTACCTCATCAATTGGTCCAAAAGAGACCAAGCCAGTGCTGTTTGATTTATACAGAATTTAAACTGCAGCGTCAAAACGAAAACAGCAAAAGAAGAAGAACGTCCCCAAAATGGATCAATCCTCTACTTGAGTATATTTGAACAAAATTGGGTCATTTTTGACCCAAATGAGTGCATCTTTTGTGACTCAATTCACCCTTGTTGTATAATAATTGTGGCGATGAATTCTCACAATTTTTAACGTACTGTATCAATTCTACTACCCTCAATCAAACATTGCATATTTTTGTGATTGGTAGCTCTTGAAGACATGCAAGTTCTTTGTCCCCATCTGCACCCTGCGTACGTGTGCTTCTATATGATTTCTCCAGGTGTGGTGTATTATGAGAGGTATTTATGAGTCGGACTAAGTAGGACATCACTGATGGCCTAAGTGTGAAATGCACGGACCACTACTGATATCGACTTTCAACTGCTATTATACTCTCCAGTTTACTCTCCAGTAAACACAATCAGGCATGTTACTGTTGTGTTGATATAGTAGTCTACCTGAAGAACTAGTGTATGGTCTGCATTCGACAAAAATAGATTTTCTGTTTAGTTTTTGTTGGTGTGTCTATAATCCGGTGCGTCTCATAGTCTGAAAAATATGGCTTATCCAATTGAACTTTTTTGGACTCTTCAATACAGTTTAATATGCGTTCTCCTCTACACTTCACTTGATGTCATACAAAGACGACATGGACTTTATGAGTACGCTAATGAATCTTTCTCAATCAATTGTGTTGCGTGCATGTTTACATCTGTATGTTCCACCGTGTTGTGGCAAAAGTCACACATCACAAGTGAGGCCTCGGCGTGACCTCAGTGCTTGTTTGTTCAACAGTTCCACTCATTTTCCCCGCATTTTAAGACTTATAGCGTACAGTAAATGCATACATCGGCGCATAGAAGTGCCACTGTGTGTTCGGCGCAGCTGCTGCTCCATCCTCCCATGTGACCACGGGCTGCTGAGCCCACATGAAGAGGAGAAAGTGCCACCTTTAACGCTGATAGATGAGACCCTGCCTGTGTGTTTATTTGTGTCTACTACAGAACAGATGTCATTTGAAAAAGTTGCTGCACAAAACGCTTTTAAAAAAAATATATTCAAACTGAAAAGAAAAAAAAACAATGGTTCTCTGGCAATTAATGGAGCAATATTGCAGCATTGTTTAGACACTAGCATTGTGTTTGCTTGTTGACATCAGCGAGAAGACACTTTCTTGGAGAGCCTGTCTCATTGGCCCATGTTGTGCGGGGATGATGTCGTTGCTGGCAGGTTGCCATGGCGATGTCTGACTTCAGCCGTCACGCGGCTGATATTGCTGACATGCAGCATGGCGCAGCAGCCTCCATTAGGACTCGCCGTTCATATTGTTTGATGCTTCATGCCTGTCGTGTCAAATCACTGTCACATGTCGCCATTTGGACTTGGGATTGGACATGCTTTGTTTGTTCTTACGTTGTTACACGTCGCTTACCTCTCTTGAGTGTGTGCGTTTGCGGGTGTGTACTCGTGTATGGAGAGTCAAATTAGTTTGCAGCTTCATCGCTTGAGTGTGTTAAATGGCTTTGAAAGACTATGTAATCTCTCAAGATTGGGACAAATTGTGTCCTGTATTGTTTGTAAGTGTGTGTGTGTGCGTTTATGTGAAAGAGAGAGAGAATCTGTGCATGTGTGTGTCTGAGTGTGTTGGCAGCTGGATTTGATCCAAACCTTTAGCAGGTCTGTTCCGGTACAAGCTCTCGAGTATAAAGCACACTTGAGAAAGTGTGGAGAACCTTGTGACATGGAGTGGAACCTGGCCTTTTTATTATTGTTCTCATTTCAGCCATATTGTATAAGTAGCCACTTTCGATACGTTTTATTTTTTTAATACTGCGACCTGCACAGTTTGACATTTGGCGAACATTTACTAAAAAAAATGAGTGACTTAGTGGGACTGCTTCAAGCTGTTTATGAGTCACTGGTGTTAAACATGTACAGTAGTCAGCACTTTAGAAACACTTTCAATAATAAATTGTCACAAGTATATTAAGAAAAAAAACAAAAAAACTTTATTTTGCTCTTGAAAATGCACATGTCCTAAAAGTCATGAAACATCATCCGCATCATAAATCTGGCTGAAAAAAATGTCATATTCTGCCATATTACTGCTATCGAGTAAAAAAAAAACACACACACACACACACACACACACACACACAAAAAAAAAGCCCAGTGGTTTTCAAATTGGGCTACGGGTCCATCTAGGAGTATGAAGAGGCATTCCAGGGGTATATTTGATTTTTTGTAGGTATCAAGTATTAGAATTTAATGCTTTTTAATGCCTTAAGAGGAACAGTTCATACAGTTCATTTTATTTTTAAACCAAGAGCAAATTAATTGGAACATGAAGCAGCATATTGCCAACTAGTGTTACCATGCCCCCCTGTGTTTTATACAGATTCACTTTGCCAGTAGTGCATTTTTTCCATCAGATGAGCCAGAAATAAGAGTTGAAGTTACACAAACCACAAAAGTGATTCTCACTCTCATATTTTTTCAGCCAAATAACCCCTAACTAGTTCAAAGAATTTTTTCAGAAAAATTTAATAATAATAATACAAGATTCATGTATAATTTATTAAACTTATGTACTATATTTGTAGTGGTGTCTCTCAGCAACTTGAAACGATGCTTGTCATAACAACTTCTGTTTTATTTCTGACTCGTCCGCTGGAAGGTTAATGGCAAAGTTAGTGTGTGCCCAAGTAAACAAAATAAAGGCGTACAATGATTTGCAAAGTCATGATAACACAATTTAGCCATAAGTTGCTTCATGTTCCAATTAATTTGCTCTTAATTTGAAAAGACATCTATACTTCTACACAACCACTATAAATGTAGTTCCAAAGCTTAATAAATCAGACACTTATGGCATGGTGCAATTTTGAAGTGAAATCTTTCTTAATTTCAATAGAATTTCTTTTTTTTTCCGTTTTTTTTTCCCTCCCTATTGTTTGAAAAGGATTTCTCCATCCATTCTGTTTAAATGTTCCCACACTGCTGATTTCTTCCACGTTTTGCCCATTCCGCCTTTCTCAAATACTTTCTCACCATTTGCACTGTTATTGCTGCCTCGCTCCCGCTCACTCCTGCGATATATTTAACCCATCCCCCTGGGGAGAACAGAAGCCCGCCTCAATCTGGAACCAATTGTTTTGTTCGGTTCAGGAGTCCAGAACCGAGCCCTGACAAGGGGCTGCCTGTGAGGACTACTGTGTTATTTGTTTTTGCTGTTATCAAAGTATGCCTTGTGAAACAGTGCTGCTGTTGGGGGCGCTTCCATCATTTCTGTCACAGATGCACGGACTAAACGCTGTAAAAGGGGTGTCGACCTCCGCCGAGGACCCGACATATGTCCCTTGAAAGTTTTCCCACTGGATTCAGAATGAAACAGGATTCTCCTTGGCTCCAGAATAAGTCGGAAAAACCTCATTCATTAGAAATAAGCGCCCGCATGTAAAAATATGATTTTCTCAATTCAAATATTGTTGCTTGTGATTCCAGAAAAAACAAACTTAAGTCTAACTTGATGTTATGAGCTTTGATATTTCAATTTGCGGATCTGAACTTCAAAAACTGGAAATATAGAGGGGAAAAAAACATCCTGCTTCTGCCCCCTTTTATGGACCTGGACCAACATTTAATGGGTTCTTTGTTGGCTCATATCCTACTCCCTCCATTAATATTTTTTGTGATTTTTTTTTTTTTTTTTTTTGCACAATCATGCTTACAAGCAAACTCAAATTCTGTTGAGAACGAACCTTTATCGTTGCCAAAAAGATTGATTAGCCACAGCACTTTTATTCAGTGCATCACACTGTTTCGTTGTTAAGGGTGTAACGGGTGATTTCAACCAATGGGTCTGCTTTGCACCAAGTGTGCTCATTCGCTGCCATTGACGGCTGTAGACGTCAAAGATTCATTTCGACTAGGTTGTGAATGAATAAGTTCAAAGGGACCCGAAATGTTAAAGTTAATTTGTGCTGAGATATTGCACTTGTTGGCCAAGTAAATAGGAACGTTTAATTTATTAACTAAAAAGTTTTACTGATTAAAATGCTGAAATGGCAAAAATATGTTTTTGGAAGCACACAGCTGGACATTCGATGTCAGTCACACACAGACGGAACTGTTGTTATGAATACATGGGACCGTTTTGATCGGAGGAGTGTGTGTTGGAGAACGCGATCAATAGATGCTGTTTTGCATTTTAATGTCAGTAAAACGCCTGTTTTCGGCTCCTTGGTTCACTATGCGAGCCTCGTGAGGATAAGCGGTGAAGATGATGGCTGGATGGATGTTTCGTGGCCGGCGGCGTTGAATGATGTCATAAAAGGGGCGTGGCAGCCACAAGGTAAATTTGTTTTACTTGCTTGTTAGAAATGTCAGTACCATAAAAGTCTTCTTTAATAAGTGGAAAATGTAATATATATATGCATACGTTTAAGTCTGGAAAATGTACAAATATCGTAATCTAGGTCATTGGTCTACAACATCCGGCTCTGGAGCCACATATGGCTCTTTTATCCTTATGTTGCGGCTCAAAGTGGTTTGGGAAAATGAATAATGCTTGGTTCAGATCGACTACGTGGACGACGAAACAAGCGACACATTTGAATTGCAGTCCATGAAGTATGTGTGATTGGCTGATAGGGCGACATCTATAGGACGTGTTTAGTGCCACGGGACACAAAACGTGACGCAAGATAGCCAATGAGTTTCGGGAAGGTAAAAACAGGAAGTGGAAATATAGTGCGGCCTTCCAGATTAAAAGCAGACATTTTCAAAGTAAGATATGACTGATCATTAAAAACTAAAGCGATTGAAGAATTCTTAACACAAAATAAATGTCCTTTTAATGCCCCAAGGTCAGACTCAAACGTTGGGTCAGGCTGCTAGTTCTTTTCTTGAACCCAAGACGATAATAACCTCGGTAACCACGAACTCCGCTAAAAGCTATATGATGAACGAACGTAAACAGGAAATACAGGGCCTTTCAGATTAAAAGCAGATATTTCAAAATACGATAAAACGGGTTAGTAAACAATACAAACTAGAGCGCTTGAAGAATTCCCAACACAAAACAAATTTCACCTTAATGCCCCTGTTTGTGAACACGGACGGATTCAGACGTTGGTTCGGTGTGCTTGCTTCTTTTAATGAAAAATATGTGAAACAAACTTTGCTAACAAAATCTGCTGTGAGCAACTCCTCTGGCTGCTAACACCCAACTGATTCCATCCGCATCCACCCGCCCACTTGCCCCATTACCATAACTGTCATAAGAATATGTTTGATATATATTGTTTGCGGCTCCCAGTGTTGTCTTATCCGTGGAAACCGTGGAAAGTGTGCCGACCCCCTATCTAGGTCCTTTAAATCAGACTTTGTAAAGCAAAGACACGTTTGATAGTCCAACAAACAGAATCACAGGCAAACTCGCAAGTTTTGTTTGCTTGATGGGCGTTTTTGAAAGAAACAAGCCCGTGTAGTCAAGCATCGTCACGCTTCACTTCTGTTACAAGCACCGCGACGTGTTTGGCCATCTCACTGGCGCCTTGACCTCTCACGCGTCTCGCTGTGCTGTCACATGCAGAGACAGGAGACCGAAGAGCTCAGGTCGGGATCTGGACTCCCTCTTAAACCCATTAAGGCCACCTGGGTGCGTAGCCATGCACGGCTCCAAAGATGGCCAGGAGGTGTGTGCGTGTGTGCGCGGTGGCCTCGGCGTGGCCGGGAGGAGCAGGCTGTCCAATGAGATTAGCGGGCTCTCACATGTTGCGTAATTCACTCGGCCACTTGCGAAACCCTATTTGTGATCTTCTTGACTTTGCGGAGAAACACACAGAAATGAATGCAACGTTTAATGGCTCTCTTCGTAGAAGCGCAATGTTTGACGGGAAGTATGCATACCTGCCTCGTAACCCGCTCAGGTCCAGTCCGAGCCATCACGAATGTTATTATCCAGACCAGCCTGGAGGTGATTAGGGAGTGTGCCACTTATACACGGGCCCTGCTGCATCCATTTAGGCCAACTGCTGCCTCGGTGTGTTTGTGCATATGGGCCCGGGCTTGCTTGGGGCTGTGATCCGTAGGGTCTTATAACACCAAATCAAACACAGGGGGAGATTGCAGACTGCCATAGGTGCATCCTTGTGTGTGTGTGTGTTTTTGAGTGAGCATAAAAGGAAGGTGTGTGTGGGTGTGTGTGTGTGGGGGGGGGGGGGGGGTAAGTAATAAACAAGGTCTCCATGGTGACAGCAGATGCAGCTGTAGCTCGGAATGAAGTTGAGTGTCAGCAGTTAAGGGCCAACTGTGTGTGTGTGTTGTGTGTTTGATGCGTGACTGTGTGTGTGTGTGGGGGGGGGGCAGCAGTAGGGGCCCATAGAGAGTCATAAACACCAGCAGGCCATGACTTCCACAAATAGACCTCTTAGGGTAAAAAGGGAAGCAAAGGATTTCATATACAGCATATAAAGAAGGTAGCATAGCAATGTGAGGAAAGTGGTGAAAAACGTTCTTATCCTCCTGAGACCCCGCGCATTCATTTTTGTCCTCCATTGTGTCCAATTTGTCTCAACAGTACAGCAAAGTTAATTCCATCCCACTCAAACATGAGATAGCGTTAGAAAGACCAGGATGTCCTCCAGTGATAAGTGATTAGGCTTTTAGCAAGGTGGCCCAAAAACGCATTCCCACTACAGTCGACACAAATGAAAAGACAAACAATATAATGGATATTCAATAGGGCTGTCGCGATTGAAAATTTCTTTTGAGTCAATTATTCGACGGATTATTCCATGAATTAATGACCCTATAATTGGATAAATATTTGAGTCGTATTAGGTGCATTACAATACTTTTTTTTTTAATTTCATTTAGGATGTATTTACCCATTTCTGTATATTTAGTATTGTACGTGATTAGTTGTTGTTCTCACCAACCTTTTTGACACTAATTCAGTCACTTGTTTCATCATCATTTTCCTCCTAAAAAAAACAATTTTTGTATTTTGATTAAACACATAAGATAACCAACTTTCCTGAAGAGCTGAAGAAAGCAGAATAATTACCGTTGAGACAGAAATTTAAGGGTTTTGATCATTTTAAGTAAAAGGAAAGGCTGTAGTCTAAAGCATTGCCAGATTATTAAAATTATTGATAATTTGAGAATCTAGTAGTTGTCAATTCAGAGATACTCTTTGACGGCTCTAATTTCAACAAATTTTTCAAAGTACCTCAATTGGCATGTATGATTCTGTAAGATATACGATATTCACTTGATAAAATGACAACTTTTTCCTTTTCACTGTGGCCTAACACAGGCAAATTGGACCACTTCCGCCGCACCCGCCTTTCTCTTGTCTAGGCTATTTTCCAATATTATTTATGCAGCGACTCTCTTTAGTCCTCTCTAAGCTGGCTTTTTCATGGCTTTTCACTGAGGGGCTAAAAACATACAAATCCCCCCCAAAAGCCCCCCCCCCCAAAAAAAAAAAAAAACAACCAAAAAAAAAAAACATATGGAGCACTCACTATACCTTAATCAGAGCAGTCCCAGTGCGTGTGCAGACTAATATTAGAATAATCCCTGGTGATTATGGGAGTGGTTATTAGGATGAATATGGCATCAGGGTTGGGTTGCGCCGAGCTGAGCTGGGGCTGTGCTGAGAAACAGATGTCAGTTGACCCACATCTGCCGTGCATGCCGGGACATCGGAGTGTCAGGTCACAGCTCCGATCACCTCCGGGACGCCGTACATCTGGGCGATGAAAGATCATTGGCTGCTTCTCTTGGTGCGGAGAATCGCATGGGACGTGACCGGCAGCTTCCACTCTCGCCACCTGTCTCTCTGTCATGCAACTTTGGACTCTTAGGTGCCTCTTTCCAGATGTGCCATATTTACATACTTGATGCTCGCTAAAGCAAAGGACATCATGCTTGAGTTTGATTCACGCCATTGTTCAAATGTACATGCAAATGCATTGAATGTACTAACGATTGCATTTGAATCCACACAAACATTTGAATACACTAATGTTTGCGCAAACTTGCAAGTACGTTTGACCGTGCTTGTAGGTTAAATGCTAAAATCAGATTTTTTTTTCCCATAATGCTATTGGGTAATGAAAAGCATGAGTAAAAATCTAATATATATATATATATATATATATATATATATATATATATATATATATATATATATATATATATATATATATATATATATATATATATATATATATATATATAATAAGGTGCAAATAAAAGCCTTAAAATTCTTCAAAAATTGACAGTGTGCCCCACAATCCAGTGCGCATTGTGTGTGCACTGAGTCCCAAAATCTGTAAAAATGTTGTAAACCAATCATAGAACATTACGTATTACCTACATGTATGTTTCCTTTTATTTTCGAAAGTATCTTTGAGCATGCACCTTTTAATAAGATGCGCCCTACGTATGGGCGTAATACGAAAATAAACCCCATAATTGACACTGTACCTAATAATACGGTGCACCGTATGGTGCGCAATGTACGATCAGCATTTGGCCTACAATTCAATACCAAAATATTATGTTACGTATTTGCATTCAGCTAGGAGTATGTTCCAACGTACTTACAACAAATGATTACTTCAATTCGGTCATTCATTCAATTGATTTTATCGATTAATCAACTACTTAAGCAAGTTACGCACAAGCTATGAACAAGTTGACATTAAAACTGATTTTCAATCAGTGTACGTTATTATTGTCTGAACATTTCCCACTCTATTTAAAAAATCATATTTTTATAACACAAACCTTAAATGTTTGTCGGATTATTACTTTGACTGTTTTTTGCCTGAAGTCAGTTGGGATAGGAGCCAGTTTGCCATGACCCTGAACATGTTAAGCTGTATAGATAATTGATTTATAGAACTGTTGTAGTTGTGCCAGGTCAGGATGGTCAAGTTGTAACCTGAGAAGGTGGCGCCCAGAACCCCAGGTGCTCGGCTCGGACATCCAAGATCGCGTCTAAGCCCAATAAACGCGAGCGGCCTTGTATTCAAGCGGTGTTCCGTTTCAATGACTTCAGTCCGAATGTACCACCGACATATTTTGCTTTGTGCTTCGGAATTGCGATCTTATTATCTTCTGGCTTCTTTATAGCTGGTTTTGGGTTACCTGCGATTGCATTACATCACGGCGAAACACCGCAGACTGAAGAATAGACGTAACCGAGCGAAAAGGATTTTTGACCAAAGAACATCTCGCGAAGCCAAACATTGTGGCTTCTCGCTACAGTTAAATTTACTTTAAATGATGCGGTAGACCAACACCGAGAATAAGTGAGGACTAACTGAAACCAGCTTACTGGAGTTTCAGTAAATCCTGACAGCGAGACAGCCCCTGTGACTATTGTGTCCTTACATGCTGCTTCTCTGATCGTTCCTCCGTGCTCCCAGGAGCACTGCCAGCTTGCGGTCCAAGATAGCTGCTTGATGACTCACTCGTGGGCCTCGCTGGCCCATCCAAGTTCACTTGGTGCTGTGGGCCCAAGCCTGGACTTAGGTAGATGGCTGGGTTTCGGAATGAACAAACCCACAAGGAAAGAAGGTATTATCTATTGACTTATTTGCAAGGAAAACGTTAGAAGTGCACCGGTAGATTGGTGTTGTCGTAACCACGACAATGAAAATTCAGACCGCAGTGTTTTTCTAACTTTTCAATTGCCTTATTATACCGTGCAGACATTAACAGCTCTGTCTCCTAAACGTCACATTCCATCCCAGCTAAACCACTGCAATCTGTCAATGACAAGCCTCCTTGGATATGTAAAGACTCCAGATTTACAAAACAGCATTTACCAAGTGTAAATGCTGTGTTTTGTTTGGGCGGAAGATAAAGTGGTTCAAGGAGAGATGGTGGTGTGGCTCGACAGTATGTTGGGTTTTAAAAGACATGCTCATGACACACTCTTGGAAAAGTCAAACTTGCTCTCTGAGTCCAACGGTCTCCTGCCGCAAACAACGTTAATGTTAACTCACAAGTGGGCAGCAGTTCGATAAGCAAACAGCGTATTTTTCCACACTGTCATTTTCTTTTCCTTCATTCCAACTTCCTCTTTGAAAGGAACTTTGCTTTCATAATTAACATCTGATTTGATGACCTGCACAAGTCAAATTAAAATAGATTCAATTGAGAACTCTGTTTGGTTATTATCAGCCTGACAGATTTGGGAATGGAGGACCTAAAGTTGAGATATGAGTTGGTATAGACATATTTTTGTCACATTTTGTCGCACTAAGTTCTCTCTGAGTCTAGTTTCCAAGTCTTCTGTTCCAGTCTAGCTCTCTGGGCCTAGTATCTTGAGTCTAGTTTTCAATGCTTCCTTTGGTTTTTTTTTTTGTGTGTGTATAAAAGCGTCCTACTTTTATACGTCTGTGTTCTGTTTGTCTCTGGGTCCAAATCCTCCTTCTTATGAGACACTTAGAAGTTTTAAACAATTAAGTGTTTCAGATTAATTAAAGCTCCTATCACACTTAATGCATTGGTTCATGTTCCAATTAATTTACTATGTATTTGAAAGGTTTCTGCCATGGCATGAAAAAAAACATTACATTAGATTTGTTAATTCCTGTGGACACCCTGTTAAAATCTCATATATACCCTAAGTGTTTTCATCTACCACCAGACGTACTTTCCCCGTTTAGGAATATCTGAACTAGAAAACCAGTTGACCGTATGATGGACTTCATTTTGTTTTTGTTGTTGTTTTTCCAACTCGGTTACTGTATGTTATATTTTTATGGGCATAACAATAAAAATGGACCAGAGCACAAAAATAGAGCCCATTATATCTATCTTAGAGCTGTTTTGGATCAAGTAAGTTTTTATATGCACTGGTTTGTATTTCAGCCCAAACAAGAATGAGCAGAGAACGGATAAATACAAATCTTGAGGTACTGCTGATCATTAAGGGGCGTTATTTCAATTGTTGATGAAGTTTCGTTCAAAAGCAATGACAGTAGCGTCTTCCTTGGCTGGAATAAAAAAGCATCACGATTATAAACTACGTACTTATCCTTTTCGCCTCTAATGAGAAGTGGCCATTCCTCCCCGTCTTCTTTTACCCCCCCTTCCATTCCGTCCACCCTCTCACCCTCCCTCTCACTCCCGGCAGATTAAGGCCCATCCTTGTCATCCCATAGGGCAGAAAGCTTTGAATGACAGCCGAGTTCAGCTTCTTGACACAGGTCCGTGCCCCCGTCATCATCACTGATTGTCCCACGCTGGCCCCTCAGAGTGACAAGCGCCTGCAGAGACACTTACTCCCAGTCAAGCCCAAAAATATAAGTCCTCGTCTACCAGTGGCCCTTAGCTCTCATTTCCCCTTTTCTCTGCTCACTTTATCTACTGCCACTCATGAATACAAATCCAACTTTCCACCTTCTCCCATCAGTTTGCCCTCATTGCTTCACTTTCCCCTCCCAGTTTTTGCCCCCTCCTAATCATCTTTGCGCTCCCCCGACGTAAACTCTCGTATCTTACAAAAGCAGACTAATAATAATCTCAAGGAATCTGCCAGATCTTAATCAGGCTAATTACTGTGTTTGTTTTAACTTAACACTGATGACTCCTCTTCAGCGACTATCTTTGAGTGGGCCACAGCAGATGGGGTGCTCAGCGTTCTTTTGGGAATGCCGGCACAAGTTGGGATTGAGTTGTTTGACGCTGTTGTTTCACCTTTTTTTTTTAAGTTTTTTTTTTTCAAAAAAGAATTCAATGCTAAACTTGCCATCCAGAACGTGAAACCATTTAAAGTGAAGCAACAAAAACGGCAACAGCTGTAATGACACCTCCAGACACTTCTTTTGTTTCCTTTTTTAGGATAAGGATAACAGAAGTTCCCTTCATAAGCGAAAAGTATTTTTTTATATTTATTGTATTGGAAATTGATAGTTTTTTTTAGACCACAAAGTTTGCAATGTAAGTTGTGTTACTGCTCATTAATTTAAACAAATCAGTCCAGTAAATAAGACACAATTAATTTAACCTTAAAATCTAAATTTAGCCTTATTATAAATTGAATTTTGGCTAATAATAGTGAGATATATTCTGAACATTTTTTTTCTGGTAATAATACTTACTAATTAAGGAGGTGAATTACCAACATTTTTAGCCAATATTCTTTTTCAATAACAAGGAAACTCTTATAATAAATATAATGATATAACAAAGAAAAAAAAAAACTTCCAACTCTTTGTGTCCTAAGTATACTTTTGTAACAACCTTCAGGTTGGCATACTGTGGATTTTTCCACCACCCCTCCGCCAAGAAATTTCCAATTACATACCTATTTATTATAAAATTCTAAAAAAAAAATATGTTGAGCTAGTTCCAAGAGCCTTCAGCATCTCCTAAAAAGATTATTGGAACTTTAAACAATAATTCCCTATTGTTTTCTACTGTAAATAAAGTTTTATGTAAGGTTTAAAAAAGGTGCAGCATTCCTAAGGTCAGCAGAATCTCTTATAAAGGCAAGTAAAAACAAAAAAAAAATCCAATAAATAATTGCCTCAAGTAAACAGAGGTTTAAATTGATTTATCAGTCATCCAAGCGTCAATAAAGACAGATAGCTAATGATTATAAGGCGCACTGGCAATTTTGGAGAATACTAAATGATTTTAAGTGTGGTTTATAATCCTACCTCCCCATAAATATATGTTACAATAATTACAGTTGTGTTTACTGTACATATAAAGGGCTCTGATCTAATACATACGTTTAATTCAAAGTCAAGTGGCCAAGATAAAAAGTGGGGGGATGAATGGGATCCCATTGTGGGCTTTTTTTTTCATGAACTGCATCAGAACAACAATGACTAAACGACAAGTTGTAATGTGCGTGTTTGTATCAGACACGCATGTGCTGTCCAAGAAGGACAGGAGGGCATGTGATGAGCGCAGACTGTTTCCACCTGCCAGTTTCCTGGTCTCTAATCCCCCTCTCTGTCTGATAACACACATGCACAAGGTCATTTTTCTGTCTACCAAACAATGGCACCGTATATCTGGCCAACATCGCCTTTTAGAAAACACATCATGAAAGGAAATAAAAGTATCAAACGGGGTCAGAAAAGTTGGCTCCAACTTAGTAAAAATGTTGCAGGCACTATTTCACGCAGTGAGTCATCTGGGACTGCGCTCACCTCCGTTGAAGAAGAGGCCTCAGACACAATACTTTTCTTTGTTGACATCCAAAAACATCTTTTGGAAGGAGCTCGCGCGCGCTGCCAAATCTACATGGAAATCTGCTCCTGCTTTTGTGTCGTTTTCTGGCCTCGTCTCCTTTTGTGGGTTTACTTTGCGATGGACGCCATCCCTCTGCGTGAATCACATCATTCTGACAAGATCTCATGCAGGGAGGATAGCTTTGATATCTGGTGGATAAGGAGGCTTTGTAGAGACGCTGACACCTCCTCCTCCCACTCATCCCGCTCGACTATACCCTTAAGGAGGTACGGGCTGGGGGTTTCCCCTGCCCCTTGTTTACGATGTTTACGCCTGATGTGCCTAAGCTTGCTTCAGGTGAAGCAGAGGTCAAATGCCTTTGACTCATTCACTGCCAACCCAATTTAAACGGATCTTTCACTTATTTAGCAATCGATAACTGTGAATGAGTCAGATCAGTAAAATAAATATGGATCCTTGACGTCTATAGCCGTCAATGGCAGTGAATGAGTTAAATGCTTGGAGCAAGGGTCCGTTTTATGTATAAAGTATTATTTGCCGCAAACAATACGGCTTTCACCAGAAATACTCGTGTTTTGATCCTGATTATGATAGTAGGGTAATTCCATGTGGTGCCATGTTGTCTACACCCGCTCCTCTGCAAAACTTCCCAGGCTGTGATTAGATACTGTCAGCCCTCCAGCCACACACACACACACACACATACACACACACATACAGGTAGAAGTCACTCATGCTTATAATGTTGCTCAAGAATGCGACAAAACTGGTCAAGTTGCAGGCAGTGCTGAAAACTTTTCAACAAATATGCATAACTTTAAATGATGCACACTGACATCGAGGACAGCAATACTACATACTTAGGCTGTGGAAATAACAGATTATTTGCTATCAATTTGTTAAAGTTAAAGCCGTATTTTGTTATAATTGCATTCATCTCATTTTTAAGTTTTGCTTCCTGTATGCTGATTACAGATTGGCCTTGTTGCGCTTGAGGTGTTAAAACACAAAGTCACACCCTGAAGTGGATACTGATTGGCTGTCATTGTTTTCAGCATTACCCGGTAGGCTCCCGTTCTGGGTGGGAAGGCAGAGGCAAGTGAAAATGGAAGAGCATGTAAGCATTGTCAATGATGAATTTCACTTTAAAAAACGCCTGACAGTAACTTTGATGAAGGAAGAGTGATGTGTAGTCTCTGTAAGGAGCTTACTCACCACAGAAGCAGCTCATGTTTAGCTTAACACATAAATGCAAAGCATCCACTTGCGACTGCAGCCACAGCTAATCCTACCAACAAAGACGTGAATGTAGCAAGCCATAGAAAAGCTCTTCGCCCAAGTAAACTATGGTACACTCCAAATTTGAGGAAGTCTGCAATGGACAGGATGAACATTGTTGTCTTTTTGTTTATTTTTTTTCTAATTATTTGACAATTGACAAAAGAAACCAACACCATTCCTCCTGATGCTTGAAATATATATATATATATATATATATATATATATATATATATATATATATATATATATATATGGTTGTGAAGGACTGATAACTGATATTTGGAGCTGGATTTATAACAACTAACAATTGCTATAGGCCTGGAAATAAACATACTCTATCATTCTATTGCTAATTTTTCAGTTATCCTTGGTGTCCCAATTATGCACATTATACAATAGTGACTTACCATTTTGTTTCAGTTTATATAATGACAGAAATATGCAAATGTGTCCTACTATATACAGTAATAAGTCTGGTAGTGTTAAAACACAGTAGGAGGCTAAATGGAGGAGGATGCTGAGTAAGATGCTGTGACCACATATAAAATGAGTTTTCAGCTCAGAACAGATTAAATTTCATCTTGTTTTTGGATACCATGTGAAATTGCCCTTGTTTACTGAAAAGAAAATGTTACGGTTAAGGAGAGTTCAGGGAAATTCCGAAAAAGGCTCGCATGATGTAACTAACTTTCTTATCACCCTTATAATTTCATGCAAGATTATTGTAAGTATCCTGACAATTGTTTAGATTTATAGTAAGTTTCCGCATTGACTGTGCCAAAACCACTCTTTAATTTTAAATCGGAAGGGAATACTGTACATTTGATTTTTCCTAATGGAGACGCTTTCTACGCCAGAAATCTTTGACCTTGCTGTCTGCCGTGCGAAACGGTTGCTAGCTGCGCACTGAAGGGGCCCATCTTGAAAGCGGGGAGGCTGACAAGCGAGTCTTGACCCCGGGCCGAGGTTTGTTGTGGCGCGGCGTCTCCGGAGGTTGGCTGCTCTCCGTCTGGGCCGCGCTGCTCTCTAATCAGCCTGACACTGCACTTACTGGGCTGACAGCTATGGCGCCAGCCCGAGTGGGGAGGGAGACGTTGTACATGTGACAAGGCCCACCTTGGCTCCTCGCTTGTTCCCTTTCAAGATAATCACTCCTATTGATTTCTTTTCTTTTTTTCACCTTTCAACCTTTCTGAGGCTGCTTGTCCACTGCGTATGAATATGTTACCCTCAAAAGCCGTTACAGTATTTATCGTTAAAGCGTTTTCCATCAGGGAGGTATGAATTAAATCAAATTTGGCGCTGCGTGCACTAGTCTGTCGCTAACCTGTGTGAATGTGCTGGTGAGTTAATATAGAGTTCATGTTTTTATGCGAAATACTATTAGGTCATGAATATTAAACAATCAAATGAAAATCTCACATGTTCTGTGCTGCTGGGTTGACTGATCTGTCATCTCAACCTAAAGCGTATTGACGCAATCAAATGGGGAACGTCAATGGAATAGAGTTTATTTTGCCACAGTTGGCTTGTGCTTTTGAATATTAGAAGCCTCAGCGTTTGCTACGTAGTCTAAGAATCATTTTCTAACTTTTCAAAACGGTTTTGTCATTAGCATTGATTTGAATTTTTTTGAACTAATTTTATTCACTCAAGGTTAAATTTGATTATGGGTGTAACAAAAAATACCGTATTTTCCATAAGGTAAACTATTATAACTGCATTTCTTAAAGAAAACAAATGAATAAAGCTATATTTTGTTGTACTATAGATTCTTTTGATCTGCCACAATAACCCAAGGTGTTAAAATGAAAAACAAAACATTTTGTTTTCCTCAGAAATGTGTAGGCCAGATTTAATCAATTATTTACAGATCTCAATTTCTTAAAACCTCACTACGCAAGTACCATTATTAGTACCATTACTATTCATGTCAAATCATCATCGGCAGGTTGAAAATAGTTATAATCCAAATATATGAAATAAGACTAGAAAGTACAGATATTTGTTTTCAAATGGCGGAAATAAAAAGTAATAAGAGGTTTAAAAAAAAAAAAGTAAATGTACCTAAATGAGATACAGTCACAATATATTTGTGCTTTGCTACTTGTCCCCACTGGCCAATGCGGGACTTGCTTGTGTTTTCGTTGGTGTTTTCTTTTCTTTCATGGCACTCTAGAGTGATACGATACGTGATTAATTAGCTATTATTTATTTACTTATTTTTGACAAATATCCATTTAGGAGACTTTCTCAAAACCCCCCTCACCCTTGAGCACTCGTGCTCCTTCTTGACTTTTTAATGTCGCTACATGAATAAAAGAAGCACAAGAGTAGTGGTCCCCCGTTTTCCTATTCAACCATGATCTATAATGAAAGAAATTCATACGCTTTCCCTTTTGTGCTCACCCGTGGCTGTTGTTGATGATCGTGGGCGGCAATATTTGCGCAGGGAAACCGAAACCAAACTGCGTGTGCGTGCGAGTGCGTGTGTGGGCTTCATTCCTTTACAGCTCCTATCAGTGAGACGAGGCGTCACAGCCGGCGCCCTCCCCTACTCACCTAATTAGCTCCAGGAGCCTTTACATTATTAACGGAGCCCCTAAATCATTCAGAGGGGCCCTAATGTGCGTGAGCGGGTCTGTGCATTGGGAGGCGGGGCTACAGAGGCCTCCCGCCATAACGTCCCAACCCATTCACTACATGTCAGATGGATAATTATTTACCCCGGGAAGACGCAGGTAATGGCCCTCCTCTTCTTCCCTCCTCCACATCCCGCAGTTTTATGATTGACAAGGTTCGACATGTCCCCCCCCAGCAGACGCACCGCGGAGTCATAACGGATTATGGGATGGCATTGTTGGAACGTCTCTGCTCTAAAGGTCGTGCGTTATGATGAAGGAAGATGAGTACGAATGGATGCATAATGTTCTTTTTAATTAACAGGAGCTGCGGTGTTTGCGTTTATTACGTGCACTAATCATTTTAGGAGAAGATTACAATGATAGCGCGAGTATCATTTACGGTGGCTGTTGTGCAACAGGAGCTTGATGAAAAGGCATTTGGGCCACGCGATGAATCAAGATTGCGGCGGAATCGAACATGGCGGACGGGCGGATAGATGCTTATTGCGAATCTCAACGGGGGATTTTGTTCTGGGCGCAGCAACTAATAGCGGTTGAAAATACAGCTTTACATCGCTATCTTCTCGGCGAATAGCTGCTGCGCAGGGGGTACGCTGATATTGTGATAATATTTGACTAGGCTTGAAACCAGGAGCGCTCGCCTTGGCAATTCCACATGTGTTTACTGGAATGTGGCGTGTGTGTTTCCTGAAGCTCACCAGCAGCTCTGGTATGTGGATCTGGATTCCAAAACATCGCTGCCTTCTGCGCGGCCTTGTTTGCTCTTTGAAGAGAAGAATAGATTTGGGGGTTTGCAAGCTCAAGATGACCATCATTCCTGGAAAACCATTTTTAATTAGAGGGAACATTCTCTATATGTCATGTGTAAATTCCTCAGTTGCAAGATCTATTTACAGAAAGGGAAAGTATTCCTGGTTGGAGCACCCTTTCCAAGGTTAGATTTCAAAAGCAAGTCAAACAAAAAAAATTGTGACCCAGTAGTATAACAGTGATATTTAGATTAATAATGTGTTGGGGGAATATAAATTAAAAAGCTAATTCCACCTGTTTTCATCCCACTCAGGGGGTGGCCATTTACGAGAGATTGGGTTTGAACTCATTACCTCTAATCTGTGATGCGAAAATGCTAAGCAGTCTGTCGCCCTGAGACCGATTCAGCTGGTGCAAAATTCTGTAAATAAAAATAAGACTTTTCACTTTGAGGATTTTTGGGGCCAATCAGACGATTTAAAAATAGCCAATAACGGATCCAATGTAATAATTTATTTAATTCAAACATATATAAATAAAAATAGTTAGATAATATATATGTATAAAATGAAAATTTTTTGCCAGGGTTTAAGCTTTGCCATGTCCACAACTCACAGGTAAAAATATCAAAGAACTCTAGAAAACATACAAAAACTGGCCAGGAATAAATCAAATCACTTTATTGTAATCAAATGACTTCACAGCACCGCATAAATAGTGCAAATAAGGAACTGGTACTATAGCACATTTTCCTTGGACTCAAAAGGTGTAATTTGTCATACAAAATACATTTTGAGTAAGGGAACAATGACATCATAGATCGCTCTGCAAATGATGACATTACAGCCGCTCAGTGATCTTGCATAAATATATCAATATCAATTTACAACTAGTTACATTTTGTCATGGCGTGAGAGAGGTATCGATTGCTTCGAAGCAACTTTGAGGAGGGTGGCAAAGGAACCCTGCCACACAAAAAAACTGCGATATGTCATGTGTCCCTTTCACTACAATAATGCAGTCAGTTTGAATGGCAACTTTCACTCGCGATGTGAGCTTCAAGACGAGGAGTCATTTCCGACTGACGCTGCCCCGGTTCTGTTCCTGTTGGACTAGTAAGTTAGCTTTTGCTCAACTAAAAATGATAATGCTATTGTTAGCTATCGGAAATGTGCGTATATCGTCTTGTTTGGAGCTAATAAGATCAATTAAAGTGTTTTTTGGACTATAACCCACGCCTTTTTTCTCATGATTTGAGCCTTGCAGCTTATAGTCCAGTACATCTTATCTGCAGTTTTTTTTTTGTGTGTGTGTGTGTTTGTGTGTATTTTTTTTTTTTTTGCTCATCACGATGAGACAGTCTGCTTTTAAAAATATAAATAAATGATAAATAATAATAGTAAATTAATTAATTAGTAACATGAAAATCATGAATAAGTTGAATAAGATCTATAAAATTGTGTGATGTATACATTTTGTTTACTTCATATGCTGTAAGCAGGCAATTAAAAAAATAAAATTAAACAAAAATATGTATGTATTTTCTAATGTCCATATACAATTTTTCTAGGTAAATATCTGGTTATGACCTGCAGCTTTCATACCGCGGTGCCTGGAGCTCAGTCTTTAATAATGCTATGCGCTGATTCTCACAGGAAAATGTAGTCTTCTATTACACATTACCATTTCTCTACTAACAAACACTTGATGTTCTTTAGTACTGCTGTAAATGTGACATATTAATTCAAAATTTTTATTTCCTCCAATGTTTATTTTTTCAGTTTCTACTATAAATCTCACTTCTAAAATGATCTCTAAAAATATAAATTTCCATAAGCTCTTTGTCCACACAAGCGTTACATTTTAAGCATTAACGCAACAGTCATCAAGTGAACAAAAATCATTTTGCAAATGCGTAAATTTAACAATGACATTTGTACAAGATGGCATACTACTGCATATTCATTGTGGAGGAGATGCATCTACCGCGTCGTTGACTTTATATCGCCATTTTGCGGCTACTGCTGCTATGGTTAATCAGTTTTTAGAATATTGTCATAGCAGCATTAGCACTAACTGCTTTTTGTGTCATTAAAACATCCATGAGGTGTTGCGTTATTGCCACCAACCTGTATGACATGATTGTATTACATTTTTTTCCTTTCTGGTACCTTGATACTGATTTGAAGTAACAATATTTAAATTAAATGATTTATACGTTCAAAAAAAGTTTCATTTTAAATCCATTTGAAGTATTTCAATAGATTCCAGCAAAATCATGCGCACTCACAAGTCACGTGCTTTTGGTAAATTGCGTTTTAGAGGACAAAGCAGTCAGGTACAAGTGGTTTCACTTTTACAGCTAATTACATTACCTACCATCAGAATAGTTGCAGGATGGAGAATAAAAATAATGACCAGAGTGGTATTGGGGGAAAAAGGAATTAGACAAGGTAAAATTGTCAAGATGCTGGCAGAATGCAATCGAAGGAAACGTTCCTTTATGTCGCTAATCTCCTCTGCCCCTCCCGCTGGCTTTCAATTAAGAAAATTACTTTTTAGTTCAATTAACAATAATTCACGCTTAAGTGAATCAAGTTTATTACACAATCAAGGTGACAACGGAGCCAGCCTGAGACACACATGCGCAAACACACAGCCGCTCGGCCATACACACACACACACGCGAGCGCACACACACGCGTGCACGCTCTTGCTTTGAGTTGACCCTTGCATGCTGGGGCATGGGGTGAGGTGAGGGGTGTGCCATGTTGTTGTGGGACATCACAGAGAAATGTGTCACGGCATCCCGAGATGGAGGGGCCTCTCCTCGTCTGATCCCGGGCCTCGGGCGGCAGCTCGCGTCCTAGCGATTAGCTCCCGCCAGCAGCCACATTGTCATAATCGCCATCACCCTTTCACGGCAGACCCCACCTCATCGGATCAAAACAAATATTGAAATGAAGGTTTTTTGAAGCCAAAAATGTGAAAGTTACATTTAAAACACGATAAAATTATCAATCACATTTTTTTTATCCTTGATAACGAAAGGACGCATTTGGAGAATTCACAGATTTCTCTGCTGTAGCCTTCATTCATCCGCCTTTGTTCCATCCCTCCTCTTCCTCCTTGTCTCAAGCCTCCACCCCCCTCAAAAATGATTTACACTGCCACAATTATTGGGTAATCTCCACCGTCATTACTCTTAACATCTGCTCAGTCACAATCCTGCACTCGCTGACAATTATTGTATGTGCTTACACTCATGCGGATAGACAAAACCAAAGCCCCGCCCCCATAACGCTATTCTGCCTTTTACAGATCATTGCTGTACATCTACCACGTATTTCATTTGCTGCAATAAAAAAGCTCCAGAAACATCATTCTTGATGTTTTACTACCATTTCTCTGTTGTAATCTATTTCAAAAATGAAAATAAATTAGCATACCTTATATTGAAATAACAACAACATTTTTCAACATCAAAATTGTGTATACATATTACAAATTGGTATCAACATAGTATAGTAAGTGCTACGTATATATAAAATACATGTATATGATTAAATAACATAATAAATAAACAATATATAAAGGATTTATTTACCTTTGACGTGACGAGCTTGTTATGGCCATATTCCCTAGTGAGGGTAGCCTAGCCTCGGCTAGCTTAGCCTTCTTCGTATTTCTTGATTATCTCCAGCTTCGTTTCCATACCAATCATCTTCTAACTTCTCTCTTTAACATCACTAGCAATGTTGGGACCCATGGTTAACCAATTCAAGTTTGAATTAAGCACTAAGATACAATAAATACAATATTGAAAGCACTCTTATAAAAGATAGAGTCTTTATCAGCCATCTTTGTGACCCTGTGCATCGACCAATAGCAGACCAGCATCTTGTTGACCCATGACTCTGACCAATAGTAGAGCAGTATCTTAGGGAGTTGTGACGCCGACCAATAACGGACCAGCGTCGTAGTGCCGTAAGTTGTGACGCGTGTAGTGACAAATAAGTGCTTTCACTGACCACCATGTTTGAGAAGAGAATTTTTTTTTATGTTGTAAGGTGAAAAAAGAGGTGACAAAAAAAAACGTTGCGGTGCACATCATAAGGTGAAAAAAACGTAAGCCAGGGACGTCGTAAACCGGGGGTCCACTGTATTATACATAGGTTTTCAGAGCATATGCTGAAAGCAAGTGATATTAAGTGACCTCCAACAAGAGTAACCAACAAGACAAAGTCAAAGTTTAAACTCTACGCTTCACCCGATAGACAACTGCACTGACATGGCTCCAACAACAGTGATTGAGATGGATGACCTGTTTAATAGTGTTTTTGTATGCACACGGACGTGTCCACGGGCTCCCACGAGGCCGAGGGAACACGCTATGACCCTGGTTGCATTTGGCCACTGGAGGCCATGCTGGCAAAAGCTGAAAGGATGATTAAGGACGCTCGGGCCGGACGGGAAAATGTGGATTAATGAACCTCAGATAGAATTAATAGCCTTGATGTCCCGCAACACGAACGACTCTGAATGAGAATATGTCTTGGGCCTCTCTGGATTCTCAACGCTTGCTTGGATTTTCAAGGTGATGGTAAAGGAAAGCTCTTTCATCAGACTTGGTTGGTCTGTTGAATAACAAAGCTAATATGGAGATACATGTAAGATTGTTGATCAGATAGCTTGCATTGATAGTATAGTGATCCCTCACTACGTCATGCCTCGCCTATCGCGTCCTCAGTGCATCGCAGATTTTTTTTCTTCCTTTGAAAAAAAAAACGCTATATTACGAAGAGATGTGCTGTGAAGGTTCCCTGCATGTCAGATGAAACAGTTAACTTTAAATGCACATGCCATGGGCACTCCTTGAACATCGAACTACTGTATTACACATATTTAGTTAAATCATTAAACCTTACTGTATACATTAACTGTACTGTTATCTCTTCCTGTTTCCATCCCTTGACTGTAGTTTCATGGAGAGCTGCGGTTATATTATCAGCACCAAGTGACGAGTGCATGCAATTCTTTAATGAAAGAGTACCAAGAATTTTGTTCATTTCTATAGCTCTAAGGATGTGATAAGAGCATTGGAGGTCACATTTCCAATATTTATTTTCAATGCATTTGCCATTAAAATTTCAAAAGAACTTAATTAGCGGTTCAATCTAGACAGTTTGAAAAGCAAGCTGTAGCTTTCCCCCTCTGTTTTTTTCCCATTCACGCTGCCACAAAAACTGCCTATGCTCTTTGAGTTCACCTTGCGTTTGCTGGTTAATTCCATGTTCTTTCACTTCTACCCCCTGCAGTGCACACGCACACCTGGACAACTTATTAGTATGTTAAGTCAGGAAGTAGAGCGCTGGTTTCGCCCCAGGCGGTGATCACTCATTAATTCCAGATCACGTTTGCAGGTAAATGTTTACCTTAGACTGGTTAGACATTGCAGGAGCCTGAAGGCGAAGGGTCATTAAGCTCTTGCTTTCATAAACAGTTTCTATTTGTTTATAACTGTTGTAGCAGATAACAATGGCTAATTTGTATTTTTAGGACAGGACAAGTGCAAACAAGCCAAGCAACTGTTGAAGTGTGGAAGGATAAAGTCAATGAAACTGCAATATCAGATCTGACAGTATGGTGATTTCAGGCAAAAACACACACAAAACAGGATCCTCTGTGAGAGTTCATGAAAATTACTGCAGCGCATTTTGCTTTCTAAGAAAACACTAGAATGTGTTCTCATGTAAAGTTAGATGGAAACCGCTGCGAGTGAGAGTGGGAATCGAAAAAGGCCTTGAAAGAATTTACAAACCATTAACCCCCTAAATTTTACTCTTGTTAGGACCATGTCTTCAAACCCCCCAAAAAACTCTATAATTCCTCTGCATGGTTGAATGTTCATTGTTTATGTTGCTTTAACGTGAATTTTAGATTGAATTGAAGAGCTAAAAAATCTAAATTGCTATGTAGATAGAATGGATGAGTCATAAGCAGTGGAGTAACGACTAAGCAGTGGAGTAACTACCTTCATTTCACACAAATCATCCCTCCCTACATACAAGTATCCAGAAGCAGTCAAATGAATGAAAGAGAAGAGAAACTGACATAAGAGAAAATGAACGTAAATGTAGACAAAGGTAAAAGGACATCATGTTGCTGTCACAACTAATTAACTAAATATGATAGCTAGTTAGCAGTAGAATGTGTCCTCGCTGATTCAATTTCTTATATCAGTTTCTTTTTTCTTTCATCCGTTTGGCTGCTTCAGTATATTATGGAGGCTAACTAGCCAGATAGATATCTTCATGCGTGTGGACCTAAGTATAGACCACAATAGGGATAATTAATAGATAAAATCAGAGAAAATGCAGTCTAATTTGTTTGAACTGTACCAAATGTGAATAATGTCTAAACCATTGCTTTCTGCAAGGACTTTAAATAAGTTTAAGTCAATTTTTGTTTATGCTTTGACTCTTCAAAACTCAAGTTGACGCCTTATCTATATGGTCAACAGAGATAAAATGTCAGGACCTCTTTACACTCAGGTTGAGCGGTTTACTGTCATTTCCCCCTTCTCGCTACACTGTTTTTGTTCTCCCTTCTAAAGTGGGTTTGCACTACTCAAGATAACCAAAAAGAAGCGTCCCTCATTACAACTCTATGATGTTATCCTTTTTAGTGCCTGCAATTGTGGGCAAGGTTAATAGTGACCCTGTTCTAGGAGAGAAAACTCTGGGAACGTAACAGGAGAGGATGAAAGAGTAACTGAGTTAATAAGCAATGACGGAATGGAGCTCCCAGGTGGGGAGTCAACCCTGGGGGAGGTAACAGTCGCTGACAAAGCTTGTGTACGTGTCTGTGTGTCACATGATGTGTTGGCAGGTGACTTTCTTCAGGATCTCGTTTCAATAAGCACAATTATTAGTTAATGGGTCATGGGAACTTTGGAGTTTGTACCTTATCTACTTGATTTCGATCGAACCGAAAAAGGCAAACACTTCCTTGTGCTTGAACATTCAATTCCTTTGAACGATATTGCCAGCATTTCCCGGTTAGAGTTAAGTCTTTTAGAAATGTTCAACAAAACTTTGTGGTTTTGTTGTCATGGTTACAATAGCTAAATACAGACATGGGCTTTCATCTGCACGGTTATCTTTTTTGTTTGCAACAGAAAGTGAAAGTGCGTGGGCATGGATTTTTATGTTAATTGAAGCATAGGAGCAAGAAATTATTTTTGGCTTGAAATATTTTTCTGTTGCAAATGACAGATTTGAAATGGTCTTAAACTTAATTTATTTCTAAACTGACACAAGCCACCCCTATCCGCTGTTCCCAGTCAACCATGACAGAGTTGCCCTGGCATGTTTTCCGTACAGTAGTGAATGTGGTTGACCTTGCTGCTACTGTTTCTTTGTGAGAAAGTTGACCCTCCTCTTGTCCTCTTCCTGGTTGCGGTCTGAGAGCAGTTTTGTGTCATTGTGTTTATTTTTGTCATTGTGTTTAAAGTGTCCAACTAATTCATTTTTCAGTTTGAGAAGTGTAGGAAAAAGGTGGAGCTAGATAAACAAATGCAAGGTTTATAGGTCCATGGAAACATCTAATTTGGATTAAATGACTCATATCGTGACATTTTCAACTTTCCACAGTTAAATAAATGTATATAAATCACATTTGGCACGTTGGTGATTTTTAATCTCTTATGAAAATTGAGGTTTTTTTTGACACTGACATTTCTAACCAGGAAGTGAAATGTCTCATTGACTAATGCTGCACCCATTTCTTGACATTGTTTGGAAGTTGACCAGGCACAAAACATCCATCCAGCATCTTGGTCGCTGGGCACTGGAGCCTATCCCAGTAGATTAAACAAAGGAGCCAAAAACAGGCATTTTACTTAAATCAAAATAAACTCAACAGCCAATAAAGCAAAACACGTGTTAAGGGACCACACACATTAACACCTGTCAACCAATCAAATCGGTTCTCTCCGTAAACAACTAATCATAACACGAGTTCCGCCCACAGGTGAATTACGAACTAAAAACATTGATTGTCCGGCTGTGAGCTCCTAAATCCACATTTTCGCCAGTAAATTTCTCTCCTCCCCAACCCTGAAAACCTCGGAGTGGAAATGACGGTACGTTATACTGTATTTCCTTCACTTTCACCTTCCTCTCATGATTAAAGCGATCTCCCTGTCACTGTCATTTAATTCTGCTATCCCCTGTGTCTTTTTGGCCCCTCCTTTGTGACTGATCTGTCGTATCAGTTCTTTCTGTGTCTCTACAAGAAAGACCTGTCTGTACAAAGATGACAAAATAAACATGTCTGCGGAAGTGCTGGCACGGCGTCTTTTAGCCAGTTGGCTTGTGGTGCCTGAACAGGAAGAGTAAGGTTTCATTCAATGAGGGCAGGGAGAGGTGAAGAACAAGGTTAAAAATCGAATTTGGCCTCAGGCAAGAATGGGATAGCAGTGAGAGCATGATCATCCACACAGGTGCCGTAGCTGATTTTTGTCCTCATTTGGCAGTTCTAACTGAACCAGTCAGAGTGGTTCTTTTTTGGACCCTCTGGCCATTTTCTCTCGTCAGGGGAGCAATGAAAGGCACAACATTGTACACACAATTTTGTAGCAAGTACAATTAAAACTAGTTTGTTCAACAGTATTATAGATTAATTGCTATTCATGATTCATTTTGGAACATATTGAAAGTTCAATGTCATTTTTTGTTAAGTAGCTACAACTTTATTGATGATTTACAATTTGTAACTAAAATTTAATAACTAAAATGAACACATGATCGTGTTAGCTGACCATTTTATTTACTGTTATTTTACCATAGGTATCAGAAAACTGAATTTGATGCATTTTTCTTTTCAAATTGAGAGCAAATTAAATGGAACATGAATCAACTTATCAATACATGTTATTATAGTGACTCAATTGCGAACCATTGTATTTTATTTCTTTAGTCAAGGTTTATACAAATGAACATTGTCATTAGTGACACCAATTTCCAGCAGACAAGCCAGAAATAAAATTGATGATGTTTCATGACCAATCTTCTGGAGTTGCTGAGTAAAATACCTTTGGAAATTCTGTGACAAATCTTGTTCCAAAAATGAATAAATTAGATAGATGAGACAGTGCTCTGTTTTAAGCCTTTTTGTTTCATCCAAAAATGCTTTGAGCTGGTTAGGGGTTACAAACTACTGTTTTAGCAACACATGCTAGGTCCCAGGCTTATAACATTTGGTGCTACATGTTTGTATCCAGTGTAAACTGATCATGCATGGGCTGATAACCGCAATGGCAATGCTCTATATCATGATTTGAAAGTCAAGGTTATTTAAAACTGTCTTAATGTGACAAAACCGGTAATTTTTTTTCACTCCGCGCCATCTTCTTTAATGGGCAATTTGTGGCCTGCAATGGAAGCCTCCTCTTAATGTGACTCATGCTCTTTGGATGCCGCAGCCAATCACATCCACTTCCTGGTTTGTCGTCATCGGTACCACTGTAAGTTAGCTACTGCGGCTAACATGCTTATGCTACTTTTACGGATATTGCTCAAGGTAGGTCCATCGAGTGTGAGTCAAGAAAGCGAACTCTGGTTGACATGAAATTACAGAATCCATATTTAATACACGTTTCTAATATTTTTTCAAAATATCGTGCATTCATAATTATTTTCTTATATTATTGTGGTAACTGTTTGCTATTATAACAAGTGCCGTATTATACTCGAGAAAAAATGCTAATAACAAAAAAAAGTATGTATTTTAGAGCTGTAATTTCCTTACCGTGATACTGCCATACCGTGATACTTTTGCTCGAGGTTTTCATACCGTCAAATTCTGACACCGTCCTATGCCTAGAACACATTACGCACGCTCGCACCCAAAATCGTAGCTCACCACGGACAAGTTGTACAAACTAAAACGAAGGCCCAACTTCTTTTTCAAAAGAATGAGCTACCAGTGTGTTTTGTTTGTGACTGACATATGCTCACTGTGTGTGAGAGAAGAACTGAGATCAACACTCTGCGCATAGGGAGAGGTGCAGCTGCTCGATAGCATTGCTTAGTTGCCGCGTGTGAAGTCAGCGAAAGTGTGTGCGCGCTCGCGCAAGGAGAAGCGATTGACTTCACGCAGGCGTAGCGGCAATGTGGCAAGTCGAGTGTCACCCTGGCGAAGGAGGACGGAGGAATCCGCAACATTTGGTTATGTCACATTCCCACCACATTTCATTTTAATCACCTCTTTGATGCCAAAATGCCGAGAATGACAGCTCAAGCTTTGTTTACAGAAACTGACCAACGTGTCGCTTTTTAATATTTGGACAGCGGATGAGCAACTCTTAAAAGAACACTTGAATATTCAGATGCCCTCCCACACGTGTCGTGCACACTTTCAGTCCCACACGCGGTTCTATGCCACTGGCAAGCACGTTATTCCCACCAGCTGTCTGAATGAATAAAACCCGGGCTTGTTGTTAAGTCCGGGGCTTAAAAGCGCTGCCAAAATGAAAGCTGGGCAGGAATAACGGCATTAATTCTGTGATTTGAGCCTCCGCTCCGACTCAGCATTTAAAAGTGCTTAAAAGTAGCAGCTGGTGTCAACAAGGTAATAAAAGCGAGACTCGAGGGATGACTCTGCCTGACTGCGGAGAGGTGGCGATACCACGGTGCCAGGAAAGCAGAGGGGCAGTTAGAGCAGTGTGAGATGGGAGTTGTAGTCTGTACGGGGCCGGAGGACTACATCTGGCTTCGGTCACACCCCGGATATAAAAATTTTGCTGCCGGGATTTCTGACGCTTAACTGCTCTTCAAATTTTCATGACGTCTTCTTAAAATGGCAGTAGAAGTCGGAAGTTCAATTTCACAAACATTCTTCTTTAAACTTTAATGGGAGACTTTATTTATGAATCTGTTTAAAGCAATGACATATTTAGATTTTAATTGTATTTAACCCTTGTGCACACACTATACAGGTTGCATTTTTTCCCCCTAATTTTGTAAATGCGTTTAAGGACATAATAATTCAAGTTATTTATGATTTTTTTTTTCCTTCCAACCACTCAAATTGGTAAGTCGCATCATTTCTATCCGTACATTTGTAGGTTCAATCTATTAATACCCACAAAAATTGAAAAATAGAATGGCCATTAACTATAAATAGCCATTAACTGGTCTCTACGGCCACCTACTGTCTTGAGGTGAAACACAGGTCAACATAGAATTTTCTGTTTGCTGCACTCTGTTTTACAGCCACTCAACGGAATGTTGCAATAATCGCAGGAAAAGCAATGTCATAAATCCTATTAAAATGCATTTCAAAAGTTTGTCATTATAATGGTTTTATATGGGCCAAAATTTGGACAATGATTATCTTTGTACACAAAATCTCACAGGTCCAGCTGCAGTCATATAGAAATGTCAGAAACGTTGCATTTTGAAATTTGACATGTTTTAATCATCTGCCGGAAATTTCAGCTCCCGAGTGTTTTTTTTTCCCCATTGATCCTTTTATGATACCACAAAAAAAATCAAAGGAATTTCCATAATTTGTAACAAAATAAGTCAAAGCAATTTTTTAAGTATTTTACTGTCTATCCATTCATTCCAAAACAAGACATTTTTATTCAAATTGACAAGGCAGCTGCATACATTTTTGAAATCATTTGTTTAATTTTTTTAGTTGTTAACACGTCACAAAATTAGCTAAAATATGAATCATTGCTTTCGGAAGGAAATGTTTCTAAATGTCAAAACATTGTTAAATTACTTTCATAATTTGAGAATCTTTTCTGTTGAGGGACTGACATTCTGAGGGTTTCAACTATTTTATGTCTTTTGCAGCTCTAAACAAAATATGAACATTTTACAAATGGCTAAATAAGTGAAGTACATGATCCCTTTAAATATCTGGATTAAAATATGGTAGTATATAAATGCTACTTGGCAGTTCTACCTTGTTTTTAAATCAATTTTCTGCATTAATTCTTAGGCAAAGTAAGAAACATGATCAATTATTTTGGGAACTATTTTCATGATGCATTTCTGGAGATATTTGGAAATTATTACTTGACGTAAAACTTTTCACACTTACTTCAAGGATAACTGCCACAAGTTCTGAGGTTTAGGAACATTTTTAGATCCAATTGCCCACAAAATTGTCTCACTGCAAGTGAAACACAATGACAGGAAAGTTGTCGATTGCCTTGGTGCATCCATGTCAGTATCGTTTTGTTTTTGTTTTTTTTTATGTATTATTTTTCCTCTCTCAGCTGGCCGTTCCAGAAGTTGGAGGACAGCGGTTTATGCTTTAATATGAGACAGCAAGTCCCCAAAGCTCAGCATCATCTTTCTGCCAAGTCATTCCTTTCCCCCCTGCCCTTGTTCTCTCTCCTCTCTGACGGCATGGTGATCATCTGAAAACGTAAAGGAGTCTGCTGGACCCTTGCCACCGAGTGCATTATGATCCACCGCCTCTCTTCCACCCATGAACTTGTCCTTCATGATGCGGCTTGTAAATGCTCCGCCACTCGCGCTCCTCAACTCTTGAATCTGCCGGAAATCATCGGTGCCCATCCTCACCATCAGCAGGGAATTGAACATAGAATATCTCCTTTATAAACTACTGTAGGTAATCACTTCCCACCAAATAAGTGTGTTTAATTGACTGCGTAATTAAGGATTTGGCTTATCCCAACTCGACAACTCTGACAAAATATCAGAAAGCCGTGTTTTAGAAAGTGGGCTGATTATCTCGGCTTGATATGAAGCAGAAAAAAACTATTGGCTGGCTTTTTCTTCCCTCTTATTTTGTGTGTAGCGCTTGGCGACAATAGAGGGGAGCCAGAATTTCATGTTGTCTTCTTGCATTCCTTTCTATTCATAGCTTGGATGTAAACATTCTCGGTCAGCCAATCGCTGTGAGCCATAACACTGTACTAAACATTTTGAGAAAATGAAATATGTTTAATTAGATTTCATTGCAAAATTCCACCGCTTGGTCAAGTGGAATATATGTGAGGCAATTAAGCACAAAAATTAATTACTTATGTAATTAAGAGCTAAAATAACTGATTCCTCTTTCTTTCCTATAGTATTATTATTACTTTATCTTGTTTTGCAATCAAGCAATTGGTTACTTTTATTCCTTTAGTAAATATTTTAGTACCTGAAGTAATCAAATAGTAACCTTGAAGCAATTGATTACCTCAGCACTATAGCACGTCAATTAACCACTTCAATACTTGATTGATTTAAGTAATGCATTCAGTACTTAATTATCTGGATGAATCAGTTACTAATTACTGAATTACCTTAAGTAATAGAATACTCTAATACGTTTCTCATTCAGGACTTAAATTAATAACTTCAGGATAAATAACTATATTAGTTTCATCATTATTATTACTATTTCTTTGTCGTTACTTTAACTTATTTTGCCATGAGTATTTTAGTACCGCAAGTAATCAGTCGATTGCCTTCATTAATTTAGTACCTAAAGTTCTTTAGTCCCTAAAGTAATCAAATAGTGACCCTGATGTAATTGGTTACCTCAGAACCATATTACTTACATTAATGACTTAAGTTCTGATTACTTAGAGTAATCAGTTACTATATTGATTAGTCATGAGTCGATTTATACTCGAGTTTTTCACCCCAATCCCAGGAAAATCAAGAGTCGACCTCTACTCGAAAACATAGGATAAGTATAGACACATTTCTGAAAACGACTCCATGGATTCCGTATCCCTTTCAGTAAAACGTTTGGAGTACCTGACACAGATTTAGTTTCTGTATAAAAAATGCGTACCCGGTCGCCAGACTGTTTCATGAAATCTACACAGAGCTGTCAGTCAAAGTGTAGGAACGGTACAAGGTGTCCTGAAGGTTAATGGCTCAGGAAAGGCTGAGCGATTTAAACACCATATGGATAGGCTCATCATCTACAAGCTGTTCAAGGTTGAACCCAGCCGCAACACTGTAGGATTGCGATAATAGCCTCCTTCACCCAAATGCTGTTAAGCTACCAATCTCTTGTCAGCTGCAGAGGAACTGATTAGGACCAAGACCTAATGCCTATCGAGCAACTTTCTCCCTCTCGTGGCTCAATCTTTGACTAATTCAGCCTCTTTTGTCAGCCTGTCAGGTGCACGGCGCCGGGGCATTGATAATGCATCTCCTCACCCTCGCGCCGCACTTTTCTTCTTTTCCTCCTCCTTCCAAATCCTCCTCCACCATTTTACTCCCTAGACTTACACATCCGTCGGAGAGAGCGGCTCGTCCTCGCCGCCATCTGTTTCCGAGCAGCCTGTGAGCAGCGCTGAAATATGTAAGGCCTAATTAATTCAACCAAATTGTTTTAGAATAGATTAATACAATAATGGCAGCGCATGAAAGGTTATTTCAAGTACACCACTCAGCTAATCTCATCAAAGAGTATACGTTGCTGCTCTGCGCTCGAAAAACACACCTTTATCTCGATATGCACTCACGCTTTGCTGTATCGGTCGCCCGATACTACTAAATGCAATATTTCCAATAACGGACACTCGGGCTGGAAGGTGACGCTCACTGGCTGCTACTGCACACGTAGTCTAAATATGTGCATAAAACTGGATAACCCACTATTAATTTTGGGCCAAACGTGGATATAAGTCAAATACTTCCAAGATTGCTCTGTGCAAAGAGCTGATATACGCTTTTAATCTGAGCCTGTTGTCATCAAAATATAGCAGTAGATTATGCACAGTGTTGCAGTTATTGCGGCTTCATTTGATGGCAGATTTTCATTTATGACAATCCTTTTTTACCTAGTTTACCTTGCCCTTTTTGGGTAATAGCTACACAAAAATGGTATATTGGAACTAATTGCACAACTATAGCTAAAGAGCTTCCTTGTATGTGTTGTAGAAGTTGCAAATGATGCCCTTTTCTCAGTCATTTTAAGCCGTAAACATGGGCGGAAGTAGAAAATGTGAACCCGTCTCATGCAAACAGAATATTTTATGAATTATTTATGCAGTATTGCCAGGTCTAGACAGGCTGCTCTTGACCTCCGCTCAGTCGACACCAGCATGTGTGCATGTTTGTCTCAAAACAAAATTATGCCATAACTGTCACCACGGAACACATTTTTTATGGATATAGGTAATCGAGGATTTCTTCAAGGACAGTTTGATCTCAAATTAAAAAAAAAAAAAATCAATTAAATACATTCATATTGAAAGCTTTTTTTTAAAAATCTTAATTCAAATTTTATTGTCTGACTAATTACTTATGCATCGGGCTTCTTTTGCTTGAGTTGTTGGGTTTGGAAAACAAAGGACAATCACACAGCGAACACTGATTGGCTGTTACTGTGTTTGGCTTAACCTGGTAGGCACCTGTTGTGGGTGGCCGGGCACGTTCAGGAGCAGAAGGAAGACATGAAAATGGAAGAGCATGTGAGAGTTGTCAGTCTGATTAATGGTCAATTTAACTTTAAAAAAAATAGCACCTTTGCTATTAAAGCTCAAGTTCGGCCTACCACATCAATGCTAAGCATCCAACCACGACTGCAGCCATAGTTAAAACCATGGTAACGACGACGATGCTGTGAGCCATAGCTAAGCTCTTCGCCCAACTAAACTCAAGAACATCTATCGCTTAAATAAGAGGGAAGGACAGGATGGAAATGTTTCATTTTAAAGGTCATTTCTGCTTATTTGAAGACTGACAACAGAAAACAGCTTCATGGTAAAAACTAAAAGTTTGCAATCAGAATATGAGACTAGTCTAAAGTAGGTAAATGGTTTCAGTTGCTGTTAAATTCTGTTAAGGAAAATAAATGACCCAAGACACTTTTTGTTGTTGTTTATTAATATTTTAATCTGCTCCAATAACAACAACAGTGTATTAAAAAAAAGAGATTTTTTTTCCCCTCGTTTTCAGGTGAAACTAATATAGATTAATTAGAAGATTTCATTTAGATTATTTTGAGTAATTGCCAACAGATCTTAATTAATCTCTTTATTTTAAAAATCTCTTGATTAGTTATCCGTTTTCTCCAATGTTTGATCCTGGTTGCCATTATAGCTGGTTTTCTCAAACCAATTAATGTTAAATTATGAAAAATGCATGGATATTTTATCGATTCACTTTAAGAGAATAGGTGGTTCTCAGCGGAAGCATTTACTCCACCGTGCTCTCGATGTTTTTACCCCGTTCCGCACACAATCCATCATTGCAAGCCTTGCTCAAAGTATCTGTACGGCGTTGAGGTCGAAGCTTTTCAAGCAAGCAGCTGGATTACTTTTAAATGGCTTCCCCGATCCTGCCAACCCTTCTGGCTCGTGCCTTTTAGAAGATGAATCTGCGATAATTGTTCGTCTTCGTCGCGTTTAGTAGAACAGCTGGTGACGCTTTAAATCCTGTGACCTCTAGGAACACAACAATAGTTACTTTCAGGCATTTTCAATTATGGCAACAAATTAATTATTATGGAATCTTCAAGTACTTTGTATGCATACTGAGAGAGGCAATGCTTTGTTGATGATTATTTTTATGTTATTGTATACTGATCCCTGAAGGAGAAATCTGACCCTGTGGGTGACAAATGGCTTCTCATTTGCTACGCATCATATAGTGAATCTCTCTGTTTTGTTCCCAAAAGTCTGCCAGCACTAAACTTTTTGGATGCAGCGGCACCTCGAAATTCGAACACTGCGAGCGTAGTACAAATCTGAGCATATTTAAGCTTGTCCGATGACACCTTCAGCATGTTTTCATGGAGTTGACCAGAGGGGGATCCGTTTAGAATTTTTGGTTTTTCAGTTGTTCAATGGTTTTTCAAAACATTTTCAGTTTTGTAATGAATTTATAAGGCATAAAGTGTACTATTTTCCACTTGCTACATCCTTGATGTTGATAACACCTCTTGATGATTATTGTGCTTTTATTTACAGGAGATAACTCAAAGGTATATGTGAAAAAGCCTTTTAAATTCCATTGTAAATTAAAATACAGCAGAATTCTCTGCCTCACTTGTATGTTATCTGATAAATAGTAGGCTACATTTGTATGGTAATGTTTGAGAGCTAACATGCTAGTTACTATTAAAGAGCTAATCGTTAATTTGATGCTAGTATTGCTTATCTTAAAATCTAAGTGCAAGTAAGCATCTTTCAAACAAACATCTCTTGGATAAAATAATAAAATTAAGGAACCCCATTAATTTATGCTGGCTTGCATATGTTCACAGAATATTTAAATGATGTTCATGCTATGTTTAGCTAAGGACACGGTGCTTGTCGCGCTTGCGTTGCTTGCTTGCAAGGCGCCAAACACAAGGTCCCATATGTGTTTCACAATTAAATATAACTTTATACTTAGAAAATAAAGAAGCTCCGTAATCCTAGAAACATGACATAAACAGTATATGTCTCTTCAGGACCTAGAATATGTACAATTATTGTAAACAAAACAACTACTTGGTTATTGTTCTAAAATCTGTACTAAGCACTGTATTGGGGTGGCCAGCAAATTCATTGAGGTGATGACTAGTTCATTTCCATGAGCAAGACAAAAATGAGCTCGTGTAAAGTATACTATAATTCCTATATGTGTATTTTGTTGAGAATCTATTGTGGACTTGTGAAGACACCTGGGAACTGCGTTCAAATTGTTAAGAAAAACAAGGACAAAACATCCCCGTTAAGAGTTGGTGTCCCATTTCCATGACATCATATTCCCATTTGAGTGAGGGTGTGCCATCAGTCACCTGAAAAAAAACACTCCGTTGGGAATGACACAGACAGGGAGAAGTCACAGGGTTGCTGTTCATTTAGATTAATACCAGCTTCCTTTCCTCCCGAGAGAAGCAAACTAACATCCATTCCTTAACTCTCAGAGATGACTCCTATGGACCGCCGTGGTTCATTAATGCGAGTATAATAGCTCAACCACTTGCAATTAGTAATGTGTTTAAGACAGACACACATACACATCAGAGTGCAGGCTACACACTTACACCTATGCACACGCTCTGACACGCACAGTCACAAAGTGTCGGGTGCATTTTTTAAGAGGAGGAATATGATAATGAACTTGGCTTGATAGAGTAATTAACTGGGCTAAATGGAAATCCCATGAGGTTCAGTGATAGTTAGCAGATGTTCTCTGAAATACATTAAAGACCAGACGTCTTCTGAACGTAGAGCAAGTGAGGGGCAAAAAAAAAAAAAAAAGCAGAAAGGATTTCAGCACATTGGAGGAAGTAAGTTTTCCTAATTGGAAGTGAATGCGCCATATCTTTTAGACTCTCTTAGGGGGGCATCAGCTGACCAGTCAGGTACCTTATAAATTGAGTTCAACTTTGAGCGATTTTTGTATGCAAATTGATTTTTATGAGTGTGAGAAATTTCTGCTGACATGGTTTGTTGACTTTGATTTAATAGGCTATATATATCTATAGAATGAAATTCTTACATTGTGATTCACCCAGCCCTTCTAAAGCACATAATGTTCACAAAGTTGTGTACTTAATCTTTAACTGGGATTTTTATTTATTTATCTATTTATGTTTTTAAGAGTCCAGACATTCACTCCTTGGTACTTATTGTACATATTAAAAAAAAACAAACAAAAAAAAAATCAGGTGTTAGGCTCAAGGAAGGTCTAAAAATGGCTGGTATTAAACGATTTAAGTTGACCAGTTAACTTTAATTTTTCTTTTTTTTTACATCACATTTAAGGGTAAATATTAGATTTGATTTGAAAATAGATTTACCCACATTCATCCCTTTTTCTCTGGGTCTTTATTTTGAGAAGTAAAAAATAACGTTAATAGTAAATCAGAGAGTATTCGCTGCCGAGATGCTGATATTCTGTTGATATTATTAATCATCAAAAAACACTCATCGATTATTTGAGCAGCGATTTGTTTTTATCAATCATTGCGCCCCTATACTGTACTAAACCTAATATTTGGGAATTGTACCGCATGGCTCGTTTTTATTTCCATGTTAAGTATTTGTGTTCTTTTCCATATATTGTTAGTGGCAAGCACCGGAGGCAATAGTTGAACACAATATTGTATACTGTAGCAAACTAGCTTGCTGTGTCACACTGAGAAGAGCCATCTGCTTCCCTGTCTGAACTTTTGAACAAAGACAGCAGGCTGTCAAAGTTTCTATCCAATGCACAACATTGGAGAATAAAAACCTGAACCACAAGTGGACAAATGTACACATACATGCAAAATTGAAATGGAAAGCCAGTTTTGGATTTGAACTGTGTTGACATGTCTCATAGAAGGGAAATGTTTTCAATATTAAACTTATTCATTTCTTGTAGGTTGAAGGAATTAAACTACATACTGTATTTACTTTCTGTGTCTTCTGCCTCCTTCATAAAGGTCAAACCTGCCCTAGACTCCGTAAAGGAGCTTAATAAAAAATAATACATCAGTAATGCCACTAGCCCAAAAAAATTGTTTTTCAAGGTATTAATTGTACATGAGACAAAATGTAGTTTGCAAATTATTTATAGACATAATATTAACATCTCACTGCTAAAAAAAATAAAAAATAAAGGTACTTTCAGTTAGGTATGTATGAATGTTAAGTTTATGTTAAAACTGATTTTAAATTACCGTATTTTCCGCACTATAAGGCACACCTAAAAGCCATCATTTTTTGAAAAAGCTGATGGTGCGCATTAAATCAGGTGCGCATTATATATGGATCAATATTGAGATTGGGATTCGTAGATGGGGAATGAAGTGATAAAGTAAGCTTTACCTGTTTCTTTTGTGTGTTTACAGTTGAACAAGGTTGGTCGTATTGAGTTTAGAGTTATTATTTGCGTTATTGTTATTACTTTGAGTATTACTATATATAATATATATACTATATTTAATATATATAATATATTTTAAAATATGTCATTAATTGAGTGTGCGTTTTATAATCCAGTGCGCCTTATAGTGCGGAAAATACGCTATTTATTTTTGTCTGAATATTTTCCACAGTTTTTTAATACTTCAAAACTTTGAATAAATGTTTGTCGGGGTTAGATTCTATTTTTTTGCCTTCAATCATCAGACATGCTCGTCATTCATTAGCATATGAGTTTGAACTTCGGCCAAGCTCACCTTAAAATGTACTCAACATCCCATTAACTTTGCCCATCCCATCTCTTTCATCATTTTTTTTCTTTTTTCTCAACTCCTGCAGGCACATCCGCCCTTACACGTATCTGCGCAGAGGAATTGCACAGAAAAACCTTTTAGCCGGCCCTTAGTTTGACATGCCTCATGTGTTGCACGAGTACACTTGGATCCTCCACTGAGCTAATCTGTTTACATTAAGTTTGAAGAACGCTTGAGCATGAACTCTGTAATGAGTGGACGGCTGGTATCGGCCCACAAGACAAAGATGCAGGCTTTCGTTGTGACACACAATGAATGATTGTCCTGATACAGTTCATGTTCATAACATGGAGATATATTGCTGACATCTTGACATTTGCTATTTATAACACCTCAGATGGGAACCAGACGAAATCAATTACAGCTGCAAAATACAAAGCAAACTTGTATTGCTAGTGGTTAACTGTTTACATAATAATGTTCCAAACAATCCAAAGAAATAGCAGAATAACAAGAACTCACAATGTTCTGAAAACGAGAGACGATTGCTGTTGTGTAAAGTAATGATGTACAGAATAAAAAATATAATTCATTTGACATTACTCTTGAAATTGACTCATTTTGTGTTTTTTCTGTATATTATTTTGAAAGAAGCGTAATAAAGAATAAAAGAAAAAGTTCCTAATTCGTCTGTCCTAAGAAATGATTAGGATCACTACCAGTATCTTAGACATCAATAGCCATCAGTGGCAGTGAATGAGTTTGAATGAAACAAAAAGTATGTCAAAAGTGTATTCTTATTGTATTTTGTGGTTCCGTTAGCTTTTACTTGTTTAGCTAAATTATTCGCCTATATTTTAAGAGAAACCATGGCAATTTTATTTTGTAGCTCTGCTAGCTTCCAGTGATTTGTAGTCATGGTCCATTATGCTAATGTATTATTGACAAAATCTGTTAAGTTTGTCGGTTCGTCTTTGTTGCTCAGTTATGATTTCACATTCCGGTCAAATATTGCAGCTTCAAGACTAGGCACCCTGTGATGAAAACACAAACCAGACTAGGGTTGACTGACTCTCCACCTTTCACTGAACACAAGGGTCAACTGAGTTAAGCACTTCTGTCAATCAGTGCATGCTGGTTAACCATTACAATATTCAATTAATCATTCACTCGGCCTGTATTGAAATTTAATGATACATTCATTACCTTTTCCCCTGTTCTTGTCCTTGTGTCACAGGTGAAGGTTTGTTGGCTGCATGTTTATGAACCTTGAGAGTGTTGGCCGGCAGTAAAGGTGATCTTAAATCAACTGTACCATCCTAAAAATGACAACCGTAGATTTTTTTTCGTACATTTTCAGGTGTAAATCCCAAGTAGCTCAAATGATCATTCCTCATGTAAATGAATGGGCATACAATTAGTAATCGGTTCCAACCCTGAAGCGCCACAAGTTAAGGCTAGCAAATCCTACAAAACAGAGAACTTTAGCCAAAAACCTCTAAAAAAAATCCAATTTTTAGCTACGTCAAACGTTATCTAAAGCACTTTACTAAGCAGCTACTGTAATTTTTTTTTTTTTAAATATTGTAGTTTATTGACATCAGCTAACACCAAATTATGGGTTTTATATCATATAATGCTTATTAGTCAACTAAAAGATGCATATTGCTGTTATGTTACGGCACATTTGAAACGAAGAGGAAAATTCTGATTCAGTGCTCTGTTTTCAACATTCAGTTAACTACTGAATTAAATGCCTAAGGTATATGTATTGTAACATCCATTAAACTGACGTCTCCTTACTCGAAAGTAGCCTTTGTAAATCAAGGTACAACTTTTCAAATAAGCTCCTTTCATTCTGAAGAAAAATGTCTGGCAGTTGTGCAGTTAGTCACTCTACTTTACGGAAATTGGCAGTTTTATTAGTGTCGTGTATCTGTGGTAGATTAGTTCTAATCAGATTTTTGTTTTAAATGCATTTTCCTAGCACTTTAGCCGCAAGCAAATCTGTGCTGATGGTTTTAGCCCCGAACTCCAACAAGCCAAAGTGTCTAATGGAGTCATCAGGCCTCTCAGATAATCATCTTTTTTTTTTTAATCTGGCTATTTTACTGTTACTCTCTCTCTCGCTCTCTCTCTCTCTCGCTCTCTCTCTCTCTCTCCCTCTCTCTCTCACATTTCCCTCAGATTTCCAGCTACAAGGAGCAAAGAAGCGTCGGGAGATGTTTAATTAAGACAACAGATCAATTAACAGCTCAATTAGCCTGGCTAATTAAGGGCTCAGTTGGAACCGAGCCTCCCTTGCTCTCCTCTCTGCTCTCCGCGTCTTTCAATGTCTCTCGTCCACTCGCTTTCCTGCACATTCACCACCAAAAGCCTGCCCCCTCTCCCTTACTCTAGCGCGAGACATGGTTGTCACTAAATCTCGCTGTAGACCAAATTATAATCCTACTTAATCATCAGTGCAGATTTGGCTGGAAATTGCTTTGAAGCGAAAAATAGTGGAGGGAATTCTGACTCCCGTATTTCAATTCTGATCACTCGTCATTTAAGGTCTAATTGATGTTGCAGCAGCCTGGAGGCACCATAGCATACATAACATCAGATATTCCACTTTTTTTTGTGTTTCTGTTGAGGATTTCTTCACAGCAACACCGTGACCAAGTGGTGACAATGGTTGCCTCTAGTGATGACAATTTTGGCTCTTCAAAGAGAGCCTTTGAATCATCGCTCAACAAATAGAGACGTTCAAAATACCTCCAATAGACACTTGGATTTATGATACGTAGCACTTCATGTCAAAATGCAAGCGTTTAAATGATGGGAGATATATCATCTTCTAAAATGTTGTAGGTAATTTCATAATATGGAAAAGTTAAAAAAAATCAACATTCACTAGCTTATTATTCTCTTTAACATAAGTTAATATAAACATGCAGAAGACTTGGCACACATTGGCTTGTGTGTGTGTCGAGATGCACCTTTTTATATATGTTGCCATGGTGATACTACATTACCTTCTTGATTATGACATAAAACAGTGGTTTTATTGTTTGAAGCCTAGCCTGTAGATAATGACTATATTTCACAGTGTAAGTTCTATGACGCTGGTAGCACTTTTGTGTCATTGAAATCATGAGGGTTCATTGCAGTTTACGCATTGTCACCTACATTGAGCTTCACGATTTTACCGAGCAAGTTTCCATGTGTGAATAAAGACACATTTTCAGTCTGTATAATGAATTGAAATTGCATCTGTGAGAATGCAACCTCTGGGAACAGTACTCACCCAAGTAATTATGTAGTAATGATTGTTATTAATTGCTCATGGATGAGGCACAAGATGGTCGCGACCTGTGTATTCTTTTGTTTTGTTTTTTTTGGTTATTTTCCTGACATGCCAATTTCACTGTTTCTATCACACCCATATGTCATCTGTGTTTTGAGAGCGTGGCTGTGTATGTGCGTCAACAAGAGTTCAGGTGCTCGGATGTCCCATAAATCTCAAACAGAGTAGACCGGTCTGGAGCTCTGTTGCCCATTTACTGTCTTCTCTTATTAGCACGCAGGAACAGGAGTCGGCTCAGGCCACATATACTTGCGCACACAAACACGAAAAAAAAAAAAACACATACTCAAGCACACGCATATAAAAGGTCTTGCTGGGATAATCAGTTTCTATAGGAGGAGGAGGTCACTGGTTAATGCACACACATGTATGGCCACAATGGGACACACTGTGAAGGTCTTGTGACAGGATGAATGACAGTGGGCCGGCTGTTGCCTCATGACTTCCCCTCGCTGTCTTTCTCCACGCACACACACATGAACATTTTTCTACGTTTCAATGTTAAATTGTGTCCCAGCAGCTGTTTGCTTCGACTGCAGCCTCCCTCCGTCTGCCGTGTGATCTGATCCGACAATGACGTCCAGTAAGCCGTTGACTCTCCTCTTTCCTGTTCGCTTCCTCTTCCTCTCCATGCGCCAACCTGCCATCAAAGTGTCACACCTCATGCTTCGGCCATGCACTTGTGATACCAACTTATTACTGAAATAGAAATGGATAGACAGAGTTCAAACGCGGCCTGGTGTAATTTTCATCCCTCTGTCCAAAAGAAATGCTGGACTTTTTTTTTTTCTTCCCTGAATTCCCACTTACACAAATGTAAAGCCTATATGAGCAACAATTATTAGTGCGCCACATGACTGTAAAACACTACTGGAATTCCATTAGAGGGCAATCAAAATCAATCTTACTTCATTGAATAATACCGCATATGCACATGAATGCCTCGGTATGCTCTCTCTGCTGTGTCTGTTGCTCCCAACTCCTGAAACAAACAACGCTACGTTTTATTCTTTCATTTTTTCTTACATTCAAATAACAATTCAAGGAACTGTCAAATGATTTAATCACGCTGCCATTGACATTGACATACGACACCTGTTGGCAGTTTACTGAAAGCTCGGGCTTCGTTAAAGCTGCGTTTAGCATATATTTACGTCTAGCTAGCAGCGCTTGAATGCTCATTATGAGCTGGCGTGTGAGACATAAATGACTCTTCAAACTTTGATGCTAACAGCCTGACACGCTTGTTGTTTTTCAACCAACCAGGCTTTTTCAAATGCATAGTTTTAGCCAGCAAATTCATCGCATAGAACAACATTTTTGGGATGTTTTTTTTTTCTTTTTTTCTGAAATCTAATGTTTCTACAGAGGACAGTAGAAAAAAGAAAAAAAAACGTTGACCATCAAAAAAAATATAAAAGTTTGCCATTCATAATTAAGTAGAAATGTATTATTTGGTCTTCTGTGTTCATATATATATTTATTATTTGCCAACCAAAAATAATGAATGTAATCCAAATATTCATCATACGATTCACATTTTCTGCAGGACAACTGAGTAAAAAAAAATTCTCCAACGCTGCAGCCCTAATTTTATATGCCGTCGACACTCGCATGATGTAAAGATGTTCTCAGGACGGAGGATGAGAGCTGCTCTTTGTGTCTGTCAATGTCGTGATCGGTTGGGTCCTTGGTGTGAGTCTTTTGACTTTTGTTTGATCACAAAGGATATCTTTCACTATTTATGTTTGAGTTGCTAATCATTTTCCATCCAGGTCTAGTTCTCAAGTCAAGTTTTCTTGGCCAAGTTTTTTCTTAGATTTTGTACATCCTCCCGAGACCCCCGTAGTGAACATTTGTTTGCGGCCCATTCTTTTTGACTCATTTGTGTTCTGGTGTGTTCAGCAGAGGACATAATGGCCTTTCCAATGATGTGTCACATGTTTGAGTGTAATCTAATTAACTTTGATGTCTTGCTGAAACAAAATGGACACAACAGAAGACACAAATAAATGGAGGATCTAAAGACTTCTTCACTTCTGTTTCATCTCTTCTTCTAGAGGAATGCATTATTCATAACTAATGAGCAATTTTTCCAGTCAGTGTGTCCAGTTGGACTGAATAAAATGATGATTAAAGGTTGCCTTCACCAGAAATGGGCCACCTATTAAGACGGAGGAGCTACCCTGCAAAATCGGTAAATAATTAATCACATTTTATATTTTTTCCTCATTCTTTCTTTTTCAATATATATGAATATTGACGGCAGAAACATAGCGGGGCCGAGCAGCCAGCCAGAAGAAGATTCCAGTAGTGCTCAATTGGCCTTAAGCCATTCTTCTGGCCTGCTGCTCTTTGAATAATGCATGCTCTTTTTAATGAAGACCCTTTTCTGTTGTCTTTTTTCTACTTCTTCAGGATCTAGGGTGAAATTAGCATTCCCTGCCTTTTTGCATTTTAATGAGGCTTTGGCTAAGAACGCCGGGTCATGCTTATTGTTGCCAATCTTAGTCTAAAGGTAAGATAAGACCGAGCTTCAAAAAGAGTACAACCATCAAAGTGCTTTTCTTTTTGCAAATGCCATGCGGCTTTGTCTTGGGACACTTTTACACAGCCGTGATAGCAGTTAAATGTTGAAGGTTTTACCTCAGAGAAGTGTGGGATTAAAACAAGGTCAAAACCAGATTTAAACAAAAAAAAGTACCTTTTCACTTTTGATACAAGGACCACCTCTAAGTCGCTGCTGCATTTAGTCGTACTTGCATGTGAACATTTTCACACGTGGCTTTGAAGTCATAGCCTTGCAGTCATTTCAGGACTTTTTTTTTGGGGGGGGGGTGCTCAAGAACTACTGGTGTCGGTAGTGTTTGAGCTTGTCCTTGATTGAAATAAGACGGCATTCCTCAATTGTGGGACAATCAACTGATTCCTAATCCTGCTCTACACTCTTTTCATTGTCTAACAAATACCTTGTGAAGCTCCAAGCTTGGCAAAAGCAGACTCTCTCCAACCCAAAGAGGGCAGAAAGACCTATGTATAGGCCTCTTACATAATTAGATCTTTTTTTTCTCACCGTGTGAATCAAACATTTATAAACTAAGGGGCTTAATAGTTCATCAACGGAGAAATATGGCTTATGGAGACCATTGAGCTGTCCTTTTGAAACCATACACAGTAGTTGGTGTTTAAGCAAACATGGATGCAGTAAAGGATAAACTCTACATGGTTTGATGCGAGTGTGACAGGATGGAGTGGCCCACGAATAATGGAGGCATCAGAAGCAGACTGTGTGGAAATTAATTTGTGACTCATAAAATGCTAATTTCTCTGGATCTTTTGTTTGCAGGACTTTCTTTAAAATGAAAATGACACATTGCATTATCCGTGCAATTCATTTTTCGAGAGATAGTCCATTGTTTGTTCGATTTTAGTCTTATAAAACGCCGCTGATTTGATTTTCACAATACAAATGAAGCATGTCTTTACTGACACATTTATCCGAGAGAGAACACTGAGAACGTCTGACAAATTACGCTTGGCTCTGATTGCAATTCCTTTGAATGCCGTCGCCTGCATACTTAACCTATGCATTAACTTCCCAGCTGATTGGAGACGGCAGGTGGACATCAGCGCGGCGAGTTGTGTGAGGATTGATCTGAAGTTTGATGGGATGGCAGAAACAGGAAAATGGAATATTTGGCAGTCTCGACCGTATCTGTCAACTCGCACAACTTCTGTTCCGTGTACTGGGTTGAGAGAGACTCTCATTTTCCCGTTTGGCTCAGGAGAGAATTTGGCAGTGGAACAGAATAAGAAGCAAAGGTACAAGATGCTACCTCTGTGGGACTGTGTTACCTGCAGACTCTCTGACAGCTTGAGCAACTGATTGGTGCACTTGATGAGGCTGAAGTGGCTCGTATTCCACCTCACAGCATGAATAATTATCGTTATGTATTCGTCGACCACTTCATTTGATTTCCAATATGAAAAGTGTCATGGTTTTAAACAATTTTCTCTATCTATCTATCTATCTATCTATCTATCTATCTATCTATCTATCTATCTATCTATCTATCTATCTATCTATCTATCTATCTATCTATCTATCTATCTATCTATCTATCTATCTATCTATCTATCTATCTATCTATCTATCTATCTATCTATCTATCTATCTATCTATCTATCCATCCATCCATCCATCCATCCATCCATCCATCCATCCATCCATCGTAGCGTATACTCGTATTCATACTGTATGATCGCATGGCCCCCAAAATGTTGCGCATCTTTGACAATTTCACTTTCCAAACTACATTAGTAGTTGCTTCTCATGAGGTAAGTACTGTATGATCGTCCCAGGTGTTCTGTCCAGCTTTTAAGCTGTTCATTTAGTTTCCCTTGTTTGGTGAAGACCAGTTCGCCAATAGCTGCTGGCTGCAGCTGTGCACATCTCTGTTAATGTGAAGTTGATGACCACTTCATTCAGTTGATGGTGCACACCACCACACATCTTTAAGCATTGGCTCAAACATCATCACTGTACTGGGTGGGAGCCTGCAGTACTGCTGGGCTGGGCACCGGGCAACCACTTATGTGCTTGTGGCAGCAGACACTGGGTGGTGTGTTGGGACACAAAGTGGAAGTCCAGTCCAGACCACAAACGGGCCAAGCCGATGCAATCATTGGTGCGTGAGGTGATCTGGCAGAGGCTCTTATGTTCTCCGTGTTGAACTGCGGGATGACGGCCTTGGATCAGCTCCTCTTTGTTCTATCTCAATTAGGGCTGCTCTTGATGGGATTTCGTCGAAAATACTCAAGAACTGGTTATGAAATCATACTATTTTTATAATTCCAGTCCAGACTGAAAGACACACTGTCATCGGATAAATGTTCAAGAATGAGTTCCTCCATCCTTCTGAATTGTCTGGTGACATTGTGCAGATTTGGGTACGCCATTGTTTTGTGGTTAATGTAATGTGATAAAAGGTTTGCTAAAAGAGAATAAGACACCCTGTATGGGCTATTGAAAGTGAATCCATTGCTCCATTGCGTTTTTTAGTGTCCAGATGTGTTTTGATCTGATTTCAAATGCTTTGGGCAAATTTCACCACCATGTATTTTTAATGAGCACGGCCTGTACTACAGTGGCAATGGATAGGGCATCTCTGATTAGTCAGCGTGGCTTAGTGCCCGATGTTGAATTAACTATGGGAGGGCATCTGCTCTTTGAGCGCCAACACTTTTGTTGTTGCATGAAAACTATGAATAATTCTCTTTACACCCCACATGTGGGCGTTCAGTCGCTGGGCAGCGGGCTCCGCTCTCCACCCGTGGCTATGATCAAAAGGCAGGTGGGAAAAGTTTGAAAAGAATAGTTGGGAATGCATTCGAAAGTATGAATAAAAGTATACATAGTGTTTGTGTATTGATTAGGCTTGCTGTAGTTATGCTATTGTGACATAGATGGAATTCTACTATAAATGTTCAAGGAGATAAGGTAACCCCATAATGATTAAAAAAAAAAAAAAAAAAAAAAACTAAGCAAACAGATGTGAAAGATGAAACTGCATCTGCCTAATGAGCAACATTTGCTCACATTTCCTTTTGGGCGTTCTCAGAGTATGTATTAATTTACCATGCACAATGTGATTTTCAGTGTAAATCCATGTAAATTTAAATACTGCAGCAGTCCATAAGACTCAATGCTGGGGCACTTCATCCAATTAGACCCAATTGCAAAGCGTCTTGGACTTGAATCAATTTATTTCAATATATTTCAAAGGAACGTATTACTCTTCCAGTGGAAATTATGTCATTATCAACTGACATGATTGGTGCATGTGATGTTTACATTAAAGATGGACCAAGTGGTCAATAATTGCAGCCAATAATCATTTAGAGTAAAAGGTAAAATATTGGCATCAAAAATGAAAATGAAAAACTAACTTAAGAGTTGTAACATATTTATGCATCTTTGTGGAGCCTCCTTCTTATTATCTTTGATGGGCCTCTGTATTGATACTCAAACAGGGAGCTCTCATCCTCTTCATCGTGTCTTCAAAAGTTAAATTAAAACTTGAGTGTAACTTGTACAGGTAGCTGATAAATAAGTGCCTAATGTTTTCTCCAGCAAATCATGTTTAGTTGAAATAAAATGTATGTTAAACTTTCACTCAACTGTTTTTAAATTTCAATCAAAAAGAAAAGGTTGCAAAGAGCGTTCCCAGGGTCTGTACCATCTCTTATAAAAAAAAAAAAAAATGGGGAAAATTTAGATAAATATTTCCCTGAAATTGACCTAGTTTTAACCCGATCGCTTATATCAGATTTTTAGAAGACGCCCATGCGAGTATTCGTCAAATGCCAAATAACTTTCCCCCGAATATCAGCCCAGCTGATTATTGATTTATCCTTAGTTTAGATATTCCTGTATGAGCGATTATTTGTCCTTCTGGCAGCAACCTGGAATGTGGCTTCAGATTCATTTCAACATTGTGTTTGTACTGTACAGTACCAAGATAAAAGAATCCAAAATGCATTCTTTTTCCTCTGACGAGAAAAACAGTCAAACTAGAGGCAATGTATCTCAACAGCTTGCGGTAAAAGTAGCCTGCAAACAGTTCAACGTGTAACCACAACCTGACCGTCTCCCTCAGATCTTTTTTTTTTTTTCTCACCATACCTGTGAAGCTCCTGCCAATTCCAAAACCCCTTCAGACAATACAGACGGCCAGTTACCGCATTATCTTCAGGGCATTCACCTGCTTGACAGCCACACAGGGAGTGGAAAAAGCCACCAGGTGGGAGGAGCAATGAAGGGAGGCTCTGATAACATTAATCAAGACGAATTATTGGGGGTTAAGGTGATCGCAGCAAGCCAGCCACATCAGTGGGTCAGGAACACCTCATTCAGCAGATATAAATGTATTATTAGCCAATGATTCCGGCAGTCAATACGCATGAGAAAATATGACCAAATCACGTAGTGCCTTTTTGCCATGATTTGCTTTGGAGAAGGAATCCAATAAAGATGATGAAGAAGCCTCATCGCCGCACCTTACAGGACAGGGTGGGGCCCTGCGGAGTTATTGAGTGCGATGCACGGGAAGTGATTGCTGTCATTAAGTCAACAGGAAATGTTGCAACTCCTCCGTCGCAGCAGCTGGGAACAATAACGCTCCCGACGCCGCGGCATTATTGACTGCACGGGTTGCATTGGATAAAAGTAATAACGCTTGCTATTCCCACATTCCCGCTTTGACGGCTCGCCGGTGAGCAGAGGCAGCAAATTAGATTTAGAAGGATGGAAAAAGCGTAGGCTTATGATTGACTGGAGATGTAGTCTACATGATGTGGATCTCTCACCCTGTCAGAACTTCCATTTATTATTATTCCTCTTTTTTCCTGATTTCCCTGTAGGGTGAGGGGCAGGGTAGATATTTGAATTTAAATCGAAGAAAATACCAACCTGTGTGTCCAATTTGAATGGCACTGAAAATGAAGTATTTATTAAAAGAGAATCCTATTGCGGTAAGCGTGTAGCATCGGATCGAATCATCTCATCGGGACTACCTCAAATACCTTTTGGATTTAATTCCTAGCATATTAAATTAATAGTTCATTTTAATTAGGAGTAAAATAAAAATCAAATAATAATTCCAAAGCATTTTGATAAAACTCAACAACAATCTTACAACAAAACTAGCACCCCAGTCGATAGAATACATCAGTTTCCACACGTTTTGGCTTCATTTTGCATTTTAATTGTTTAACAATGCTGTATGTCAGGCTTTCATTTTGAATTCACTCATTCACTGCCATTGGTGGCTCTAGATGCAAAAGATCTGTCAGAATTTGGCTGGAATTGAATGAGTTGAAAGCTACATGTTAGCTTGATTTGACTTTCCAGATGTTTATCTGGTAAATGTTTGAGAGAACTTAAAAGCTATTGTATGTAGTGCTAAACAACTTACAGTGGATTCGACAATTCCCTGAAGAATTAAAAAAAAAATGCTTGTATTAATGGGGACATCTGAATAAATATTATTATACTGTATTTTCAGTGCTACAAGGTGCAAGTAAAGGCTTTTCATTTTACTCAAAATCTGTAAAAATGTTGTTGTGTGATTATTGTGAGCCCTCCACTGACTGTCTGACCATTTCCTGCTGACACAGAGACAAGGACGCTGTCCGCATTAGAGAACATTACGTAACATACGTACAGTACGCAAGTTGGAACAGAGAACATTACGTATGTTCCCTTTTATTGCCGCCTGTATTTTTAAATATGGTGCGCACTATGTATGGGTTAAGTACGGAAATAGACCCTGATCAAGAATATGCCTAAGGTGCAGAAAGTATTAAAATATGTCCACACTGTATTAACCTTGAGTGATCTTTGGAAGCTAGAGGGTGGTAATTGAGGACATAAATTAAATAAATAAACAAACCCTAAATTAGATTGTTTTGAGGAACTGGAACAATATTTCAGTGTGCTTTTCTCATTTAGAAAGACAAACTGTTAACAGCTTGCTCTGTGTCTTCTGAGACCAGGTGCTATTGGGAATCTTTTACCTTTTGTAGCTTCTTGGAAAGGAGCCCTGATCTTCCATCTTCCGTGGCCTCTATGTTCTTGTTCCCGAAATAGTTTATTGGCGCCATAGCCTCCCCTCAGGTAAAAGAAATGCTGCTGTCCTCAAATATTTACAACAAAAACAAAACACCCTCAGGTATATCGATCCTATGTGAGCATCTTTTCCATGAAGTTCATGCCCAAAGTCGATTTTTGGCATTTGTATTACCTGCACCAAACAGGTCAATGGTTGCTTGTGCACTAATTCTATTTTAAAATATCGATCACAGAGGTACAGTTCAATTCAATCCCTCTGTCCTACGTGTCTAGCTGTCCTCCTCTTACTGCAATATACTGTATAAGACAAAAATGAAATACGTTTTGTAAATCATTGACTTCATTTGAAAAGCAATTTTCTTCAGATTAATCCTAAATACGAACTAACAATAAGAAGGATTCAATCGGCTGTAGTGCTTCATCAAAGAGTATGGACATTTCACTGGGTTACATAGAGAATTACGCAGTACTTTAATTTCAAGAAGTTGAAGTTATTTCATAAAGTTGTCAAAATGATGATCTTGTTTTCCAGGGAATCATTTTCAAGATTACACATGATTTGTTTTTGTGTTTAAAAAGATAATGCTTGACAATAAAAAAGAACTAAAATTATGCAGAGGAAGCGCCGAGATTTTCGAAACTGTTGTGAAAATAAATAACATTATTGATATACATTTTTCATACTACATTAATACACATATAACCTTATGGGTCGCAACACCTTGCTGACACATGACGTCCCTGCCATATTTAATTTCCGCTTCCGCTTCAAATCAGCTAGCATGAATATTCTTTTCCAGAGACCAAACACATTCTTTTGCCTGCAATTTTACTGTTCTATCTTGGCTATTCTCCGCTTTAGCGCACTTTCAGCCAGATGTCTGTGAAAAGCGGAATCCATCATACAAGAGCTTAATTCCGGTGTTAACAAGCAAGCCACGTCAATCTTAAATTAGCTTAGCTATTAGCATAACTTTTCTCTATCCTTCAGTAGTGTAAATTATCCACTCCCAGTGAGATCTTGATTACTTAAGGGGCGGTCCAAAAACGAACAAGTTCAAACAGACAACTTAGCTGCGACATTCCCGGAAACATTCTCTTGAGGAACAACTTGCAGTTTTTTTAAATGAGCACACACTCCTCTAATGTCTAATAATGTCGAATGACTTCTCTAATGTGTAATAATGTCTAATGACTACAACAGATAGAAGCTTACTTTACATTTGTCGTCCAAGAAATCCACTGACGTATTGTTCGGCATTGTTGTGATGATGCAAGCGCAATTGGTTTGCCAGATCAGATCATCTTTTTTGCCCTACATACAAGGGCTCATTTATCATGTTTTGATCCGCGTTATTTTCTGGAAGTACAAAACCTGGCACTCTTGAACACAAATGAACTGTTGTTCAAAACCCATTTGGAGCTGTCAGCGGGCGCTTGATTCTCAGTTTCTCCTTTTTACACATAAAGGAAGAAGGTTATTTCTTTTCGTCCCGCTTGTGTTTGCAAAATAATTTCTGAACGGCAAGAAGGGGAAAGGCATGGCTTTTCCAGGCATGCTCGTGTAGTGTCATTCTGTTGTTTCAGGACAGATGATGCTGGTTTTGTGTGATTGGGGAAACGATGGCAAGATGTCAAGATGGCAAAATGCCACAGTTGTCTTGTGAAATGAGCCTCACCAAATCTATAAAGAATAAATCAGCAAGAAATCCCATACCAACCGGTATGGATCATTGTTTTCGCTTAGCGTTTTACCAGACAGACACAGCGAAGACGTCGTGAACTCTTGGGAGAAAAAACAAAACAAAAATCTCTCGGTCTGTTTGCCTCACCCCTCTCTTCCAAAGTTTTCCTCTCTCTGGCTGGGCGGGCACAGGTTTCCAAACAAACTCGCTGAAACATGTTGTCTGTCAGTCCGTCCGTCCAGCCCTCCTGCTGGGCTCCAAAGCTGCCATCCACCATGGAAGCAGGTGGCGCCGGCGTCCCAGGGAGAGAGGGCCGAGCGCGTGGGCGTCACGCAGGCGACGCCAATCCGAAATTCCCAGCTGACCTCCCGGAAACCAAGGCTACGGCTGAGCTTGCCATCGCCTCTCTTTGCAAGTCCTATCTTGCTCTTTGTCTCGCCAGCTGCGTTTCCGTCCCCTCTTAAATTCATTTTCGCCACCTTTTGTTTCTCGTCGGCATCTGTGTCTTCCTCCACCTCTTTTCTTTGTGCCGTTCATCCGAGTGGGACTAGCGGCAGGCCGCGGGCCAGCCAGCCAGCCAGCCTTCGATTGGACGTTAATGAACGGAGCGAGAGCGGGCCCATCTGATGAAGCTGGCCGGGCTCTCACCTGATTTTATCAGCTTTTCGTGTGTGTGTGAGAGAGACAACAGGTGCAATGGAAAAGCACGTCTGCTGTGCCATTACAGGTGATTTTCCAAGCCGCGCATACAAGATGCACTTTCACACTGAAATGCCATTCATCATATTCTAGCCTTACTTACTCATTGACCACCCTCCACAACAACTCTTTGGTAAAAGTACGCATAACCAGTTAGAGAGGCAAATAAGGAAACACCTGTCTCATACAGCCCTCAGTCAAACGACTCAAACACACACTGTCAGTGGGAGCGCCTAACGACAACATCCTGTTCCTTGCTGCCTGTCAACAGACCCTGAGCAACTGTAGTATGGTGTGAGAACACTTTCATTATAATCTTTGTTGTGAGAACCACCTTGAACCTACACAAGCACGGGGAGAACATGCAAACCCAAATCCCACAAAGGACGCCGGAGCTGAAATTGAACACGCAACTTCCTCATGCGAGGCAGACGTGCTAACCAGTCTTCTACCATGCCGCCGTACACTCAGACACATATGAACAAAGATTTCAATGTAATATTTTCCAAAACTTGATAAAACAAATGTCCACAAATGAGGATGTGTTTCTGTAGTCAGCCAAGACCAAGACATCATCAAAACTAGAGCGTATCGAGACCAAGACAAGACCAGTCCTCAAGATTCAAGAGTTTTATTGTCAGACGCATAGTAATACCACACAATGAAATTCTTATTCTGTTCACTTCCCCGAGCAGACTACATTCCATAATCAAGCAAATAATAAAGTAGGCAATAAAACAAAAACAAAAGAAACAGTTATAGAGCAATAATAGCAGAAATAATGAACCACTAATAAATGAATAGACTTACATTCTGTGCATATTATGGAGTAGATGGATTGAAATAAATTGTATACATATGGGGATGATAGTGCAAAATATTACATATTTAGCAGCTTTCCTGCACTTTGCAGTGCTTTTAAGGTGCATGTGGTAAACGTGACTGGTGATGAGGCAGATTAGTACGTGAGGGATTTGTTCGTAATCCGGATGGCCAGTGGGTAGAAGCTGTTTGCCAGCCCGGCAGTCCTGGCCCTCAGCCTCCTGTAGCGTCTGCCTGATGGCAGCAGTTCAAACAGGTTTTGTTGTGGGTGAGTAATGTCCCTGATGAGGTTTTGAAGGAATTGCTGTCAAGCAATTCATTTCTTTAACCAATATCATCACAATATCATCATATTTTACCATATCAGACAAATCACTAAAAATAAAATAACAAATATATTTGTCAAAAGACATTTGGTTCTGTTGTTTTTGAAGTAGTGCAATGAAACAAATTTGAAATCTTCCCTTCTACAAATAATTCAGTTCCTGACTGATTTTAGGATTACTCCTCTGGGTTTGACTGGTCTTGACAGGAAAAAATGCTGCGTCAACCCTATTCACAGAGCAATAGTATAATTATAAGAAAAGATACGAAGAGTCCGAAACCATGTCAAGACAAAGACAGATTTCAAGAACTTCTATCATGTTGTTAGAAGGATTATGCAAGAAGTAGTCAATTGATTATGAACCTCGTAGTGAGATGTGATACTAGCCAAAAAAGACCTATTTTAATGTGAATCTGTGATTTCCATTCATTCAATTTCTGTATGCTTATCCTCAATGTTGGTCCAGCCTCTTGCATATGATATGCTAGTAAGACTTTATACAATCGTACAATTGTGTCCCACGGGTGACCCGGAGAGAGAATAAAAGCCTGTGTCAACCGGGAGACTTCTTACGCATTGCCATCGGTTTTCTGCTCTTCGCACGGTTCACACGTCTTTGATTTCTTTACTGTCTGCGGTAGCATGTTGTCGCTTGGAGTTGCCGTTTTCACCACCGTCCTCTAGCAAAGTCTTTAGTGGTGTTTTTTCCTGTTATACTTTATGATTGTGACTTTGTTTCTCAAAGTGAAATCATTTGTCACCGGTCTGCTCGACCATTGTTCGGCCTTGGTGGAGATTTTCGCTCTCCCGAGTACCGTTCTAGTTGCAAAACGCAATATTCTGCATGGACAGAAATGATTTTCAGGTCCAAAAATAATGAAAAGAACAAAGGCAGATAAACAAGTGAGGTTTCCAGCACAGGCTGGTGGGCTTTGGCAGGACCAACTAGGTGAGGAGGGGGTAGAACAGATAGTGGTCCGTCCACACATCTGTCCACGCAGCACGGGGTGGGTTCCAGTGACACCCACAGAAACCGGCTTAACCTTCTCTTTCTCCCACCACCTGTTCATTACTATGTCCCCCCCAACCCACACCTTCCACATTCAAGCTTGTCTCATCCTCACTCTGTCTGCCTGGCTCTGCTCATTCCAGTTTGGTCTTTGTTACACTGGTGTGACGTCCCTCATTTAGCTTGTTTTCTTCATTTTTGACAGGTATAATATCAGGAGAAAATGACGAGCGCATTCATATTTTTTTTTTGTATCCGTTCAGACACTTTTTTTTTTTTTTGCCTCCACATTATTAGTAATTTGATTGTTCTCACTGATGACAATGGTAGTTGGTCTATTTGGATTTCATTAGAAATTCAGTTTGGATGAAAGACATAACTAGGTTTTGGTTTAGAGTGGAGAGAAAAGTTCATTTGTCTACACATGATTCCTCGTGTGTCAAAAAAGGCTGAGTAACTCCTGCCGGAACTTCATTTGATTTTTAGATCATTTGTTAAACCGATCTGAAACATGATCTGCAACATATTCAGCCGCTTTTTAACCAGACCGGCTTGTTGTCTGCTTTAGTGCATCTTTCATTTCTGATTAAAAAAAAAAAAAAATCTTGTTTAGGACTCCCAATGAGGAGGACAAAACTTGAACCCTAACAGTAGTAAGCTATCAATGGATATAGGATTTGCAATGATTTATTAACAACTAGTCAATTATCAAATGAAATGATAACCATTTTTTTTTTTATCGGTTAATCGTTTTGAGACCTGGTTTAATTTAAAATTGCCGAAATTCTCAGAGCGTCTGCCTCTCACCAGGCAAATACTTTTTAAAATCTCTGTTGTCTACCAAGAAGATTCATTGTTTTTGGCTCATAATGAAACATTGATAAACGTTTACTTTTAACCCTTTACTGGGCCCAGCGGCCACTTTTGGACAATAGTCTTAATTGTCTAAACAGGCAAAACTGCTGAAAGCATCCATTAAAGCCATTGCTGAAATATTAATGTAACCCTGTACCTTCTGAAGATTTTTTCTAATATACTATATATATATATATATATATATATATATATATATATATATATATATATATATATATATATATATATATATATATATATATATATATATATATATATATATAAAGCACATAAAATATTTCCAATCAGTCAACTGTTTTTTTAATTATTTTTTTTAAACGTGAAATCACATTGTTAGATTTGGGTTTTGAATACCTGACGCAGAAGTATGAATGACTTTCTTTTCAAACATTTCACACGCGTTCTCAACGAGAGTTTTAATGATCACCTAATGGACCCGCACCTTCAAACGCATGCGTGCGTGTGTGTGTTAGCATTATGTTTGTGTGCAGGGGGTGGGGGGGTGTAGCACTGGCAGGGGGCACCTTAGTTGACTTGCGTTCTGCTCTCTTGCGCCCCGCACAAGCACCGATATTCTTTTTGACTCTTTAATTGCTTTTGCAAAGTGGCCCCGATGACGATAAAGAGGACGAGGTGACAACATCTCAATTCCTCTCCCCAACTGAACGCTCCCCGTTTCAATTATCCTCTCCGCCCTCGCCCGCCGCCTCCAAATAAATTTCATTTCCCTTAAGCCCGCCGGTTTCAGTATCTGATGGCGTCTCACTCGGTTATCCATGCATGGTATTATCGGGAAGACAGGCTCTTGCTGCTCACTGAGAGGGAAAGGCTCCAGGCCTCTTATTACATACCAAATATCAGGCGCCGTATTCAAATCCGGAGTATCTGGCTGGGAGGGATATGCCTAAACTGGTCCAGCCTGTTAGGCGCGCCGGCGTATACGGATAAATGTCTACAGGGAATTTGCTTTGAATGGTAATTTTGCTTATATCTCTGTATGCATTTCCATATGTCTGCAATTTCATTCTTCTAATTTCATTAACGGTGCATTTAATCTTCACATTGACTGTATATCTTTTTTGACGCGGAACAGAGAGTCGCTGTCATTTGTTGAGACTATGTGTGATAGCATGAAAACGGAGGATACTAAAAGGTCACTTGATAGCGCTTCTCACGACGTTATTGTATCGGGAGCTGTCATGACATCACTGGATTCAAAGGTGAAGTTTAAGCCAGCCTCTCCAAACAATGAGATCATTCCAAGCGGCCTTTCCTAGGCTGATTTCCTTTTAAAGAAAAGGCGTAAGATCACAGAAAAAGAAATAAGACAATAAAAAAGTCACATATCATTTTACTGCCTCCCAAAGCTCAGAGTAATATTCTTTTGAACATAAAAAATTCGGTGTCAATTAAAGTCAATGCCCTGACAGTTTCCCACAGAGACAAAGCTCGGAGTAATATAACCATTAGAGAGTGATGAACACATAACAATAAATGCATCAACTATTCAAACCAGTGAAGATAAGGTTGTGGTTTAAACATCTTTTACTGCGCGCGGTTCCCACAGCTCAGGGTGTTCAAAGGTCTCTCGTATATAAAAATCTTGATCACAAGCAGTTAGGATCATAAAAATGCGTCATAGATGAACCACCTCTCATTAAGATCCTTCCAGACCTTTTTCAATTACACCTCCACCAGAAATAAAGTAGAAATTCATGATATGATTGATGAATCAAAAAATCTTTCATTTCCATTTATTTATTAAAAAAATGTGGCATTATTTGACATTTCATTACTTGGTTATTAAGATCATAAAACAGTAAGTCTGGTCTGTAATAACAAAAAAAAAAGCCTTTTTTTTCTAACATGTTAATACTACTACTACTACTACTACTACTAATAATAATAATACATTTTTACTGTATAGTGGCCGGAATTCTGTGAATTTGGAAATTTTTAAAAATAAAAACATCTCAAATGCATCTTAATTATCAATAACGGTTATCAATTGAATTGATAATTCATTAAATGTAGTCACTTAATCGATGTAAAGCTTTGAATGACAGCACTTTTGTCACAGAGATTAATTTTGAGTTATTGATGTTCTTGTTATAGATTTCTACAAAAAAACGTCCTCCTACATAGATACAGTACTTAAGTATTAAGTATTAAATAATTATTACAGTACTTAAGTATTAAATTGATCAAGACACAAATCTTGTAATCCGACCCAGTTCGAAAGCTACTCAGCCAAAAAAAACCCAACAAAAAACAAACAAATTAAACTATGACTATAATATTGACAGATGGGTTTCTCAGCTTTCAAGTCAAGACTTTATGTAGCTTTTTAACTCCATCACTGTGTTTGTTCAACATATTATTGCAGTTATCTGCAAGACAAGGTGTTGATACCAGAGGAGATAACGATGCAACACAAGGAAGAAGAGAGCATTTTTCCTTGCCTCCTGTTTTAAACTAATGCCGTGACAAAGGGACAGTCTCTTATAATCAAGGTCAGGTATATGTATGGGCAGACAACCTGGTTGACGATTTACCATGGTGTTAAAAACTCAAGGTTTCAACAATTGCTAATACTGTCTTTTACTCGTAGTGAGCGATTTTTTTTTTTTTTTTTTTGCTTGATCTAACAAAAAGGTCAATTAAACAGAGTAGTATAATGGCTGCTTGAAGAGTTGAGTCAAAAAGACGTATCTTTGAAAATAATTAGATCGCTCTCTTTCTTTTACCCTTCTGGCATTCATGGAGGATAAGGATGAGATTTTGGTCTTAAAATTAGCTTCCCAGTGATGGGACACCATGGCTTGCTAAGAACAAACAACAAGAAGAATGTTTACATATTTATACTAAACATGGTAAACTTTTCTTAATGTACCAGATATTCAATTTTTGGAAATAAAATAAGTTTTATTGAATGGGGAAAAAACAGAGCTGTATTTTAATACCGAGATTCTGCGATACTGATTCCGTATCAGAATCTAATACCGGCTGATGCTTAATCAGGTCGCGAAATCAGGTTTGCTGAAATTTTCTTCATAATAGTTTTGCAATCCACACAGCATGAGTTCAGTTTGAATCGGACAAAAGAACATTTACATAAAAGCTCTCATAAAAGCTTGTTACCAGGAGAAATTCAACAAAAAGGGATAGACCGTTGGAAATAAATCAGTACAATATATGATTTTTTTTTCTTTTAAAGCTTCGGCTAGTATTATGGCCAACGGTGGTGCATACCATCAAAAGTATTCCAAGTGGCAAAAACAGCGTGTGACAGCTCTCATAATGTAAGTTGCGTGAATGGCCTCATGCTCCTCTCCGCTCTTATTTTGGGCCTAATTCAATTTCAGTCTCGCTCACACGCTGATGCCGCTTCCATTACAACGCACTGGCAAACATAAGCATTCATTAATTAGCGGCCTCGTTGTCTTTTAATTATGCATGTGGCTTATTAGTCACCTCCGCCATTCACCCAAGTCTTCCTCGCTCCGCTCCCCTCCACTTCCTTCCTGCGCCGCCGTTCGCACGGGACCTTTAAACCCCCACCTGCACATTATGACGCTAATAAAGCTGCTATCAGCCTGTGAAAAAGACAGCAAACAGGCGTGAGAGCGGCCGAATGGGAGGGACTGCCAAAAAAGGTCGGCGAAGGCTTCTGATATGTCAGCAGCAGAAATTAGCTAACTGCGCTCCCGACCGCCACGAGGCCTGGCGGGGAGGCAAGAAATAAAGCATCTCTTCCCCTCGTCTGCCCTCCCTTCTCGCTCCCTCCTCTTTCGGCGAAGCTCGGGCAAGGAGACGAACGAGAGCGTCAGCCGGTGAATTTTTACAGCTCTCCAAAATCATTATTGGCAATTAGCGTTCGTCAGGGAAGACAGCAGCTGCTTGTAATTACAGGTAGCCCCTCATTACTTCTCAGTGTAGGGGCCAGGAGGGAGGCGAGGGGGAGGGAGAAAACATGCTCCGGAGCCAGTGTTTATATTTATTTATATATTTCTTCCCCCCGCCGTCACGCGGAGCCGAGGAATGTATACAGGCCAGAGAGGCGGAGGCTTCAGCAGGTGCAGCGGCGTCAAAGTGGAGAGGAGGAAAGTCATAGTAAACAACCGGCACCTTCGTGTGAAGCCCTGTCAAATGAGGACTGTGTGCCGGGACATTCTTCATCAAAACACAGAAGAAATGATTATCATTAGGCTTATTTAGCAGAAGCATAGCTTATCCTCATAACATTTGTGCCCTGCGAAAAAGTGGCTCTCGATAATGATCCGATTTTTTTTTAGCTCCTCCCAGCTTTGCTAGAGGTCCCCGTTAGGCCTTTTTTTTGTGCAATGCAAGGAACAACCAACAAACAAACGAGGAACAATGGTGTTCTTTGCCATCTTCTTTGTCCAGTCACTCAATCATGATAGATTGATCTTCAGCCTTGTCCTCATCAACACACACACCCGTGATAATGTGTGTGACACCTGTGCGTCATTGAAATGGTTGTTTCTTTAGTGGCAAGGCTGAAATGCAGTTGAAATTGGGTTTTGGGTTTTAAAGTTCATTTTCAAGGCAAAGAGAGGCACTTTGCAATTCATTGCAGTTGAGCTGATCACTCCTCATAACATCTTGGATTATATGCAAATTGCCATTATAACAACTACAACAGCAGACTTTGTGGAAATTAATCGTTGTGTCATCCTCAAAACATTTGGCCATGACTGTACATTACTTTGTTGCTATCAGTACTTGTGGCTGCGGTTGCATCTGGCTGCTTTGCATTTATGTGGAAGGCTAAACTTAAGATGTTTTTGTGATCAACAAGCTCCTTCTTACAAAAAAATGCATATCACACTACCCTTATTAAAGGTGCCGTATGGATTCTTTTTTTCAATTCACCATTCATCAGACCTGAACTTGACTCTCAAGTCCAGCCCAGTCCAAATATCAGCCAATCATGATCAAGCTGATCAGATGGGTGTAAAGCCTAAATTTAATATAAAACATATATAATGGAATAACTGTCTGCTTATGCATGTAAACATGTTTTGGAAACCACAGTTTTGACCTTAACCCTTAATATAATTATGTAAACATTGTCGTTGTGTAAAACAGCGGCTTTTGACAAATGTGTGATGTCGAGTACATCTTGCATTGAAATCAACATGGATTCATGTAAATATTTATTGGACCAGCCTGGAAACCACAAAATTGATGTTTTTGTCCAATGTATGTCATGAACTTCAGCTGGACATTAAATTGACTGGACAATGATTGCAATGTGTTAGATGTGTGTTAGCTTTTAACATTTAGCATATTTTATAATTAAACTTATTCATTTTGTGCCGTCTTTCAGGTCAAAAAAAGTGTACATGCTGATTATTAATAAATAATAGAAAAAGTTGCGTCTGCTGTTATGCTGGCTCTTACACACGCCAGATAATAAACGTAGCCTTGAGCTAATGCTAACGAGAGCTCTTTGTTAAGCTACTGAACTTAGTTAACAAAATTTTAATTGTTTTGTAATTATTTTAATCCTTAAACTTAGTAACTTACATTTCACAACTACGTGTAGCCTTGGGACAAAAAAAGGAATGCTTTCTGTTTCTTTGAACTGATATAAGTTTGACATATCCCAAGTTAATGCGACCTGACATTTCCATGTGCACCTTGCCGTTATCTGAAGATCAGCACTGCATGGCACAGCACAGTTTATCTGACCTTGGTTGCTGATACGCTCTGGCCTTGTTTTACACTTCAACTAGCGCTGAAGGATACGTTTGATGGAGGGCACCTTCACCTTTTATTGGCTGCTGCCTACCAGACCAGAAACTTGGATGATTTAAGACAAGTCACTCCTTTTGTACATGAGGAGTTTCTTCCTGATCAGCATGCACTGAGCTTAGCTGGCCCAGGTCAAAATGTACTTAATAATCATTTTTTCTTTCTTAATCTCAAGGTGAAGTGTCTCATTAAATGATAGTCACGGCAATTTTCCCACTCCGCTTTCCAAAGAGTTGAACTTGTACACCTTTTCTTTATTTCTTTTATGTTATTCCGCCCAATTTTCATTGTTTCCTCGGGTCAAGTGAGATCCACCAAATTCCCTGGCAAAAATCCTACAAATATTCCAATACCTGACAAGGCTGCCGTGACTTCATGATCTCACGAACGTAGCAAGGTTCAGCTTGCGCAAACTATAAAAGGAGATATTTGCGGGGGTGATGAAGATGAGGTAAACACATACCACTGGCAGCAGCAATACTCCTATGAATAGTTAATTAATACCATCTGAATGCTTTATATGCCCTCACCATCACATGACTTGAAGTCTCACACTGAATTAGTCAGAGCCCGAGGCAACAATCGAACCAATTAACCCATGGCCGAAAGCAGTGTGTGTGCACGTTGTGTGTATACATGCGTGTTTGCAGTTCTACTCGTGCCGTGCCTCACAAGAGCAAGCTCGGGTTCAGGGGAGATGGCACTCCACCCTGTGTTGCAGCGTATTCCAGCATAGAGGTCAGGCCTGCAACAAGGGGGGCTTTTCTGCAGCACGAACTGAGGGCACGCTAATAGCAGACAAACATTAGCCTTCAACCCCCCCAATAGAGCTGTTGAGCTTCTCACAGGAAAGGAATGTCTTTGGGAAAATTGTTTTTTGAGCCTGTCCTCACGTGATGTTATTGTATAAAATATTGAGTAATTAGTCGGCCAATGGCATTTTAAAGTGGGTTACTTGATTGAGCTTTAAGCCCATATACTAAGCAGCAAACAGTTTCAAGGACGCAAATGTTCGTCAAATGAGAACCAAACATTTGGGAGATGTTTGCCTGTATCTTTGCTGTAATAGAACAGAATTTTGAGCGTGTTTGCAATTTCCTGATATTCTTGAATTGCCAAATATCAGTAAAACTTTGCTAAATATGTCTGGCTAACATTGTGCATATTTATGACAACGGATGCACCGAAATGAAAATGATTGGCCAAAATGTTGAATGAGAAACCCTTGGCCGAAAACAATTGCAACGAGGAAAAATAAATTAATAAACAATTCTTTGCACGCGTGTAAGTTCACGCACAGCATCATGCATGGCTTTGTAAATGAGCTCTGAATATTATTTTTGTTCAGTGTTTAAATACCTTTTTAAAAGGGGCTAATTATATATGCTTTGATTTTTTTGTGTGTGTCAATGATACAATTTTCATCACACATGCAGGTTTGTTTAATTTCATTGTCATACACATTACTGCAAATGAAGACAAAAGCCTATTTATTTGATTGTATATGTTAAAGGGACAATGTTAAAGATTTAGACCGTTTTTCACCCCACGTCTAATGTCATTTAATGATAACTAACCATAACACAGAACACATTTCTTTGCAAGTTTTTTAAATTCATCATCATTTAATTTACTACTTTTGAATTAAAAACAGTCTCAATTTTACACATTGTCCCTTTAAACTAGAGTGACAAGTTGGACCACGGAATTTGTCTGCCTCTGCTTTTAGATTAAAAAGAAGCTGACATTTTTTTGACCAAGGGTGCTCAATGACTCAATTGCGGTCAACCAGTCGACCGCAGAGGTAGTGTTGGTCGACCACATGACATTGCACAACAAGGAAAAGAAAAAGTCAGCCAAAAACAAAATAATCCAATTTAATAAAAGAAAAAAAAAGTGTGGGTTTTTTTTTTTCTTCAAAGGGAACTGCTCACTCTCTGAGAGCAAAAGATTATCAAATAAACCATTGTCGCAACCGTGCTTCCAGAACGAACTGCAAAATAAAGTGTATCAAGGCAGCTCATGTCTTACATTACTTGGTGACATTTTAATTTCAAGAACTGACAACGTTTGGTTGTTTTACTATTCTGGAGTAGATTCCTAGGTGACATTCTCCCCGTTAATGTCCTAATCTCATCCCATTCTTTTTAGATACTGCCCGGTAAATTTGTTTGTCCTGCCTGAGTTGGGTCATTTTACTTTTTGTTATCGTGGCAAAAGCGGTGCTATTCATTTAGTATAGAAGTGGTGAGCTGTATTTATCGCTCATCATAGTTTATGAGGTTATCATACTGTAGGTCTTTTGTGCCTTACCTTCGGTCTCTTCAGCAGCGTTTACTGTATCATGTTCAGGTAGAAAACGAGCATATTGTGTCTCCAACAACCCTTCCTATTTCCATATGCATGTGCCAGTGAATGCCCTAAAATAATGACAGTAAGAATAAAGGTTCTATAACGGATAAGCAATGCTTTCTGCCAACAACATAAAGCCCTAACCATGTTCTTACTAATTCATAAAGCATTGCAATTTACTGTCTCTTGCAATAAACATATTATTGTCTACAAATAAAAAAAAGAATCTCTTCAGACCTCGAGGATATGTGCAAAGCTTTATTCAATGCAAGGCTGCTTGTGTTTATTTTGCACCCACATACACACAGAAAACACACACCAAGGCAAGCTCCTGCTCGGTTACAGTAGAACAAGCGGAGTGCTGGCAGCAGAAACACGCACATTTGCAGGGTATCTCTCCATTCCACTGTAGAGGGTCCAACGCAAATACAAAGAACAACTGTCACATTCAAAACTCGAGCTGAAATGACTGGCTGGGTTTCCATTCATCTTGTCTGTCAGGGTCCCTCTTTTTTATTCGCTGCCATGAAAAGTTGGAACTGTATGAGAACCACGCTAGAGGGAGAAGATCAAGTGCGCAAGGATTTAACAGATGGAATTGTGACTAAATGGAACGCTAATGCATGGATAGTATGAATCCACTTTGCATATTCTATGTTCCTGGCTGTCACACTCATCTGACCAGGATACACAAGCTAGCTGTCGCCTTTAGGTTGTCGCTGATTTTTTTTCAGGGTTGAATCTTGCAGAGTAACTTGAGACTTAGGGCGATTTTTAAGAACAGTTTGAATATGCCTCTAAGTCTGAATAGTTTCCCTTGATTCACCCTTCTTGTTCCAGAAGTTTGTTTCTGAATAGCCAAATGGCTCTTGAAGTATGTGGCTGCATTGTCATGTGTTTGAAAGCTTACAAATGTTTGTCAGCACAAAGTGGGGTTTGATCGTGCGATTGAGTAAAGTTTTCTTTTTTTTTGGTATTCTCTCAAGGGTGCAAATAAAAAGTGGTGTTTGCGCCGTTGTGGGTGTGAACACGGTCAACAAGCTTCCTGGGCAAGCGATGTCCTTTAAAAAAAAAAAAAAACATGGGAAACATCACAGAATAGTAATAGACTTTGTAGAGTCCATGGAGAAGATCAAAGCGCAAACATTACATCCATAAGGAACTGACGATTGCCTCCCACGCCAGTAATTCTATATTATATGTTACTACTAGACAAACATGATTTTAAGGACCCCTACAGATTACTAGCAGTCGAGTAGGCTGACAATGGATTTTTAAGCCGGCCATTTTCATCCATCCATCCATTTTCTATAGCTTCTTGTCCTCACTAGGGTCACAGGCTTGCTGGGGCTTATCCCAGCTGTCTTCGGGCAATAGGGAAAGGACAGACACCCTGAACTAGTTGTCAGCCAGTCATTTTCAATTAATGGAAAAATATTGGCACCAAATAGAAAAAAATCCAAACTGCAACTCATAACTTTGTTGAAACGTCTTTAACAATTTACTAAACAACTTGAGGATTTGTAAGATGTAATTAAAATTCTAACAAATTGCTGAGAGAGTTCCTACTCCCAGGATCATTAGCATAAAAGTAAAAAACTTTAACAAGTATATAGCCACTTATAGTTTTCTGCAGAATATAAACTTTGCCAACATTTCAAAAACACAAAAAATGTTACTTTCATTTATCTTGGTTTTCATTTCAAACAAAAACAGATGGTGCAGAGTGTGTCCAGGGTCAACAGAGTCTCTTATGAAGTTAACAGAAAAGTTCCCTGAAGTGAACGCAATTTAATTTATCTTTTATTGGTCATCACATTTAACAATATATTTAACATTTTAAATAAAACTATTTAATTTGAATGTCACAAGTAACCACAATCGAATATTTTTGGAATTATTATTCTATTGAAATTTTTATTGATAAATATAAAAAGTCAACTATGTATAGTACGAAACCATTTTTCTCCAGTTAGATATTATTTACCAATTGTTGTTCATACTGTATCCAATTTCTAAAGATTAAAAACTAAAACAAATAGAAAACATCACACAAATTGGAGGATTTGGACAATTTTAAGTGAAATAACGGCTCAAAATAATTACGTGATTATGCAAATAACTGTCGATTAATTTCATGATTGATTAGTTGCCATGAAAATAGCAGCCGGTTAATTTGATAATCGACTAGTTGACGATTACTCGGTTGATTTTGACAGCTTTAGGTGCCGTGACGGCACCTGGCTTCTTTTAAAGTCGATTAGCTATCATGTTTTCCCTCCAATCCCTTTATGACATTCTGCAGTCATAAGAAAAACACATCCTAAAACAATATCCTTGCTCTCCTTTACTCTGGCACCTCTTTAAAATTCAGGCGTTTTATTCAACTGATGCTCTGCGGTGCTGCATTTCAAACTGTTAAGTCACATCTAATTTACCAGCTATTTTATCTACTTTAACTCAGTCAGCGGAGCAGTGTGTGTGCGAAGATGTGCATAAATTGGCCTGCTGGAATTTACCGTGCGCCTTGGTTGTTTGTTCCCGTTCTGTGTGTTTTTGCATGCGTGTGTGTGAGCGTGTGTATGCGCGCGGCCCCCAACCCGGAGCTATTATTTGGGGACAGCAGGTATAATATCGGCAAACCTTTTCCGCTGCGCGGGATAAGTAATGGCCTCAAGACGTCACCTTTATCTTTAGCCACACTCCTGCAGCTGAGGCTGTGGATTTCCAGCCACACACCCCCTCCATGATACACAGGTGTGGTATTATATATATGTATATGTGTGTGTGTGTGTTATTTATCCCCCACCCTGCCTCCTTATGTCTTTGACAAAAGTGGCCACGAGGAAGGCAGATAGGGCCGAGACTGACACATTCATTTTCCTTAACATTGCTGCCTCCTTTTAAGCAGCTTTGGTTATTTATCCCCTAACAAATTTGGACGTTAGGTGAATGCAGAGCAAGGTGCCTCTGGGAGCATCCCATCATGCCCCGCAAACAGAAAGGGAAAGGACGGCGATATGGGGCGATTAGGGATGAGGGGTGGGGGGAAACGGCTGAAGCAGAGTGATGGCGTTTGAGCGAGATAGCGGGAGAATATTGAAATGAGACAGAGGGAGAGGTGAAACAAAGGAAGAGCGCCATGCGGAATGAGCGAGCTTTGTGGTCCCGGGCTTCATGGGAGGTGCAGCCCAATCATTTATAAAAGGTAAATGCTGTCAGGACATAGGGCGTTTAAAGGCGCCGCGCTGCAGGTGTGATTTATGCTCTCAGTGCGGGGCTATAAATCACCCTAGCTTTGTTTCCACAGGCGGCGGCAGTGGCTGCTCCTATATGGAGGCACAACAGTGCCTGACACATACGCAACACACACGAACGCACACACAGCGGACTCCGAGAAGATGCATGACGATGGAACTGGGTGGATGGCTGGAGAGTGAACTCGTTGGAGTCTATCAGTGTGAGCAGTTGGACACACACAAACAATCACGCGGCGCTTTCACTGCCGTGAAGGGAGAATTTCCATTCATCAACAGTTCTTGTTTGGCTATTGTTGTAGCTCTGATAGTCTTCGAAAAGAAATCGAGTCAAACAGCAATTATGAATATGTATATACTGTCACGGGGGAGTACGGCGGTTGAGGAGGCCGGCATGGTTGCAGAGGAGGAGGACCCAAAAGCAGGGGAGCGTCGGGACAGGGGGTTGATTAAATCCATTTATTTATAAACGAACGGGAACAAAAGCGAGAAAAACAGGACGGCAAAAAACTCGAACTAAGGGCGCAGGCAGGCTGGCAAAACAGAAAGCAAAACACTATGGACAGGCTGGCAGGAAAACACGGAGCTGAGGGACTCGGGGCAAGACGGGACTACGAGACAACAATACGATAGAGACAATATGACATGACGTGACAGAGACAATGATCCGACACGGGCTGTAACAGACACTAGGCTTAAATACATTCACAAACTAATCAAACTAACACATGGCAGCTGGGCAGGGACAACAGGCAAAGGGAGCAGATTGGAGGACACGAGGCGCAGGTAACAGACAGGTGGACTAAATCAAAACTAACGCAGGCAGACGCGACAGGGGCAGAAACCGGAACTATAAACGTAAACAGAAACAGAACCCCTCAAAATAAACCCACAACCCAACAAACCATGACAGAACCCCCCTCTCAAGGGACGGATCCCAGACGTCCCAAAACAAACAGACAAGCAAACAAAACCGAGGCAGGGTGGGCGGAAGGGGGACCGGAGGAGGGCACAGGAGAAAAACAAAAACAGTCCAAAGGCACCCCTGGTGCCAAACGGGATGCACCCGAGGGGGAAAGTCCAGAGGACGACCCGGTCGCCAGAGCGAGTCAGGCGGGCGACCCGGTCGCCAGACGAAAGGTGCCCTGCGGGGCGAATCAGGTGGGCGGCCCGGACGCCAGACAAGAGGCGCCCGGCGAGGCGAATCAGGCGGGCGGCCAGGACGCCAGAGCAGATGTGCCCGGCGGGCCGAGTCAGGTGGGCGGCCCGGACGCCAGACAAGAGGCGCCCGGCGAGGCGAATCAGGCGGGCGGCCAGGACGCCAGAGCAGATGTGCCCGGCGGGCCGAGTCAGGCGGGCGACCTGGGCGCCCGATGGCGAACAGCAAGCCACCCCAGGTAGGCTTGTATCCCGGTTGCCCCTGAAGATCGGCAGGCGGGGCGTCAGGCGAGAGCGGAGACGTCAGCAGGGCGGCGTCAGGCGAGAGCGGAGACGTCGGCTGGACGCCGTCAGGCGAGAGCGGAGGCGTCGGCTGGACGCAGTCAGGCCAGAGCGGAGACGTCGGCTGGACGCAGTCAGGCCAGAGCGGAGACGTCGGCTGGACGCAGTCAGGCCAGAGCGGAGGCGTCGGCTGGACGCAGTCAGGCCAGAGCGGAGGCGTCGGCTGGACGCCGTCAGGCCCGAGCGGAGGCGTCGGCTGGACGCCGTCAGGCCGGTGCGGAGGCGTCGGCTGGACGCCGTCAGGCCGGTGCGGAGGCGTCGGCTGGACGCCGTCAGGCCGGTGCGGAGGCGTCGGCTGGACGCCGTCAGGCAGGTGCGGAGGCGTCGGCTGGACGCCGTCAGGGAACAGCCACTGGGTGCAGACCACAGACACGAGTGAGAGCACAAGACTGACCTGGGACAGGGGCGACCACAGGGAACCGTCTGGCATCTCTGTCGTCTGCGGCAATGGTGGCATGGCTGACAGCTCAGGCGACTGCGGCTGCCGCGCCGAGGCTGGCGGCTCAGGAGGCTGTGGCAGCGGCGCAGAGGCTGGCGGCTCAGGAGGCTGAGGCGCCGTGGCTGGTGGCTCAACAGGCTGAGGCTGCGGCGCCGTGGCTGGTGGCTCAGGAGGCTGAGGCAGCGGCGCAGAGGCTGGCGGCTCAGGAGGCTGAGGCGCCGTGGCTGGTGGCTCAACAGGCTGAGGCTGCGGCACCGTGGCTGGCAGCACTGGGAACGGCAGGCTGGACAGAGACAGCCACTGGGGGCCAATCAGAAACGGCGGGGATGCCAGGAGACTGACTTGGGATGACTGAGGCAGACGGGCGACTGGCTTTGGAGTCAGACGGGCGACTGGCTTGGGAGTCAGACGGGCGACTGGCTTGGGAGGCAGACGGGCGACTGGCTTGGGAGGCAGACGGGCGACTGGCTTGGGAGGCAGACGGGCGACTGGCTTGGGAGGCAGACGGGCGACTGGCTTGGGAGGCAGACGGGCGACTGGCTTGGGAGGCAGACGGGCAGGGTTCACAGAGCCTGGGGTCCGGCTCGCAGGGTGCACAGAGCCTGGGGTCCGGCTCGCAGGGTGCACAGAGGCCGGGGTCCGGCTCGCAGGGTGCACAGAGGCCGGGGTCCGGCTCGCAGGGTGCACAGAGGCCGGGGTCCGGCTCGCAGGGTGCACAGAGGCCGGGGTCCGGCTCGCAGGGTGCACAGAGGCCGGGGTCCGGCTCGCAGGGTGCACAGAGGCCGGGGTCCGGCTCGCAGGGTGCACAGAGGCCGGGGTCCGGCTCACAGGGTGCACAGAGACCGGGCGCTGGCTCGCAGGGTGCACAGAGACCGGGGTCCGGCTCGCAGGGTGCACAGAGGCCGGGGTCCGGCTCGCAGGGGTCACAGAGGCCGGGGTCCGGCTCGCAGGGGTCACAGAGGCCGGGGTCCGGCTCGCAGGGGTCACAGAGGCCGGGGTCCGGCTCGCAGGGGTCACAGAGGCCGGGGTCCGGCTCGCAGGGGTCACAGAGGCCGGGGTCCGGCTCGCAGGGGTCACAGAGGCCGGGGTCCGGCTCGCAGGGGTCACAGAGGCCGGGGACCGGCTCGCAGGGGTCACAGAGGCCGGGCGCCGGCTCGCAGGGGTCACAGAGGCCGGGCGCCGGCTCGCAGGGTTCGCAGAGGCCGGGGACCGGCTCGCAGGGTTCGCAGAGACCGGGGACCGGCTCGCAGGGTTCGCAGAGGCCGGGCGCCGGCTCGCTGGGACAGGGGCGGTCTGCCGCCTTGGCGCTGGGACAGGGGCGGTCTGCCGCCTTGGCGCTGGGACAGGGGCGGTCTGCCGCCTTGGCGCTGGGACAGGGGCGGTCTGCCGCCTTGGCGCAGGGACAGGGGCGGGTAACCGCCTTGGCGCTGGGACAGGGGCGGGTAGCCGCCTTGGCGCTGGAACAGGGGCGGGTGCCGCTTCAGCCCGCCGGCAGGAAGTTTGGGGAACAGAGACCGGTGGTACAGACGCGACAGGAGCTTGGGACAGGGTGCAAGAAGAGGGTGGTACAGGACAGGAGGAAGTAGGCAGGGCGCGGCAAGAGGGGGACACCGAGACAGGAGGGAACGGATCGGAAGGCTGAACAGATGGGTCCTGGTGGTCACTGGGGCGGTGGCCTTTTCGCGGGCCCCTCCACCGGCGGCCACGAAATGCCAACCGGGAGCCCACGAAAAGGTCACGGTCAAATAGGGGCTCTGAATCGGAGTCTTCGGACGAACTGTAAAAGGACTGGCCGGACTGATAGTCAAAATCTGAATCAAAATCATAATCAGAGGTGCACGGGCTCGAATACGGAATATGATAAAAAGTGTCGAAGGAAGAGGGACGCGGGTAAACAAAATCCGGACCGGTACTGGAACGAAACGTGACGAAAGGAGGGCAATCCTCGATATCGGAAAAATCTGAGTCCAACGTACAGTAAGGTGCGCGAACAGGAGAGGAAGGGTGATCGGGTGTGCGGACAGAAGGTGAACTACGCAAATCAGAAAAATCGGAACTACAAAAAACGTGCGGGGACAGAATCGTGTCGTATGGGAGGTCGGAGGAACACGAGGGAAACGCGGAAGTAACAGACGCGGGGGGCGGATCAGAAGCGGGGACAGACGCGGACTCGGAGGGGAGAAACACGGAAGAAAAAACAAGAGGTCTCACACTGGGGGAACGGGGCTGACCGGCGGGCTGAGAACGGATGCGGGCGGGGCGGCGGCGTCGAGTCCGCCGACGCGGACTTCCCGCTGGGTCCTGTGCTGGTCGGATCATTCTGTCACGGGGGAGTACGGCGGTTGAGGAGGCCGGCATGGTTGCAGAGGAGGAGGACCCAAAAGCAGGGGAGCGTCGGGACAGGGGGTTGATTAAATCCATTTATTTATAAACGAACGGGAACAAAAGCGAGAAAAACAGGACGGCAAAAAACTCGAACTAAGGGCGCAGGCAGGCTGGCAAAACAGAAAGCAAAACACTATGGACAGGCTGGCAGGAAAACACGGAGCTGAGGGACTCGGGGCAAGACGGGACTACGAGACAACAATACGATAGAGACAATATGACATGACGTGACAGAGACAATGATCCGACACGGGCTGTAACAGACACTAGGCTTAAATACATTCACAAACTAATCAAACTAACACATGGCAGCTGGGCAGGGACAACAGGCAAAGGGAGCAGATTGGAGGACACGAGGCGCAGGTAACAGACAGGTGGACTAAATCAAAACTAACGCAGGCAGACGCGACAGGGGCAGAAACCGGAACTATAAACGTAAACAGAAACAGAACCCCTCAAAATAAACCCACAACCCAACAAACCATGACATATACATATCAGCTATTACTATGTATAGGCATATAAAGGCATTGCACATTAAAGGGAAAGCTTCTGGTCGATACTAGGGAGCTAAAATTTCACCCTGATTGTCACAACATGTCAAATTCAACATGTTACGATCACACAACATGGAATGTGTCATTCCTTGGCTAAAATATATTGAGCATGTGGAAGAAAATGGCCCAAAAATGGTCAGAATAGTCCACAAGGAGTATTGTGGAGTATTCTGACCAACTTATTTTTCTGTTGCCCTCTTAATGTGTTTGAGAACATTTGAATTTGAAGGTGTCACCAAACCTCTGACTGGTACTGTGCATATATTGTAATTTACCATGATTTATGATGTTTTCGTTATAAATAAATCTTGTGTCCACTCTGTAATCATGACATTTTGATTAATTTGGTGATCGAAGGTTTTAAATTCAGCAGCACCTGTTTTCTCTGAAACAGCTAACTAACTAACTAACTAACTAACTAACTAACTAACTAACTAACTAACTAACTAACTAACTAACTAACTAACAGGTTCATCTTGACCCTGTAATTCATTTTAGCCCACTTTAATCAATTCAGAAGTTGACTTGAATGCGCCTTGGCGGCTTTGTTGTGTTTGTGACAGGCAATTAAGAAAACACTTAAAACTCGATTTGCCCTCATGCTCTCATTCCATGTCATCAAATAATGAGTGTATCAGTTTGCCTTTTGACTTGAGCATGAATTGGAACAAAATACTGAGTGTTTGAGGAAGATGGAAGATTAACCGCAATGTTGGCCTGGCGCCACTCAGTGATAACATGCTGTACAGACAGAAAAGGATGCCTTGTGTCAGAAAACAGGCAGCAAAGGATGGCTATTTGACAACCTCAACCGTTTCGAGAAAATGCGAATGTACGTTTTTCCGTCGCTTTGTAAGAAATTCCTGATCAAGCATTTCTGCTTCAGCATTTGGCTGATCTTTGGTCACATCAAGAACTTTAGCACCGAGGACACAGGCGGTATTGATAAGATGCATTCGGGGGAGGCGGTGGCACTTCATCAAGGTCACATGTTCTGTGTATGACGCTCACATTGTCGGAATTCTTGAATGAATTTCAGATAAAGACCATTGTTCTGCAGTGCTTATGATGATCGAATTGGAGGGTTTTTTTTAGGTTTTTGATCTCCTCTTGCTTTGCATGAGTTTTCTTCTTAGTATTCCAGCTTCATCCACGTCCAAAACATGTGAGGCTTATTAAAGACAAAACAGTGCACATCAATTCACTGAGATAGATTTCAAATTAAATGTGTGACCAGCTTGGGACTTTGGCAAAATTGTAAGAGTCAATGTTCATTTTGAATTTTATCACTATCAAGAAGAATTGTGCAGATGTAGTTTGACGTGAGATTTGACGCTATTTTATTGTTAAATTTAGATAAGCATGACGACTAACGCAAGAGCTCTTGTGCAATTTTCACCTATTACTGGAATCTAGTTTGCCTCATTTGTTTCATTAAACTTGTGCAGAATTTTGACCATTATTGGGTCATTTTCTATCCTATCAGTCGTGCAGTATTTTAGCCAAGGGATGACACACCCCTTGTCGTGTGATAACTGAAAGAAGACGATAGGAAGCTGAAATTTCACCCAGATGGTGACAACATATCCACTGCTCAAATATTCCATTAACTCTATAACACGAGCAGTCACGAGTGCAAAAAATGCGTATTGTTCATTCATAACATTTGCCAAATATTGGCTCATTATCAAACTGATCAGATCGACGTCAGATTTTCTCCACAAGATAACTAAATATTTTTTCATGTATAATCAATAGATTTAAAGACATATTTAATAATATGTACTCAAGGCTCATAATGAATAATCACGACTCAGCTTGTGAACGTGGCCAAAACCAGAAGACAATTTAGCTGTAATTGGTCGCTACCTGAGCTGCGTTTTAAGCATGTGCTGTCATTGTCAGTCAGTAGCAAGAAAAAATACATTTTTAATAAGAAAAAATTTATAGATAAAATAGAAACGTTTTAATGCTGAAAATGTTTAAATAAGTTAAAACGTGATTTTTTTTCTGTTTTCTATAAAAATCACTGCATTATTTAATCATGGTCACTTAAGGAAAAGCTTTTTTTCCTGCTTTTTTCCTGTGCACATCGCCATCAAAAATAAGATCCATCTGTCTTCTAAATGAATTTGTTGATTTCATTAACACTTACTTGAAAGACGTCATCCTTGTACTAAGCAACGGTGACGTTCTGGATTTGACAAGATGTCTCTCACTTTAGCGTCTGGTGTTTGTTTAGTAAAAAAAAACTTTTGTAGCACAGACTTCCCCTTACTCGGAAACATAGAACCAACATTTTTCCCCACTGAGGGAAAGTACTAGAAAATAGTCTGTAGGGATGTTTCACCATTCCAAATGATGAGTTCTGAAGCGCCACACTAAATTCGTCCAAGGACACCTTTTGAACTTTGCTTTCTACACCGGAGTAGAATCTTGGGCCTTCATCGAACTGTTGGCAACAAAGTCTGAAAGCATTTTTCCAAAAATGACCTCATGACACTAAAACTCTGAAAACTACCAACTCGATGAATTTGCTAATGTTTTTGGCACTCGTAAACGCACATTTCCCATCATTTTCCGTGTACTAAAGTGATGAGCAAACTCCCCCACTCTTCTAAATTAATGCACAGGCGCACCTCTTCAAACATCATCAATCCTTTCGCCAAAGCGTATTTCACTGTTGCACAGAAAGCCAATTGTGTGGCTGAGATTCTCAATACATAATACAAGTGTATAAATCAAGTCCGAGACGGGCCCGGGAAATGGAGACGTTAACGTGCAGGGGACACCAACAAGCTGACCTGAATGCTCGCTGCTCTTCTGATTTCCCCAAGGAGCTCCTCTCTGGCCTGTGCCACCGGTTCTCGGATTCCTGAGGGAGGCCATTACCGCTCCCGATCCATATGCATGTATGGCTGGCTGATGCCTCCCGACTGCCAAGACGCTAGCGCGGAGGACAAGCCCAATGGTTTTACAAGGTGATTATTTGCACTGTGCATCTGGATGTGAAGCTGCAGCTAATAGGCTTTATTTGGAACTTTCTGAACAGTTGGTGGGCTTTGTCAGTACACGGCTGATTAGCGTGATGTCCTGTCAAGGCTACTTTTGCCTTTTGAAATGATCGGAGCGGAAAAGTCCAACACTTCTATTCGCTGCCCAATCAGATTTTCGTGTAAAATATGCTTCAAAAGTTGCATTTGAATGACAAGCCCAGGGGTGTCGGATGAACAGACTAATTGCGATAAATTAGTTACAGTCATAGTTAAAGCTTTATTTTGTTTCAATGTTAATCTCTTTTTTGATCCTTTATGTTTTTTTAATCTCCTGGCAGCACAAGTCAAGCCACCCTCAAGAATGATGATAGTCAATCTTGTGAGATGTTTTGAGGCGCCACATATATTGTGCTGTATTGTTGTTGTTGTTTTAATGAACCATTACCATGGAAAAAGATGATCGCTATTCCTGTTACTACGTCACAAGAATACAAAGAGAGCAAATGGGCATGAAATGAAAATGATGGTATTGATACTTGAGAGGTGATAATGACTGCACTTATGCATTTTAGTGACAGGCTCATCTGGCTTCATTTATTACATACAGTATATACTGCGATTTCAGCTTGAACAAGTGGAATTTTTTCATTGGTTTGTACGTGCCCCAAAAAAGGAGAAGTTGGACTCAACGTTAAAAAGTCAACATAACCACAGTGAGCATCGGAAACTAGACTGGATTTTAGTCTGAAAAAGCAAAAATACCTTAGAAAAAAAAACAATAACTGATTCTTATTTTTTGAGCAATTTATGTTCTCTTTTTAAAACAAAGCTGTTTTTAAATAAACCGTTGCTTTAAATAAACAAACAGTGATTAAAACTTGTGTCTTTTGAGTCTGATTAACTGAATAAATAATCAACAGATTAATCTCTAATGACATAATTGTTAGTTGCAGCCCGACTAGAAATGATTACATATTAGCAAACATGCAGTCTTAATCATGCTAAATGTAATTATTGGAATTAGAGTCTGACTTATTTGATGGGCTGGTTTGTTGCTCGTAATGTGCAGTAATTCACTTTATAATCCAATATTTGGAAATATCCCCAAAAAAGGCCCATTCAGACACTATCTTGTGGTCCGCAAAATACGGTGTATGAAATTCAAACAACTACCAGCAGATTGTGTTCAACTTCTGAGGTTCCAGAGTCGAAGGAAATTGGCTTTAAAAGTTTCCCAATTATCGCTGCCTTGTGATGTGAATATAGTAGTTCCACTTCAATGGATGGCTTATGTTTTTATTCCTCAATGCTTGCTCACTGTCCAGTACATCAGGAGCTGACTTCCTCCCCGTCTGATGGGCTTGATAACCTTTTGATAGCCACGTGCGCTCATTCTCCACAATCTCCAATAGGCCAGCTGGACCCAGCAAAGTTGTCTCGCCAATCTAATTAACAAAATAAATCTGCTCGGCTTCTTGGTGCTGGAATAAAGCGGACGATAAAAGTGGGCCATAGACTCACTTCGTAATGTCTCTGCGCCACAATAGATCCAAGCTTTCGTGCTCCAATGTGTCATCTCTCTCTGCCGAGTTAAAAATAGTGTGATTGGGAGGATGAATGGCAAAAAAAAAAAAAAAGTAACTTCCTGATGGTCTCTTTGTCTTTCTACAGCTGGGAGGAATCAGGGCTTATGTCGATGTTAAAAATTCATAAAGTTAGACCATGAATGTGAAATTCTGTCCGCATATAGTCGACCTTCATCTCAGAAGTGTTCACGAGGCTAAGAGGAAGTAGGAGGCCTCATCCTGTCACTATTACTGTGATCACATGATGCTACGTGGCACAAAGACGGTCACTGCAAGATGGAGGAAGGGCCGGAGTGCCGCCTTTTGAAATCAAGCAGAAAATTTCATTAGTAAGGACTTCGTTTCTTACAAAGCTTCATTATTTATTGAAAAATCTTCAAACGCGACAGGAACAAAAATGGTTTTGTTTTTTAATGAATCTCAGAATCTTCAGCGACAACAATTCCAATGACTTTGGGTCGCTAAAGCTGTATTAAAAGCAAAATGTTGACTGTAGCTATTTGGATTGTTTTTAATTGTATGAATGCATGCGGATGTGGAACCTGAGTAAAAATATCTACTGTACTATAAATGCAATTTATATTTTTATTAAATTAAATCATAAACAAAATGATTAAAAAAAAAAACGATCCCTTTCAAAAGTATGAAAGTGTATTTTCAACTAGCTCAAATGTTATTAAATGTGCCCTATTTTATATGATGCCTTATGGTTTGGTAAACTAGCATTTTAGCCTACAGGCTATGTTTAAATTATGAATATGCAATTTGGAAACATTTCACTTTATCCTGTCAAAACAACCCAATTGTAAAAGTCAAAATAATTTAAAAAAAATACTCACATGGAAATGAGAAAATACATAATTATTATTCATACATACAGTTTAGCTTTTTCTCACAAAATCTGATACACCTTTTCTTAATATATTATACAAAATTCTAGTGTTTTTGTTTTTTACTTTACATCACTATTTAATCCCTGCTTGTTATCTAAAATGGAACAAGTATTCCTTGTGGAATAATACCCAAATTAGTCTTCATCAGGTAAATGCTTTAATTGATGTAATTAATCCAAAAACAGTCAACATTTTCTTTCTGTCTGTAGGAAAACTAAGTCGTGATGATTGGCATATAAAATGATCCAGGAACAGTTTGCCCATCACTTGTAGTTGGCTCGCATTGTTGGCAGTCGAGAAGGAGCTGACAGCCTTCCAGTTTTGGGAAATAAATGTCCCTTATAAAAAAAAGAAAAGAAAGAAAAGACAAGGAAAAAAAAATCCCATTTTGTCATACTGTCAAATATAATTGTTTTTCTCACATTAAAGAAAAAGTAATAGATGTGCATGTTATGTTGCCTGCTGTCGACGAGTCTCCCTCTTTTAGATATGACTGATAGAAAAGTGATGATTTGTTGCTGGAGGTGTTGAGTCTTCCTGCTTTTGTGTCTCCGGTGGATTTTGCTGCCAGACTGGCACTAATAACTGCTATGAGCCGCAGCATGAACAACGCATGCATAGCGGGGACACGCAAACTCTCTTACCTGTCTCCCCCTTGTCTCACCCGGCCTTCTTCCACTTTAGCAGTCTTTTTCGCTGTGTTTTTTTCCTGCGACAATGCTGAGCAGGTATGGTTGCCTCCTTGTTTGCTTGGCATTTGCCGCAGTGGATGCCAATCATTTATATTAAATTCACAAGAAAAACAATTGAATACGTGATTGAAAGGGACAGTCATTTACTTAATCGCAGATAGGAAAGAGTTCAGGTCAATTTCAGTTATTGTAATTATATGACATCAGATCATTAATATGACAGTAATATAATATTGTATAACTATATCGATGAGCATATAAACAGGAAGGACGTTGTGGTTGACAACACAATACCAAGCATTTGGAACATCCGTAAAAAGGAGCATGAGAAACTACAAAATACCAAGGCCTCCAAGATGAGCTGGCAGGCTTGGCAGGTGAAGACCTCAGTGGTGCCTGTGGTCATGGAACACTCAGGGTAGTGACCCCTAAACTGGAGTGGCTAAAACATATCCCAGGAAAAACATCAGACATCTCAGTGCAGAAAACCATAATACTTAGAACAACAAAACTACTGAACAGAATCCTGAATCCTGAAGAGGAGGTAGAGGACACGAGCCGTGGAGTGAGAGATTTGTATGTATGTATGTATGTATGTATGTATATATATATATATATATATATATATATATATATATATATATATATATATATATATATATATATATATATATATATATATATATATATATATTGTGGAACACTTTAATGTTCATATAAGTGAAAATCTGAATACAGTTAGCTCATTTTTTTCTATTTGATGTCTTACTTCTGACAATGCTTGAATCCCTTTCAACTATTACCGATGGCTTACATCATTCTCCATGAAAAATATTGTTCAGAGGCTAAAAAGTTTGGTAAGATGTTTTTCTAATCTTTTCCAAAGTAAACTTTAAAAAGACTTTTCCTGGAAGAGGAGTTGCGATACTCTGTTGAAACAAGAGTTTTTATCAGGAGTGTCTGCTTTCCGATGTGTTTGGGGGCGACCATATTACAGCCCCAATGTCTGCTCGGGGATGGCGGAGGAGGAAATAGATGGTTCTAGATATAATAGTGATGGCCCCTGGGTGGTACTCCTGTGAGGAAGCGAGAAGAGATGAGAGTGGAGGTGTGAGCTTGCAGTAAGATTACATTTTCCCTCATTTTTAATGGATACGTGAGCATCTATCTTCTTTTTTTCCCCCTTGTGTCACTCCCACTGTTGCGCTTCTGTTTAGCCGTGTTCCATTTTTCACTTCCCTCAAACACACACACATGCACATACTTGAATAGCTCACACTCAAAACCATGCGCATATGCGCACACACGCGCAGACACACACACTTTTCCCTGCGTCCTCCCTCACTTGATCCTTACACCTACGTGCTACAGATGGTTTCATTTTATAAGAGATAAAACCACATTTGGTGGAACTGATTAAACAGAGGGAACAACATCCCCATCTGCCATTTATTCCAATCTGAAATTGCTTGGGCAGATGCTGACATCTTTGGAGATGATTGATTCACCCCGTCTGGCCAGAGAGGAGTAGAGAGGGGTTGCGTCCTCCCAAGGGCCGAGTCTTGCCACTGCCCTGCCATGGCTTCGCCGGCGATGGAGCTGCCCCCAACCCCCACCGAAAAAAGTCCCCCGTTTCTTCTCTCCGGCAAGCTGTCGCAATCAGCAGAGCCGCTGATTGGACTTGGGCAGGTGATCGCTACGCACTCGAATCACGAGGCCAGTACATGCCAGATCGTTCTCTCTGTACTGGTGTGTGACTATGATGGTGACAGCACGGGTGGGCGATCAAGGATGTGCTTGTGATTCCACTAAATGTCACACAAATCATGCTGGGCTCTTTTTTTTTTTTTTTGCCCACCTGTTGTAGTCATGCTGTTTGATTTCATGTTTTTGGCCCAGATTAGGAACGGAACCAAGGCAACGTAGTGTAATATCCAATGGATATAGATTCCATATTTTTCAAATGGTGGTCTCTGTTGGCAGTAGAGGCTCAGTCGATGATGTCGGATTCATTAAGATGCATGAGGTGTGCACTTTTGGACAAAAGTTTATAAGGCGGCACAATATTATGGCCAAGGATGATGTCCAAGGCAAAAAAACCCAAAATGGTTCAATAGAGAAACACGCATCTTAATCGTTTGCTGATACATAGATGTCAAAGTGTGTGGAAAGCAAGCAGATTGTGCAGAAAGGTAAAGATGTTGCACGATCATGCAGATCGTGCCAGAACTTTCCCTTGAAGGCCTGAATAGTGTTTGGGCCTGCAGAGAACACCTTGAAGGCCCTGACGACACACCACTCCTAAATACATAAATACGATGGTGCCTCAAGATACAAAATTAATCATTCGTGAATGGCTTTTGTATTGTGATTATTTTTTTTTTTTTTGTATCTCCAGTCCAAATTCTTATGTAAATCGTCTTACTCCTGCCAAACAAAAAAACAAGTACAAAAATGCGGAATCAATCTGCAATTGGCTAGCAACCGGTCGAAGGTATACCCTGCCTTTCGGCCGAAATCAGGTGAGATTGGCTCCAGCACACCAGTCACTCTGAGGTTAAAAAGTATGAAAAATGGATGAATGGAAACAAGCGGTTACATTTCAATTCCTTTCAATGGGGACGATTGATTTTACGTACTGTACAGTATGAGTAAATCAAGAATTGTCTTGTAAGACAACATTCTTTAATACCTGCATGAATTCAGTGGAGTAAATAGTTCATATCAAACCTTTGTTTCACTGTGCTTGGGCCTTCATTTTCCTCTTGTCATCATCCAGTATGTGATCACATAACTGGGGAGTGAGGTCTGTGTTGTCATCACTTTGTGTGAAGCGGTGCCGTTGCCGCGATCCCGACCCCCACCTGAGGTAACGTGATGAAAGAGTGAAGAGAATACCAAATGGGCCTGGGGTGATTAAATATTCCACTCAACCTTCATCTAATCAACATTTATAGTGTCCTGCCAGTGGAATTACGCTGCCCTCCACTAAATCGCCTCTGCATCATCACTTGTAAACACTCAAGCATTTTAAGATGAAGATCTCCTCCTGCAGAAATGCCATCAAGCTCAGCCGCGTGCGCGCGTGCGTGTGCGTGTATATATATATGTGTGTATGTGAGCACGGCCTCGTAAAAACTGCTGAGCTGGGCTCCTCGATGCAATCAAGCTGTGGTCTCAGCTCATATACTTGTTTGATGATAACCGAAGATAGAGGGAGAGTGATGGAACTCTCCGAGGGACGGCGGCGATCATTTAGCCCGGGGAGCGGGTGTGAATCATGGCGGGGAAGGACGGGATGCCGCAGGCTACGGATGAATCATTAGAACGGCGCTCGAGGGGGAGGAGAAGGGTACCAACCCCAGGTGACTTAGATCCATCGACTGCAGCGTCGACCCTCAGGATTCTAACGCCGGCCTGTCCATCTTTTTCTATTTTGCCTCTGTCGCTATCTTTCTACTCTGCCTCTCTCATCAGGCGTGTCATTCCATCAGAGGCCTCCTCTCTTCTCTCTTCTCCGCGCCTTCGCTAAGCCCCTTGAAGTATGACTCGACGCCGGAATGGCAAATGAATTCCCAGTCCGAGTGCGTACTTCTTGCCTCTCTGCTGCCCTCCCTCTCTCGCCTCTGGCAATCAATTCTACCTCTCTTCCTAACCCGTCCTCCAATTCTCGCCATTGTCACTACGTTCCCAACACATGATGAGCTCCCAACACATGATGAGCTCCGGGTGATCTGCTAGCCTAAAAAAATAGAAGAAGAATGTACTGTATTTTTCTGGACTATGAGTTCGAATGCGAAATAATATGTCATAGACAAGGCTTCAAATGATTATATATACATCTAATTTGATATAGTATGCATCTGTTTTAGCGTGTTTGCACTTTCAGAGGCTGCGTGGATAATTTTTACGGCGGACTTTGACAGATTATGAAAAGGAAAAGACGGCCTGAAGTGTGCTTGAACAACATGGATGTCGGCAGGTGCAGAAACAGCAAAGAGCAACCATCCACGCTGTGATCTCACAACAGTCGTCACTTGGGTAAAGAACGTCCCAAATAAGATGATCAGCAAATCATCTCCGAAAAAATCAATTTCAAACAACCTGAACGGGTCCGAAGATGGCTTACAAGGATGTTTGCGCAAATGATGTAAAGGAAGGAGAGGACGTAAGAGGCGCATCAGATAGTGGTGATGACTGAAGGCTTTTAGATGAAGTCACATTGAACTGTATCAAATTATTATTATTGTTACTGTTGCAACATTAGTCACGGCATTTGCGTCCACGCCCGTGCGTACATAGCCTCGTACTTGTCTCGTTTACGCTCCACCCCTCCCCCCCTATAACTACAACAGTACGTTATTTGATATACAGTGAAGAAATGCGTCTAAAAGTACCGTAATTTCATCATTTTAATAGTGCACACCTTGTGTTTTAATTTGAATTTAAAGTGGACAATGTGCATTTCTGAAAGATGAACGGGCCAAAACTTTGGATGATTTTTTCTCTCTAAACTAAGGATTTTAACATGCAACACTGAATTTGCTGTAGCATCTTTTTATGAGCCACCTCCATGTATTTCATTAAAGAATTTTGAAGCTAATGATCTGTATAATTCGAAAAACTACATTTTTATTTTGACAGCCATACGTACGCTTAATTTTGTGAAAACATATTTTTTTTCTGGACTTTGTGTATATTTCGAAGTGACCGGTAATCCTTGAAATACGGTAAGAAGAGGAAACAGGAAATGTTCCAACGTGATGACGAACTTGGCCCCTCATTCTCCCGCTTCTCCCAGTGCAATAATCAATTAGCGGCGACATCCACGTGAGAGCTACACCTCCCGGAGGCTTTGACTTTGGACAGGCAGAGGTTAGAGAAAAACAATGTAAAAACAGCCTTATCTCCCAACACACGAATGTTTGTTAAGGCTCCCCATTAAGTTCCACCCTTGAATTTGCATATTAATTGCATTTTGGCTCGACTTTCCTGCTTTAAGGCTTGTGTTTATGGGTGCTTCAATTCTTTGAGAAGACACTCGTGTCCACAGGGAGCTCACCTGCAACAGAGGACAAGAAGTGAATTTCCACAGGAAATTGCTTTAACACGAGTGTAATCGAATTTTCACCCACACGCACCTTTAAGTTGAGGGCCTGGAGGGCTTGTGGATTCGTTCTATTCATGCGGCGTATTATCACATATGTGGCCGTTCAGAAACAACTACAATATGCAAATGTTTTTCAAGTCATCTGGCGGATTCAGAAGTTCTCACGTCACAAATTTACTCCATGCCATCCTCCTGCCACATGCACACTGAGCGTGCTTTGGCAGCTTTTTTCTACAAATGTTTGAAAAGATGTGAAAGTTTTAATGACTGGATTGGGGGGGTGGATAAAGGAACAGCTGGAGATTCTGTAATGTAATGGCTATTCTTATATGGGAGCGGTACATGCAAGCTGTCTCCTTTTGAAAAAGCGCTACTGCAGTTTTATCCTTGCTCACAAAGAACAGGTGATGGAGCGTTTTCTTGTTTCCGTCTCCAAAACAACGTGGCCATATGGAGCACATTTCGATATGAAGAGGCAAATGACACTTATATATCTGTAGTATTGCGGGACATTTATAATCATAATGATAATCATTTCTGTTCACAGACTACAATTTACATTTTTTGTATGTGTGATGCTTGTGTACAGTTTAATTGAGGGGACGCTATACGTTTTTTTGTTTTGTTTTTGTCATGAGTCCAAGATGGAACAATTGCAATTCCCTCAATACGACCTCTTAAAATCTTTCTCCAGCTTCATGCTCATCATCCTTTTTTTCCATCTTTTTCCTGGATGTGCTCAGACCGAGTATGGCCCTTCAATCATTGGCAGAAAAAAAACAAAAGACCGAGTATTTTAAATTTGATCCTTTTTGTGCTTTACCACTTACAGCAATTGCATATAAGTGACACTCTCATTATTTATTTATTTATCAAATACATCCCATGAAATTTTCGAATCAAGCCATTCAAGTTGTGCTAAGAATTGACCTGCATGTTACTACTTTACAAACAACCTAGTCACACTTTGTTTAAAAAAACACATAGTGCAACATTATTATTATTATTATTATTATTATTATTATTATCAACAGTAACGGGTGACTGAATAGGTATCAGGTCGGCCTGTGAACGGGGAAAATCTGCATATACAGTAATTGACACCAATCTGAAATGCGTCGGAGGGAGACCAATTCTATTTTATTCATCACATCTTTTAAAAAGAATCGACCAGTTAATCAGTATTTTCTGATGAAAATAAGGGTAGGCCTAAAAAAACATATTGATGTGGCCCTATTAACTAAAAATTGATTTCATTAATCAATTAACCAATCATGTTTTCAATGAATCAGATTTTTTTCTTTTTAATTTCCATCTTTTTTAAAAATAAGACATTTTTTCCCACTTTGTCAGTGCAGAAAGTACTCAAATATTTTTTAAATTCATTTTCAAATTTACACAATTGTATTCATTGTTAGAGCAACAGAATGTCACACAGAATTTAGGCTAAGATAGAATGTTATTTTATTTTATTACATTTTTAGTTTTGTTTTATTTTATTTATTTTTCCTTGCTTTTAACCCTTTGGATAACAATAAAACAAGAACACGCTGAAAGTAACAACTGCATTTTGTGAACTATGCTTTTTATTCTACAATATCAATATATATATATATATATATATATATATATATATATATATATATATATATATATATATATATATATATATATATATATATATATATATATAATATTTATAATTCTAGTTATTGTTCATATTTATTTAGTATGCTCCAAATGTTGTTGTTATACCAATTATACATTGACAACAATGACAACAAAGGTATTCTATTCTATTCTATTCTATTCTATTCTATTCTATTTAAAAAAAAATATGTTGCAAATATGGTTTCGTGTTGGTTAAGGCTTTTGCTATGCAAATACAGTTAATCATTGCTTGGTTGAGCTAAATTCCACCACATGAGACTTTGCTTTGTTCTTCTGTTTAAGTCCAAATCTAATGATCTGCACTCAGTGGGGGAGTAACTCACAGTTGTAAGACATTGATTTTCTTTTGTGCTGCCGATTGATCTCGGAGCTCAATATGTCACTGTCTGCAAGAAAACCTTGATACAAAGCAGCTGCAATACAAAAAAAAAACAGCATGTACATGACAGGATGTGAAGAATCCATATCACAAATCCCTAAAATCGCTTAATAAGGCTTTCATACAAGTAGAGCTTTATATAGACTCGAGCACAATGATTAGTTGCGAATATTTGACTGGCCTTCATAGCCCGTTCCAGTCTAGTGTGAATAAAATGCTAGCCGTAGCCTGGGAGTGTCATTACGACCTCAATCAGAGTGGACCACTCCCCAGGCCTCCCCGTGGCGGCGCCCATTGCATCGCAGCCCCCCTCGGACGGATGCGTGTGCGCACACAACCGCACGCGTGCACAAATTACACCCCTCAGCCTTTCCATTAGGGCATTTGCCGCAGCACGCTTCTCTTAACACGGTTGTCTGAATACTCTGCCTCGTGTGCTAATGCAGACTGGGTGTAGCCGACCCCCTCCAAACACACTCTCGCCCCCACCAAAGCCTGTGTTTTACTTTTGGGAGGCAAACAAAGAAATGCACAGGGACTTTGCCGTGCGGAGCGCATGGTGCACAACAACACCAGGCGCTGCTGTAGCTTCCTATGTGCCGTGGGTGCACATCTAATGTCTTCTGAGGGGGTTTGGTCGGCACGCGGTGGGACACATAGGGCTGCTCTCCCGCAGATGCAATTAGCCTAAATGGGATTATGCCTATCACATTTCAGACAGGCCGGGCCTCACAGCCACCTGGGGAAGAGGGTGATGGGTGGAAGACGAAGAAGAGGAGGAGGGGATGATGAAGAGAAAAAGAGGTTGAGCGGATGCGGGGAGAGGAACGCTGTCATGTGGATACCGCAGCCCGTGTAGCGTCTTAAAGAGATTTGTTATTGTACTCGATGTCAGGTTAGCATTATACTCGTTTCTGACCCGACATTAAAATGGCGAGGTGTGTTGTTGTTGTTGATATGATGCACTTTAGAAGTGCACCCCCTGTGGTGTAAGGCTAAATGTCAGAAGGAAGGGTTGACATTTTCACACCAGGTGATAGGACCGCAATATTCTCCCCGGTGGGGGTGGGGGGTGGGCGGGGGGGGTCTTCCTTTGAGGATTGTGTTGGACAAATGGACAAATGGGGGTATTTTCCAATAGTTTGAATAAAAACTACTGTACTTAATGATACGCTACTGATTGGACAATTTCTACAAAAGTGATGAGGGTTAATGATATAATCTTCTGCATATTGAACGAGTTGAATTGTTCATGAAGCTCATTTTTAAAGATTAAACAATATCAATCAGGGCTGCAACTAACAATTATTTTGCTAATCAATCGTTTTTTGATCAAACAGTTTGAAAAACATCCCCAGATTTATGAAAAAAAATACAATTTTTTGTAATTGACGATGCATAATCAATTGTTTTAAAGATTTGCTCGGTGGTTATTTCCGTAACATGTCAGAAAATTGGCATAAATATTGATATTTTATTTTTAAAGTAAAAGCAGATTTTTAAAAATATTTTATTTTGATTTAACAATGTAAATCATAATGCTATCATAAAAGACTAAATACATCATTTCGAGTCAAGAGTCAAATTTTAGGTCCCTGTGATTAATATCATAATGAATTATTTGTTGATCAATCAATCATTGCTGCTCTATTAGCAATGAAAACTGTATATTACAATATGCGTAAAAAGACTGCGTAACGATGACTCTATGAGGATAAGGTAACATTATCATGGAAAATTTCAAATGGGTGAAACAAAGAAGTCCCAGACAGGAAAACACATGCCATTGTGAAGCGATCACATTTTATTCTATGCTAATGGTAATGATATGACAACATTTCTAATCATCCTAAGTACAGTACTATGCAGGAAGATTGTTTTCCACACTTGAATTCAGCTGGAAGCCTGTTAATGTGCATCGTTGGTGCTGCTGTTTTGGTTAACTGTACAGCTCAAATGTGCTCAGCAGTTTGAATTTGAACAAATAGTGCCTTTCCTGCTAGGAAAAGAAACAAGTCTGTTAAAGGAACGTGTTCATTTGTCTTAAATGAATGATGCATATGGGACTAATTGTCGTGAGGCGACTTGTTTCATTGTCCACTATTTGTGCAAATACTGTAATTACGACAATTGATGGCGGGGATGGTACACCAGCACTTAAGTACACGTTGAGTACAAATTATTAAAGTATCTCAATCGGCTCCATATTTGTAGATGGCACGCAAGCTAAAATGTACTGCATCTTGATTTCCATGCTGGTGTAAGGCTTGATTTACCCTTTTGAGAATTTGGCAGACCGCAGCCATAGGGGATGTTCTGGCATACTAGGGTAAACCCTAAAAACTGTTGGTTAAGGATGTAATTATGGGTCAACAAGTTGCAAAATTTTGATCAATTTGACCCATCTTTCTTGGTTGTTTTTTCACAAAACAACCAATTGTATACAAAGCAACCTAAAAATAAAATAGTTGGTTTGTGTTAAAAAACAAAAAAAAAGGTTGTGTCTAATTGGCCTAGATATTACTTCAGTCCAGATTTTGACCCATAATTGGTTTAATTTGACCTCAACTGTTTTTAGAGTGTATTACGTTTGACATATGCGTGGGCGCGTCTGACAATTTGGTGGCTGACATATCATACCTGCAGAATCCTCATATAACTCTCGGTGTACATCACCTTATGGATGTGATTGGCTGCTGGAGCAACTTTGTAATTTTGAGTCGACATCAAATGGCAAAATGACCACCACCCGAGAGGTATACAAATAGGTGACCTTTGCCAATTAATTCAGATTCTACAAACACAATAATAACCAGAAAGCTGTATTTAGACAAGAAAATATTGTTGTCAAGAACATTTGAATTCATCAATAAAAGAACAGCAACTTTTATAATACAAGGTCAATCTTTTTCATTAACTCCTCCTCCCAAGTCAATTTGTTTGAGTCTGCTTTATAGTTTGCCCCGTCCGATAAGCAACTGAACCGAGTTTTTCCATTTCCTTCAGAACATTCCTAACTTTCTCCTCCGTCGGCAGCTGGAGCCCAACTTGCACACGCTCGCCAATATTGGAACTGGTTCTTTCTCATCATCCGTTTTGGTAGCACATGGGGGCAGGAGAGCCAGTCTCCCATAGACTCGCTCTCACGTTAATCAAAATGAAACATGCGGGTTTCCCAAGCTCAATTGTGAGCCCGCTGGTGCCATCTGTGTTTGGGACAGGCCCGTATTGGCCGGATTGACCCTGATCACACACTGTCATTGTTCCCTGGGCCTTGTAAACAGCGAGCAGGCTACAGCTGATCAAATTCAGGCTAACGTGGACTCACAGATGCATGCACATTTACATGGACATGAGCAAACACTCTTGTAGAAATGCCATTTTACATTAAATATAATTACCATATTCTAATGTGAATCTTAATCTGTAGATCCATTAATAGAAGTTGTTAACTTTTAGGAAGAAGCTTCATGGGGTTCCACTGGAGGCACATTTGTCATTGCAAGCAAATGACTGTCTTAATGATGAGGGATTAAACATTTATGGAGCACCTAAGCCTCCTCCCACATTTCCAGAGCACTGGGGACAGAGAACGGATTTGGTCGCGTAAATTGGGGGCTGGGGGGTTGTGATAGGATACGGACCATTAATTACTGAATTTGTTGACGTTATGACAAATAGTATTGCCCTGGCCCTCACCGGTGTCCGTGACTTGTACAAGGCCAGCTGGACAAAGTCTCAGCATTTTTCCTGTGAAACCACATGTGCAACTTGACTTTAATCCGTCTTCATTTTTGTTTTTTTTAAGCACTGATGCAATGCGACAGAGGTATGGTTTTATTCAGGATAAGTAAGGATGAGTTTTCTTAACATTTTTTGACTATCTTCTAGTTTCTAGTTTCTTCACACTATTTCTGTTGTTGGTTCTGTCTCTGTGTCAACCGGAGAGGTGACACCGCAAGTGTGAACATAAACAGCAGTGCTTATTTCAATCCAAGACTAGACATCGCCATTGCACTCTGACTTGATTATCATAAAAAATATTTTATTCCGAATAAAGATTCAAAGTTGGATGTCCCAAAATAGCCTCTTGTCACATCACTGCAAAGCAGTGGAACCATTTGATTACTCCGACACTGTCCAGTTGGGTGAAACTTTTTGTGTTCTGCTCTGTAGTTGTCCGAATGCTAGAGCAACTATTTCAAGTCAATCCCAGCTCGTAAACACTGAGATGGCCCACCTCAAAATAATTACCAAATAATATATAGACATGAATGCCTTGGTACGCTTTTATTTTGAAGCTTTTCCTGGAAGGGTTTCGTGGTGCTAACAAATGACTTAATTACGCTGACATTGACATTGATCATTTGCGGCACCTGTTGACTGGCGACTTGGGATTTTTTATAGCTGTGCTTATCATAAATTAGCTGCTAGCTAGCAGTGCTCGGGTGCTCCATATAGGCTGGCCAGATAGACATACATGAATATGTAGACTTTGATGCTCACAGCTTGAGAACATTGCTGTTCCTTCTGATCAGATTTATCAAACAAATGTGTTGTTCCAGTCAGAAATTCTGTGTCATAGACCAAGAAGTAAAAAAAAATATAAACAATTACACATTCATGAAATTTGATCATTCATAATTAACCACTTCACCTTCAACTTGCAAAAAATATTATTATTTTTATCCGAATATTCAATTCCGGTTTCATGAAAGATCTCCGAATACTAAAAATACTTGATAGCTGCAGCCCTAGCTGTCATGTATGCTTTGAAGAGAGATGTCAGCGAACCTCCTGAGTCCCCGTGTGTGTTTTTGTAGGTGAAAACAAAAGGTTGAAAAAGCAAAAAAAAAAAAAAAAAAGCAGTAGCAAACATAACACCTGCTGGTAGATAATTTGAAAAGGCATCTGCAGGCCACAAAATGAAATAATAAACAACAGCAGTGGCAATAATAACTCCTGCATAATTGCTATAAAGTGACATGATTCAGGTACATTATCAGCAGTAGGTCTTTATCAATGACGTTACAGTACTTGTTGTTGACATTTAAACGTAAAGTATTTATTGAATGACTTGTATGACAGTTCAATGTTCAAACCTTTTTTAAAATAATAATAATGATTTCTGTTTCTATTCTGTACTGTGAGCCAAATTATGCCAGCGTTCCTGCTTTAAGCTTTGCTAGTTTGCATACTATCAGAAATCCAGTACCTAACCCAAATGGTTAATAAATAACCTTATTCGCTGGCACTCCTTTGTCTAATTCAAAGAATTCCGTTAATCCAGCACTGCTAAATTTGAACGTTGATTCTGAAACCTTCTTCATTTATGGTCATGCTGTTTGTCATTGGATACATGTGCACAACTACTTTCTTGTCGTTTTTCCGTCTCAGCTGGAAGTCCGCTGTGAAAGAAAGGCAACAGTGTGATGTGTTTGCACTGTGTGCGGTGCACCCCACCTCCTAGGCCCCCATCCTGACGTGCATGTGGTCAACTGTGCCCCATAGGGGCATCCACATAGGGGCAATTTGCACATTCCCCTGTGGAATAGCCAAACACAGTGGAACCTCTGAAATTGATGGCGCAATTCTGAATAAGACTTAATTTGTGGTTTGAACAAAAACATCTCTATAAAGTCACCCCGCAAAAAACAGACTCCTCAATATGTCATTTCTTGAGACTTAGATTTCTCGAGACTTTAAAAATAGTAACAGTCAAATGTCTGTCTAGTCTGTCTAGTGATATCTCTCTCTCTCTCTCTTATTCAGCAACTCCAGAAAATAGATTGTGCAACATCACCTTTTTTTTCTGGCTTGTCTGTTAGAAAATTCTGTCACTAATGAGAAGACGTATTCCATTAAAACTTACTAAAATAAAAGGGAATAACATTTTTCAAAAGAGCCACCATAACACAATTTAGCAGCCAGTTGATTTATGTTCCAATTAGTTTGCTCTTAGATTTAAAAGAGGCACTGTTCCTGTCACGGCAATACGAAGCATAAACATATATTTGCTGATACCTTCAGAAACCCCGTGAGAGTCGCTCGTAATCCCTGAAGTGCCTTCTCGTACCTTCATTTGATTCAACGACATTATGATGTAGCAAACGAAAAAAAGAAGTATTGAAAACAGAATCTCTTAGATTCTTCAACATATAGCACATTTATTCATTTTTGTTCTGAGTCAGTCTTTGTGAAATGTACGATGCTTGATGATATGGAATGAATCTGAATTCATCACTGTGCATTTCATTTCAACGTTTGTCTGATAATGAAAATGGAATGTCCAACTTGTTTTAGGGAATGTATTGCAATTGGTTTCCCTCAGAGGACCACTGATGTCCTGTGTTTTAATTACTAGACAAATGACATATTAGTAGTAATCTTTTAATCAGCGATCAATGAACATATTCACTTACTATTTTAGTAACTTTATGCTAAAAATATGTTTTTTGGGATAAAAGTAAATACACGCATCTGTTTCAGACAAAATTGAAAGAAAAAAATAACTAACAAGAAAGGACTTGAAATTCTATGATTCTAAAGGCTTTTTAAAACTCGGTGAAACATCTTTAACATTTTTTTTCCTCTGGAAGCATCCTCTCATTCTTTTGCCTCTAACTTGCCGAGAGGCAAAATCCTCAAGGGAGTACACCGCACTCTTCGGCTGTTTAGTTTGCCTAAAGCAAGTTCCATGGTGGTTATTAACCTTTAACAACACCAATGTATCACCTGGTGAACACGACCACCATTCATCACTGATTTTAACAATTTGTCAGAATGAGTCTCGGGTGAGCTGCGGAGGTCTAAAGACTGCCTCATTTATAGCGCTAAATGACTTGGGCACCGCATTCTGAATAATGACTCCTTTTTATAGGAGACACTTAAGATTGACCAGGCGGGTGCTCGAATAATAGCTGCATTTATGAGTCAAACGTATGGCGAGGAGTCACAGAGGGCATTGTGGGCCTATCTGTTGGATCTCCGAATAGAGCAAGTTACTGTGATGAGCAAGATGTGTTTTTGCATGGTCCTTGTTGATTTTTTTTTTCTCCCTCCTGTGTGCTTGTTATCGGCCTTCACAGTAGACGCATCACGCTGCCAGCTGCTGGAAAGTGGCAATTAGACTTTGCACTTGAAACAAGGTGAGTCAGGACCTTTTAATGGTGCAGCGCAAAAGTTCTGCAGCAGGGAGGTGTGCTTGCGCAATTAGTTATGTGCTGTGATGCTGCAGCAAGGCATGCACCTTTTTAAAGGCTTCAAAATGGATGACTCCAGCTGTACTTGGAATATGTAAGGTTATATATGTAATTTTGTGCCGGTTCTCATCCTAGACCTCGATGTGGAGACTGCTTCCGTTGAATCTACTAGACCTTCTTTCTATGGCCTGGGCAACCTTGCACGTGCTTATTGGTGAGCGTGAGCAAATGAACACAGTATCATGTTTGCGCTCTTGCGCTCACCATGAATCGCAGGATGCATGCACGCAAATGCAATTATAAACCGGTTCCTAAATAGAACATAGCGTAGGCTGAAATAACAAAAGGATATCTCAGTTATTTTCCGCCACGCTTAAATACAATTATATTAATTTAGAGCTGTTTATGCACCCGTTTCCGACGAGCTTCACTTAATATTCTTAATACAGCGTGACAGGGATCCATTTACATAAATATATTTCTGAAATTCACATCTTTGAACCCTGCAGGGAATGTGCATTTTCAAATAAAACTGCGACTGCATAACAAGAATACTGATAACCATTCCTTTATGGAGTCGATGGAATCCACATGGAATAAATAATATTTTTCAAGTACATTTCCCCTTTCTAAAATCTTAATCGACCTGATATGGTCGATAATAATTCCAAGTGGATCGTAGTTGACAAAAATGTATGAGAATTAACAAATACTACACTATTGCGAAATTTGTTGTAGTAGACTTGGCACCTTCCATCAGATATGTGCCACAGCTTCTTTATCTATCTATCTATCTATCTATCTATCTATCTATCTATCTATCTATCTATCTATCTATCTATCTATCTATCTATCTATCTATCTATCTATCTATCTATCTATCTATCTATCTATCTATCTATCTATCTATCTATCTATCTATCTATCTATCTATCTATCTATCTATCTATCTATCTATCTATCTATCCATACATCCATACATTCATCCTAATCTAGCTAGCAAGCTTCTTATTTGTCAGATCTTGGGTCAACATCTTTATTTAAGACATTTATTGTGACAAATCCCATTAAACTAACATATAATCCACAAATTTTCCAAATTCAATATGGATTTAGCATTTGAAAGTAGTACATAATATATCAGATTTTTTATTTAAATTTGACAGTGTTATTTGAGAAATGTTCAAACCTTTGTCTTGACTACATTTCTAAAACATGGCACATGAATATTATTGACTGAGTCCAAATATGGTGTATTGTATCTTTATTGTGCAAGAAATAACATTAAAACAAAGCTTGAGAAAATCTTTAAGCTGTGTGTAGATGTCGCGCAAGGACCTGTCGTTCTTTCAGTCTTTTGTTCTCCGGGAGATAAAGAGCATCCATTGCTGGCTGACAAACACATAAATATGCATTCATCTGTTCTGCTTGGGCGGTTGTGAAGAACTGTCAATCGTCAAATGTAAAGGTCACGCTTTTCTTGCTGTAAGGGAAAAATCTTGGTGACTATGGTTAGGGCGCTATTTGAATAAACTATGCAATGAATTACAAGTAACCTTCAGGGGCAAACGCGACATCCCCCACCACACTTTGCCCTCTCAGCCATATACAACTAAAAACATCCAAAATGTCGCCATTCTGGATGAGAGTATAGATTCATTCCTGTATTTTGTCATCTGTCAAGCTTTTTGTGCAAGTAAAAAAAAAACAAAAAACCTCAATATGCAGATGGAGCCCTGGTTTCGCCGCAGCCCAGCTTTCTGGGTGGAGTGTGACAGCCGAGCAGAATGTGGCAAGCGGGGGTCTTTCAAGCCCGTTGCAGGGTGACCTTGCCGCTTCCTGTTCAGAAAGCAGTTTGGTAGGTAACACTAGAAATGTGCCGGCGCTCCATAGACAAGCCTGGCAAACGGAGGGTCAGCCCCCCAGCCTCTTGGCAGCAGATGCCACATGGCGGGCTCCGCTGCGTTCGGCCGCCCAGGAGTCGTAGGCGAGCAACCGCCCGGGTCACCCCAGCCCATGTCCATGTCACGCAGAGAAAAGGCCTTCTCAGCGGGCAGGCGGGCACGGTGCCGTCCTCTTCAGTTTCTTTGGTGACAGAGTCCAACAGCTCGTTTGCATGTGCTTTGTGTCGACTAAAGCTAGTGCACTAGACGACAACAGCATAACTGTCTGGGTTAGTGTCTTTGTTTATGTTGCTTATACGAGGAGTGACGATAAAGAAACGAGACAATCAAAATCAAATGGACGCCTGGCTCCATGTTTGGGCCGCCTCCAGTTGCGCCACAGCAGTGTGCTGCACAAAAGCCTGAGAAAATGTTGACCGGTTTTCGACAACGTTTTGGCTCATCTAAAAGTACAAGTGTCAAAGTGGTCTGATAAAGGGCATTATCTTCATATTTCTAATGGTATGGATTTGTTCTTGTTCCTTTTGAAAATAACGTGCCAAAACCTAAAATTTTCCTTGGGGCTACAACGAAAGATTATTAAAAATAGAGTATCAATTATTTTGCAGATTAATGATGAATAAGGTGATAAGGTAATATTCAATTACCATTAATTTATTTGAAAACATGAAAATATTTCAAGCTGGCAGTGCAAATATTCAGTTATAGTCCTCTATTGCTTGGCTTGAACAGAAAACCGAAAATGAGGAATCACCTTCATCAAAATACCCTTTTGACTGATGTAACGCTTCAGTCTTTATTGTCTCTGGGTGGAAATCCGAAAATCCAATGTTTTCCAATTCCAAAATGGCCGAAAACATAATGCATCCTTATTGATGATCAAATCTGATTATGAATGAATTTATTCAACGCTTCTCAGCTCCAATATCAGCTTCAATTCCTTATTTTTTACTGATATTCGGTTTTATCTGATCATCATATTAGCAAGCATGTTCCCACCAAATCCCTTAACTTTAGTATACAACTAAAAGTTTAAATTTGGCCACCACTATTTCAGATGTCTTCTGATTTCAAATTAAATTTGTAGTTAAAAAAAATAAACAAATATATGGGCCATTTAGGTGATTATACAGTATAATCACCTTGCATGTAAAGAGAGCAATAAAGGTTTATTCACCTTCAAATTAAAAATATCTCCCGGATTCACAGGAATGAATTGTGCCTGATGTTAAATGCAGTGTAATAATGTATGCACTCAAACTTTGAAACACAAATGTAAATAGCTGCCTGCTTGGCAAGGACCCAAAGCTGGATTTTAAATACTTGAACGGATAAAAATGAATGGTGATTAATGGTGCAAATTCTGAAAGACAAAGTTGGATTGAAGTTACATACAAAATCAATCGCATCGCAAATAAAACTGACTGTGATATACACTTGAATGCTTTATATCGTAATTACTTTTATGTGCTACTGGGCGCAGTGGTTCAGACAATATTAATATTAAACAGATCTGGTGTGCATTTATTTAGATTTTGGACTCATCAAATTAGATTTAAGGATGATGACGAGTATAATAATTAACAGCATGTTTCTTCAGGGGGCACATTGCTCAAAGAAAAATGTGTTTACAGCCATTGGATGTGGCAGTCATCCATCAAATACAGTGGGTCATGGTCTGGGGTATGTTTGGAGGGGGGGGGGGGGGGGGGGGGGGGGGGGTTCTGGTGACCGAGCCTCAAGGCCCTCAAGGGGTTGCCCTCTCTTTTGCCTGCACAGCAAACAGATCAGGGCAAAAAGGATCAAGGTTTACTTCTTGCTTTTTTTCTAGGTCATTATTTATTATGTAAAACATCAACGTCCTTGGCCACAGCCGCACGGGATCTTCTTCCGTCCCCCCAATTGACAGATCTCATTATGCGATAGAGGTGTCAAAGATAGCTCATAATGCTTGAGAGAAATGTAACACCATTAGCAGGTCATTGTCACTGTTCTAATGTGTCCTTTTAAGCCGCTTAGTGAACTGGTGTTGAAGTGTGATACAGGGATTAACCTATCAGAGAGTTG